>NC_133585.1:53347202-53668593 GCF_964106895.1 Numenius arquata
GTCTGTCGTACAGCCAGTCCAATTCTCTACAGTGCCGTGGAAATACTTGTCCTTTATGTGTCTCAGTTCTCATTTCTAGAGAATATGTTGCCTGTTACAACATGGGTGTGATATTCTACAAGTGAGAAATGGCAAGAAAGAAAAATCTCTGATGAAAAATTCTCTACAAGTAAATCAAGTGGACTTGTGTCAAAAGAAGGAGGAAAAAAATACTTGTGTTTCGTGTATGTTTTCCAGACTTAAGAGTTTCCTTAGAGTTAGAAAATCCTCAGTTCCAATATCTGGAAGATCTTCCAGAGTTCTGTTTTTCTGTACATTCCATACTGTCAGTCTTCATTTAAAAGTACAATCAGCATCTTAGAAAACATTAAAATAGTAATGCAAATCCCTAACTAGAATAACATTATGTTGTAGGTGCCGATTCCTTAACGATTTTTGCAGCACATCATAAATTACAAATGCATTTTGCATAGTCAATGGGAGACACTGCTACTCACGAAATGTTATAATCCCTAACTGTCATTTGACCAAATAAATTGGAAAACAAGAAAGTGAAAAAAGTTTTCACTGCAACAAAAAATAGGTTACTGGCATTAAGCATCCTCAGTAGGAAAGAAAACTAGATTGTGGCAGTTGGAAGACTACAACAAGGAAGGTGAAATGAGGGTCTGTCTGTGCCAGATGTCACAAAGACACAGATTACAGAGAAGGAATTATTTCTGCAGTACACATAAGATTTTAAGAGTCACTGAAAGAATAAGAAAGTAGAGAGAAGAAAAAACACCAAAAAGAATCTCCTGACCTAACATCATCAGGGAACAGCATAAAATCACAGAATATAAGGACCGTCACAAGAAAAATATAAGGAGGACTCTCCCATGGATAAATAAAGCAAGTGAGGACCAACTCAGCGGTGAGCGATGGTTGTCCTCGCTTGGTGAGTCACTTGGCACTTCCCTTGGCAAAGAAACAGAGTGGAATCTGTCATAACGCATAGAAAACCTACCGCCAACTGGAATAACTCCACACGCTCACAGAAGGCTGCCAGTGTAAACTCCGAACCGACTGAGGACTAGGAATGTGCCTCGTGAAAATAAATGGCAGAAACATAAAGCTTTAAGACATTTTCAACAGCGAAAGAGCACACTGCAAACTGGAAGAGCAAGAGGAACGGCAGTCTACTCAACCGGTATTTTGAATAAACTTCTGAAACTTAAAGACTGAAAGCTGTAAGAGGTTGTATCTCTTTGTTGCTTGGTTTGTGATCTCTAAAGGAATACCTTCTGACACACTTGCACAAGAAAGCTTAATTAATTCAGGCCTTTTTTTAAGCCAGCAATAACAATTTTCTACATATCTTTACTTATTTGATTTGACTGTCATTTTACCATTATTATTGCTACTATTTCAAGTGATGGAAGAAAAAAAGAAATTACTGTGACTGCTTGGAAAAAAGTTGAGAAAGTAAACAGTCCTTCCTTCTCCTCCTCCAAAAAGGAAAAAAAAAAATAGATTTCTTCTTGAGAAAATGTACTCTAAGTACTAATGGAAATACTATTGCAAATCAGGCTAACGGAAAACTAAGAAGGATCACATTGAAAGATTTTAAGCAGAATTCAGTAAAAGACTTTCACACACATGCACATGGTCAGCATACACCAGAAAAGCACTGTTAAGGAAGCATCCAAAAGCAAAGGAGACAGACGTAATTCTTGTCTGAATGGGAGGGTGTCACACAAGTAGAGGGAGAATAAGCGGAACTCCCTGACCTCCCATCAGTAAATTCATCCCTGAATAAACAAAAAAGGAAAGTGACTAAATAAGGGTGATTATAAAACACAGCACCTCTGCTTACAGAATTTATGATAAAATAGGAAATACTGACTGTATTGTCAGTAGATCTGTAGAGAAAGAATGGACAAAGGAAGGTTTCTAATAATTGAATGTTTCTAGACAGAATAATGCAAAGTCTCAAAGGAACTAGGCACCTTACTAGCAGTAATTAGTTCGAAAGAATAAGGGACCAACGATTTGTTAGATATAATTCCTCAGAAGAAGTATCATCCATATCTCTGCTTCTGTTGGATTCTTACACGCATTAGATCTACCTCCACCTATTTCTATAAGAGTATGACAGAATATATTCTGATCATTCTTTGTACTGGCCTCCTGAATTGCTCTGTTTCACTGTGTTTTCAGGGTCTACTGTATTCTTGGGTTCTACATCACCTTTATAAACTGCGGAACTGCCGTGGCTTCCTTATAGCAGGCACCTGACTGTCTCACGTGAGGCTGTTAATTGCAGGCTTCTCTGTTGCACCTCAACTTCATAGCACGTTTTTTCAACCTTCGTTTGTTTTAGAAATTCTAAGCAGTTTTTTTTTTCTCTATTGTTATATTTTCTAAGGTATTTCTATGCATTTCTGTAAGCTGTACAGTTGCATATCATTCCTTTGTTTTTCTCCATTGACTGCAATCATGTCTTTATATTCTTTATATTCCTTTATTTACTTTCAATGATGTGTGCCTTAATAAGAAATACACCTTCCAATGCAAGGAAGTTGCAGTTGCTTCTGGTCCTGTCACTGAGCACCAACGAAAAGAGCCTGACTCCATCTCATTTGCACCCTCCCTTCAGGTATTTATATACATGAATGAGACCCCCCCCCGAGCCTTCTCTTCTCTAGACTAAATCCTCCCAGCAGAAGAAACGTAAGAGAGAAATAACTCGTATGGGCAGAAAGAGGCATATGAAATTATCATCAGGCAATAATACAATAGCACAGCATGAAATTAAGAAATGTTAAAAGCAAGCAGTGATTTACAGACTCACGCAGAACTGCCACAGTGTGTTACGGATGTGAGAAATATAAAGAGCTTTAGAAGCCTGGACAGTAGAGAAGGCCATGGCTTTGAGGTCTAAACCTTACCTTGCAGAGTACCTGCCTAAGATTACACAGGGGTTTAAAATATATATGGAAAAAAAATATTATCTGGATGTAAATAAGGGAAATTTGATGTTGCTCTTGAGCAATAGACTGTAAAAAGTCTTAATCTTTGTTTGGCTCATGATTAGATTGATGCAGCTCTGCATACATTTAGCAGAACATCATAAGTAAAGTCAAGGTAGCAAGTGGAAAACTAATGAGAAGAAAGCTGGATATTGAATTAATGGGTAGTGCATGTACTGAACATAAGTGCTACAAATCAAATGTAGGATGAGGCTTTAGATTCACTGCAAGAAGTGAACTGTACAAGGAGAACATGATGATTCTAATCACCTGAGGGGTGGATGAACCATCAAACACAAGATAATATTGTTTCTTTCGAGCAATTGTTCACACGACCGCGATCCTGGCTGTCTTGGTCCTGGAAATGTGCTTTTCAGTTACATCAGCCCTTTTCCTGGACAATCTCTCAAAACTAAAAAACGTAACATCCCAGTTGGAAGTTACAAACTACTATGTATGGTGCAGCTGGAAGTTCCAGCTCTGGAAATCTCTCACTGCTGTTGGCTGGAAGCAGAAGCAGACACCACAAAGAAAATAATCCCAGTCTTAATAAAGTATTCATTAAGTGGATGCATTAGAACAAACATGAGCTTACATTCATTAGATCGTTCTTTTATTATTGCACTATTTTCTCTTGTCTATTACACACTTTAAATCCTTTTACAATTCTTTTAATTCTTGCACAAATGCTCAACTTTTTTCCTGATATTTGTCATAAAAGTAAATAAATACTTGCATACACAGAAACCAATTTTACAGAGCAGCCACGTAACAGTGGTTTTTAAGACTTTGCCTAGAATACTCTGTTCACGGCTGATCTTGTATGGAAAGGCTAAATAGTTTGATCAATAAGTAGAAAGAGCAGAGTATGCAGATTTTCTAAAAGGCATCAAATGGTTGCAACAGTCTCCAAAGGTGTGAATGAGAGGAACCTCCTGAACAGGATCAGATGCAGATATTCCCACCACAGAAATTGGGCTCAGCATTAAGAAATCCTGCCTGACGATCAACTGAACAATTCAAGGAATTAACTCATACCACAGGTATGAAGGTAACGTTTTGTTTTGCCACATTCTAAGATCCACTTGGGTCGATGTGACCAGTTTGGCTTTTAACACCAAAACCCCAGAATATGAGAGATTTTTGTGGTCTTTGATGTACAAAAGCGTCCAGGAAGCTTTCAGTACATCAAAATTTCCACACCTCAATCCAAAAGTAAACTTGAAATCACCAATTATCAATTGAAATGCAGGACCTATCTAATATTGGAATGGAAGGAGCACAGAAAAAGACTATATTTTTCAGAAACTCAAACAGAAATATGATACAAATTTCTAAAAAGATATTCTAGGACATCAATAAAGTTCTATCAAAACCAAGTCCTGCTGTTCTACCCACTTATGCTGGGACTGAAATTGGTCCATAGTGATTAATTGGAAGTAAGTGGAGTATGTACGGTCTCTGGTTCAGTTATTGACCCGTAGCACTCTCGGGTCCCTCTGAGAACGCAATGTCTAGTGGTTCCAGTGCTGATGCGTGAAATGTTCTAACAAACCAGAAATCAATGCCGAGTGCACAGTAAACAGACACAGTCAATGAGCTATTCATTACCTTTTGTAAACCTTCAGCATAATTGGCGTGCGGTCAATTTATAAACTGTAATCAACTGTGGCTTTCTTTAATCCCTTATATAAAACAAGACCAAAAAGCTTCATGTTTTATGTAGTCATAAGAAGAAGAAGCTGGATAGGTAAGTAATTAGATACCTGAATGCTCCCTCCACCAAATCAAATACCACATTTGTCTGACCTCTAACAGAAGCTGTTTAGTAAACACCTCAGTACTATAACCAGCAAAGATATTTTTTTTTGTCTGAGATATTTTTATTAGGTATTTTTTCTGAGCAGTAATTAAAACCTAAATCCCAGATGCTTTTTTAAATAAATTGTTGCCTTCAGGTTAGCAATTTCTGCTACCAAAAGAGGGCACAGAGGAGGTATGTATTTCATAATGAATGTTTATTCTTTCTTACTTACTGATAGAAACCTTTTTTATCATAAAACTAATTAAAGTTGGTAAAGGACAAAGTTAGTCTTTTCATTTTAAATTGAAAGCAAAAAACAAACCCCATAATCACATAAATGTCAAACAAAATGTTTGGATAGCTTCTAAAAAGAATCCATCTCTAAAAGATGACTGCTTTCAATAGAAAACAGCAATGTAGGATTTATTTCAAAACCCTGAATATAAAGAACAAGGAGCAAAGTAAGGAGCATGACACTGGAAAGTCTAAAGGAAATTGCTTTACCATTCACCTGTACTTCTTCCCTATAAATAGATGGATTATGGGCATCTAGACAATATGTCCCTCCTTTTTGTTCAGTTTGGTTCAGTTCAATGCACTGGGCTTCCAGAATATCCAGGTAAATTTTCAATTATGGGATCCTGTACCGACTTCTTTTTCTTTTTTCCCTTCAGTGAATATTTTGAATTATCATAGAATCATAGAATGGTTTGGGTTGGAAGGGACCTTAAAGATCACCCAGTTCCAACCCCCCTGCCCTGGGCAGGGACACCTCCCACCAGACCAGGTTGCTCAAAGCCCCATCCAGCCTGGCCTTGAACCCCTCCAGGGATGGGGCAGCCACAGCTTCTCTGGGCAACCTGGGCCAGGGTCTCACCACCTTCACAGCAAAGAATTTCTTCCTGAGATCTCATCTCAGTCTCCCCTCTTCCTGTTTAAAACTGTTACCCCTTGTCCTATGGCTCCACGCCCTGACAAACAGTCCCTCCCCATCTCTCCTATAGGCCCCCTTTAGGGACTGGAAGGGGCAATAAGGTCTCCCTGAAGCCTTTTCTGCTCCAGGCTGAACAACCCCAGCTCTCTCAGCCTGTCAATCGAATTCTGCATGGTCAGCAGATATGCAGGATTTAGGTACCTTACACCACATAGTTCATCTTACGGAATATTTACACAGTTTTTGTAGAATATTCTGACCATACTCTGAGCCAAAAGAAACCATGCGGTGTTATCACATTGCAAAGCCTGAAATACCATACTTCGTTTCATTGCTGGGTTAATTGCAGCCACATGCTTTCATGCCTCGGCGCACAATCTGATGAACCTCTCTCAGCCCAAAGCATCAGAGAAGTGAATTTGATAATGTCTACATGGGCATATCCTGGAGAGCGGCAGCTTCTCTCAGTGTAAGCTCAAGGGAAAGAGTGAAAAAGAGAAAACTAAATATTGTGAAAGGTTAGACAGAGAAGGCTGAGCAACTTACACACACCCAAACCCATTAAGAACAGATCTGCAATAAAGAAAAATAAATAAATAAATAAATATACCTGATGCCTGTCTATCTCTGCCCAGGTTAAGTAGCTGAGTATTTCTGTTGCTGTCAATCTCTCTCCAAAAAAAAAGATGTTCTTAAATCTGTGTGATGTCAGAATCTGAGAGGATGAGCTGAATGCGTGTCAGACTTTGTTCTGACACTGTAGTGAGGACAAATTATAGCCTAAACAAGGGTAAACGAATCAGAAAAGAAACTTATGGTGTGAGACGAGAGTTATCTGAGCCATAAGATATTGACAACTCTATAATGAAGTTCAGAAACCCCAACTGCCTAAGCAGTTCTTCTTAAACTTTTTGAATCATTTGACTTGTATATGTACAGGGAATGAATAAACAACACTTTATTTCTTAAAAAAATTATTTTAATTACTTCAGCCAGCTACTGCTCACATCACCTCAGATTAAAGGCATGATATGTCAATACCTCATTGATGAAGATTGTCAACTATTTTACAAAGCCAAAGATCTAATTTAATTATTGACTGTTAGGTTTGGAAAATTGTTACTTCCATTGTTATGTTTAATTAATAATGTTAATAATTTTAATGTTTATTTAATAAAAGAAGTAATCTGCCTCTTACATTCATCCTATCTATGACAGCTTATTTGCCTATCAGTCCTGGTAATTGTTACGAACTTCCTAATTTTTCTAGAAATAAAGGAATCGGCTCCACTTCCAGGTTATATAGACTTCAAATTACCATGTTTCTCATAAATAAATACATAACACATTGTATATTACAGCTTTATTAGTGCTTGGAGCAATTTTTAGTTTAGCAGCTCTTAAGTAGGAAATTAAAAGGGCACTAAATGGTGGAATATCTTCTCTCAAAAAGATTTAGGATTCAACCATAACATGAGTCTTGCTGAATGAATTGAGGAAATTCTATTTAATTCTTTTCCCTTGTGAATCTACTCATTGAACTGCTATTTTCTTGAAAGAAACTGGAAGGCCTGAAATATAATTTCATTCTTTGCCAGTGTCATCAGCAAAAATCAAAAAAGGCACATACTTTTATAGATTATTTTTTTTTTTAGTGAATCAGGGAAAAAAAATAGAAAACCCCATAGTAAATTTCCCTTTCAAGGAATATAAAATGAAGTGAATAGAAGATGAGCCTAACAAAATATCACTATATTTTTCTGTTCAATATTTTGGTTTCGTATGTGCTATATATGTAACATTATCACTGATATATTTTAATGTTAGACACAATTCTAAAAAATGTGAAGCAAGAAAACCTCTGTACCAGACCAGCAGATTGGGAAAATGCCAAGAAAATACATATTTATTAAAAAATTTTCCAAATTGTCTATGACAATGGGTTTCTGGGAGAACGGATTCTCACATTCTGTGAGAATGTGATTTTTCAGTAGTTTATTGCGGTGGCTTAAATTCCAGGTTAGTTTTGTAAATTATCCGTACTTGGGTGCTGCTCAGCAGGAAGGTAATAACCTCAAAAACTTTCTGGTTAAATGACTCTTCTATTGTGACACTAAATTGCTATTAAAAGCTCACAGTCATCTGTACTCCTTTCTCTCTTTTATAAATTCTGCTTTTCTTTCCTAACCACCTGTGGTTGATGTAAAAATTCAACCTTGATGTACCTTTCACCCTAGATTTATCATTAAATATCACCCCAAATATTCCTCAATACCAGCTGTTGAAGGAAAACCTGGAGCGTGCCCAACAGAGGAGCACAGGAACAGGGTGTGAGGTGGAGAACATGACAGTTGCTGACGACTTTGACACTGCCTAAACTCTCTGAAACTCTTAATACCTATTTAAAAATGCTCAAAGATTTTTATTTTTTGATGAAGGCAAGCACACCCGCTGGAAAAAGAATTTTAAAAAATATAGCTATATTTTACTTAATATTGCTGGGTCATGGATAATAAAGTAGTTTGATCATCTACAAGTAAGTGAAGGAAAGCAGACAAGACAAAATACAATGAAAACAAATCCTATGAAAAACATAAATCTTGAAAGGTGCCATGGTACCACACATGAATAAAAAAAGCTAGAAAAAAGACTGCTCTAATGTAGCACACGTATGGTCAAGGGACAGTTGCACACACGCATTGCTATTGCCAGAGTTCTACTTGTATTGATTATTATTCTGACTATCCAGACACAGCATTTTTAGAGAATACTGTGTAGCTGCTGTATAAACATCTGTCTTGCATTGAATATGTTAATGATACGACTACACCACAACTTTATTTTTATGAATTTTCTTTTTTTTTCCAAGAAAGTATAATTTTATTCTACGTTTCAATCTAAAAGTTTTGTGGAAATGGTATCACAATTATTTAATCAATGCTGAAAAATACGAATGATCAAATTTAGATTCCTATTTGACAGTATCGACTTAACAGGACATGACATTTAAAAAGAGAAGTAATATTTGTTGATGTAGAATGTTTAGAATAAGTTTGTCTGACTATGCCTCCATTAATGCTAATCCTAGCACTATCAGAAACCTCTAAGACACCATCAAGAAAGAAAAAGAACAGAAATGTTAACTAAAGAAATGCTACATGAATAAACCTTCTGCCAGAGACAGAAATAGTGTACATACACAGTTGAAAAGTTGGGACATAAAAGATAACTACTTTGTGAAGTTCCACCTCACTCTTACGAACTGATTGCAAAATGAAGAGAATCATACAAGAAAATACAGGATCTCTGTTGTTTCTCCCCAGTATGTAGCCCTGTAACCCAGGAAATAACGGTGTTGCCATCACTTGTAACAGTTCACAGGCTTTGAATTAAGAGAACAACTGACGCTTCAAGAATTTTAGACTTGTCTTTGCCCGCCTAGAGACTTGTTTTAGCTTGCTTACCTGTAACAACAATTATCTACGACCAAGTACAACTGCATTGTGATGCCCATTCTAACATAGCTGTGTTCCAACAACGAGAGAGTAAGAAGAAGTAATTCTGTATTGAATGAATAATCTACGATGCTAGGAAAAAAGATGTAGAATAGAGTCATGGAATGGTCAGAGTTGGAAGGGACCTAAAGATCACCTAGTTCCAACCCCCCATAGACTCTGGATTATAACCTGGAAGAACAATCCAATGAAGAAAGAACAAATAAGTAGATTATGTATCAAACATATTAAAATTGCCCCAAAAGTACCCAAGAATGAAGAGGAAGAAAACACAAACTTTAACAGAAACAATCACAATTAAACTTATAGGATGCTAATGCCTCTCTATAATTGACTCTCTTCCCTCTCCCCACCTCCCCAAGCCCCCAACCTCAAGATCTAGAAGAGCAGTGGGAGGCTGAGCACAGCACAGAAGAAGGGGCTGACACTGGAAAACTGTTACTTTTAATTGGCATTATCAGGAATAAGCTGTAAAAACCAAGTAATTTGTACTGTAAGTGCCAGCATCATTGTAACTGGACTAATAATTCTCTGATTAGACTGCTAGGACTGTAATTACACTGAAATCTCTTGATTTCACATGTTAGGTTCACTTCTTTGACCCATGTAAACTGTGCAAATTGTATTGCAACTACTGCTAGGATGTAATTGGGATGAAAAAAATTGTTAACTTTTGCAGGGAAAAACTGTTCCATTTATATAGCTCAAATGAGGATCAAAGCAGCTTTCTGATTTATTTATGAGAAATAATGAACTAGCAATCAGTGAATTTTATATTCATGATTATACAACAGATAAACTACAATACTAGAGACTTACAAAAATGTTGATAAACACATGTTAATTTCTAAACACCCCTCTCTAACCAACCCCATGGATTTTGAAGAGAAGCCATGGAGCTCTGGGAAGGCAGAGACGGGCTGGGTTACGAGCACAACCCTCTCCCCTGGGAGAATCCCTCACACCGTGCGTGAAGCTGTACCTCTCTCTCCAGGTTGCTAGTGTACACACCGGTGTGAAAGCCCACCACGGAGGTCACATACCCGCACCCCAGCTGTGAGTCCCTACCTCTTGCATCCCGTACTGGTGTGATGGGAGACTTCCAGCAGCGTCAAAAGAGCTTCAACTGCCAATGTCTCCACTGCAAGGTGCCTTCCCAGAGACCTTCTCGCCCTCCACAACTCCCTGAAAAGAGGGTGTAGCGAGGGGGGGGCGGGGGTTGGCCTCTTCTCCCAAGTAACAAGCGATGGGACAAGAGGAAACAGCCTCAATTTGCACCCGGGGAGGTTTAGGATGCATATTAGGAAAAATTTCTTCACCAAAAGGGTTGTGTGACTGGCCAGTATTACAACAGCCACAGAAAAGACTCAGTTACAGGAGTGTACTAAATGAAGAAAACTGAATCATAAACTGACGCTAAAGTATTCAGATCATACAGCACATTCTGTTCATAGCCTTGTTAATGAAGAAGGCCATCATCAGCCAACTTCACAGAGCTAAAGATATTAAGAGATTTGACTTACTCAGTGCTACTAGTCTGGAACCACAGAATCTCCACTACTGCTGGATAAGTAACTAATTCATTCCCTAAATGTTCCTATTTGGCTTTGTGATATATATTCCATACCAAAAGTTGTTTTGAACTCCCACAGAATTTATTCAAGAATCTCTATGTGGATATAAAACGGTTTTCTGAAGTACAAAAGATAAATATACGATGGTCCTAATTTTAGTTAGAAATTTTAGTACACATACAGTGTATTACTTTCACATACAAATACTTGCTGACAAATGTCTATATCAAAGTTCTGCAAAAAGTTCCAGAAAAGGGAAATAACACAAGCTGTAACTTTACGACGAAGACATGTCAACAGACTTTCAAAGGCAAATCAGCGTTACAAAATTATGCCCTTTGATGGCAAAATGCAACTTCTGTGAACACAAGATCGTAACTTCTATTGTGGGATCACCATCTATCCATAAGCATGAGCTTCTCTCTTGAAGACCTGAATTCATACCAGACAGAAGAAATAATTACATACATCATTCAAGACCAAAGCTGTGGTTTGACAGAATTCATCGCTCCCAGCCAGGGTAGCGCTACATTCGCCCACCACACACAGCACGTAAACAGTGCCTGTAGCTGGGCTTGGGATCTGGAATTAGAGACAGAAAGTGGATAAATCAGGAGTTTGAACAGAGAACTACATAATTGAGACAACGTTCCTTCAGAAATTCTGTCTGTTCTGACTGCAGTTTCACGACTTAAGTGAATCAGTAGCTTTCTTTTATAATAAATTAATTATGTGTTTATTTTCTTTACATATTATATCAAACAGCTTAATTAAGGTAGTGTATCATCTTAACTGACTCCATAAATAATTAAAGCAGTCTTAAAGGGCAGTTGTTGCCTTTGTTGTTACCTTTCTGTGTCACATCCACACACAAACTCCCAACCCCTTTGTATTAGCACAAGCTTATCAAAATGAGCTGGCCGCAGGAATATACATGCACATACATTCAAGGCAGTTATGCTCATCCTTCAGAAATGGATTAATGTCTACAATTATTTTAAGTTAAAGAAGCTGTACGTAGTCCACATTAACTTCTCCATTGCATAACATTAAAAATAGCGATATTTTCATAGCATTGATTTTCAGTTGCAAATATACATCCACTAATTCTTAACTGAAAACTTGTTCTATACCACAACACTGTAGAACTTTAGAGTTCATTTTATTGGCTGTCCAGTTTAATTGCATCCACTTTTCATTTTCACATATATATATACCTACGCATGTGTGTACGGAGGGATGGATGTGTACATCAAGGATTCAACATTCACAGAATTGCTTTTACGGAATTACTCAAGACAAGAGAAAGAAACCAAGAATTCTACATAAATAAAGGATAAATTTATTCAAAACAGCCAGAAGCAGTTTGACAGACTAGATAATCTGTAACTATATTATTTTCATAGCAAATGCCAAACAGACATCTGGATACAAGATGTTCTCGAAAGCGTTCATTTCTGAATAAATAGATGACAATTTCAAGTAGACAGAGCAGAATATTTTCCAAAGCACCTGAGTGGCTTGAAAATCCCTGGCCGTAGATTGAGATGTACTGGAACATGGAGCTGACTATTCCTGCCTGTCTGCATCTACAGCAGAAACGGCGGCCGCTTATGTACTACCTTGAAAAGTTATCTATATGCAACTTTTTGCCTTCAGTGAGGTGTCAAACTGCTCCGAGTTTCTGCCTGATGTTGATGCTGCTCAGTGTTGCTAAAGGTATGGCAGTTTTTGAGAAAAACAGACACATAGAACGGTTTGGGTTGGAAGGGACCTTAGAGATCATCTAATTCCAAACCCCTGCCCTGGGCAGGGACACCTCCCACCAGACCAGGTTGCTCAAAGCCCCATCCAGCCTGGCCTTGAACCCCTCCAGGGATGGGGCAGCCACAGCTTCTCTGGGCAACCTGGGCCAGGGTCTCACCACCCTCACAGCAAAGAATTTCTTCCTGAGATCTAACCTAAATCTCCCCTCTTTTAATTTAAAACCATTCCCCCTTGGTCCTATCGCTCCACTGGGGGGGTGTGACCGACGTACACCCTTTGAGTACCCACTAGGTGCACACATACTTTGGCAATAAATATGTTCCAATCACAGCATGAAGAAGAAAAACAGAGAGTAAGTTTTGCTCAGACACTTTAGACGTTACCCAGAAAAAAATGTTATGCAGAAATTACAGAAGTTATAGAAGTTTCAACCAAAGCTGAGTCCAGGTGTCTGAGACACAGCCAGCTCCTCCAGGACAGGAGAAAGCTTAAATCTCTGCACTAATGATAAAGGGATGTTTTTAAACTCCTAGAAGCCTAAACTGAAGCCATGAAATGGAACTCTTTTTTTTATAACGTAACTCATCATCCTATATCTTATCTTTTCCCCTATTCTTAATCATATCACGCTACTGTTTGTAGCCACTGTTGATGCGATATCAGAAAAAGCAGTAACGCAGCATAGTTTAGATTCTGCTGTGCAAATGTAATTTAGCAGCTAGACAATGAGAGAAAGGGATCAGAAGGATTTTGTCAGAATGTGGCAATAAATACTGGCTTAGGATACACGAAAACACTTGGTCAGATTTTGGAGCACTCGGTAGTAATAGTTGATTCTGAATACGGAAAATAGTGATTTAGTGCTAAATTCCTAAAAGGGTTATCAATGACTGCAGAGTTCCTCTCTGGTTCCAAATCTTTGGGTACTTGTATGCAATACCCTAATTTGTACACTCCACCCACGGATGGAACTCAGCTTTAATCAATGAGTTACACAAGTATGAAATCTGAAAAAAATGTTGGGTAAATGATGTCATGGTGGCAAAGCTCTAAGTCTATTTAACTTCATCTCTGCCTGTGATCACACAATCCACATGTACCAGAAACTCGCTTTTACATTTATCATGACATATAGATTCCTGTGAATAAATTTATTTTTGAAATGTAAATAGATGAGCAAAAAGCTGCCCTGACAGTGACTTCGATAATAACAGCATCCATACTGAGGCAAGACTCTCTGAAATTAAAATCTCAGTGAAGGAAAAACTCTTAGAAGTAAAGCAAAACTAAAACTACAATTCTTTTCCCATTCTTAATTTAGAACAAACACTATGTTCTTAATCTAGAGGTGAGCCAGAGTGCATAATTATCATATGGTTCGTTGAGATTAAAAAAATCACTGCTATATTCAAACTTTTTAAGAAAACAAAATGAGCAGAATGATGAATGATATTTTGATTACAGAGATAAATACGCTGAGAAACTGGTCTTATGCATATTAAATATTGTATTGGAATGGTTTCATTTGTAGTAATTAAATTCTTTATAGGAACTAGCCTAACTTCTGGGAAAATTACTTCTAAAGTAAAGAAGGTGATGCAGTTTGAATAGGTAAGTAGTATTTCATAATTAGGCAATCAGCAGATTAGATCTTCAAGGTCTGGCTTGCCAGAGTAGGGTGCTCTGTCCACCTCGAGCCTTGTTTATTGCCGTACCCATTCCCGAAAATTGATGAACTGGTTTTGTGGGTGAGAAAGTTGTGCCAGAAGCACAGGAAAGAATAGATGCTTCCGCAGAGAAGCACAGAAAGAAGCTGAGCTGCAGTTGCTAAAACAGATCCAGTTTTAGCATCTTTTTAAATGTACTAACTTATTTATGCCACAAAGACCAAAACATTATCTATAAATTATCCATCAGAGTTTTGTAATGGTTTGCATTATGTTACACAGGAAATGATAAATATGGCACTATAAATTCCTTACATGATTAATGCACAATATGTCTTGATACTGGAGCTTTTCAAGAAACTATTAATACAAAATTGAACCTAAATGTAAAGTTGGCACATTTGGCTAAGTAAACTATTAAAAAATATAGTTGTGACACACAAATGAGAACATTCGTAATAGTTTTGGACACATTACAATCATCAATAATATTTTTTTTTACTAAAATAACAAATTTATTCACCATAAATTATATGCTTATCACAAATATCTGCAATAATCCCCCCTCTTTGGAAGTGTGAAATTAATTCAGTTATAAAGATTTCTCGATTTCTGTAGAAATGGGCTTTATGTTTCAAAATCTTAGATTTCAAACCCATACACGCATTTTTGCTGTGTTTGCCTAATGCAGTAGTGTGAAAATTTGTTCCTTTTAACTGTAATGTAAAATATTCCACTTTGATTTCTCCCATGTAAATTCTGGCAGGCACCGGACTGAAGCTGAGTTACACACAATGTCATAGCCATGCAGCAGGAATACGATTCTTTTCATAGTAACTTCTATACTTTATAAACACTAGCATTAATATACACTTTCAGAGTGAAGCAGCTCCTAAGGAATTTGTACAACGCCAGAAGCATTATAAAAATTAAGCAGCATTTAGCAGTTTTCTGATCTTTTAGTTCTCGCCTGACTTTTCTCCATAGGGCTACAAATATTAAGAGTAGAAGAGAACAGAGCCGGAATAACTACTCTGTGTGAGCCAGACAAAAAGATAGCTTGAGCCGGAATAAAGAGCACAATAAAAATAAAAAGATTGGAGATCCTGTGATATTTCATAACAAGATTTAAAATTTGTATCAAAAGTTGTGTCAATGAAGGAAAGAAAATTAAGTTTCAATGTCCAGTGGTTCTCTAACGACTAAAAAATACATAATATCCTTACTAAAGTATGTACAGCACAATATTATTTTATTTTTATTTTTGAATTTCAGGATAGATAAATATTATACTTTGTCTGCCTGTGGCACATCATTATGGATCATACCATTCTACTGGCATTTTATAGCCAGTATTTTCTAAAAGTCTCTTAAAAAATAAACAAGGATAAGAAAATTCATTAGTGCGCTGTGTTCTGATTAAAGCGATTAAAGGGATACAGTGATGAAGTCACCTACATGGCAATGCAAAACCCAGCAATCATCGTATTTTTTATGCAATCTCCCATTGATACTTAAAACTGAATGTTTCATTTCTAAGCAAAGAAGGAAAATATAGTTTCATAGTTTTAATTCAACCCACATTCTTAGTTCAAAATTTAATCTACAGATAAGTTTTACACTTAATAAAAGCTGAAGTCTTGTGATCCCTTTCCAGAAGATACAATGCAATAGGGTACAGGAAGAAATAGTTTTTAATGCCCTGCTTAAAGTGAGAATTCTAAGATAGTTTCCAAGACAGTTTATGACAGTTTCAAAAGACCAGCAAGATTAAAGCTGAGCTGCTCAGATTATCCCAAGGCTCTTGAGCAAATTTCTGTGTTTTCCAGGAGAATACAGAAACTCCACTGCACACAGTCCCAGCTGTGAACTGTATTGGATTTTGAGAGGGTTCTCAAGTGTTAGCATTGAACTACTGACTTCTGAGAGCTGGATTATCAGCCTGTGACACCAGAGCAATTAATGGGAGCCCAAATCATGTGCCAGACACAAAAAATATAGAGGAAAAGAAGTCATATATAATAAAAACCCGGTCCCTCCACGCTCCTGAGCATTTCCAGTTCTTCTAGAAAAACATGTCAAGTCTTTCCCAGCATTAGGTGCCTGAATAAATGCATGACTGGTGAGATGCCATGAGTTTTCTCAATGGCTGCCCAGGACTGGAAGAATGATTATCAGTGAGCTCTACAGTCGTCTCATCATTGGCAGAGTCTGTACCACTGAAGATTTAATATATACTGTTATTTCTTTTATTACTTCCTGTCTTCAGGGCACACACAGTGCACTTGATACTTGGGGTTCTGATTTTTGAGAAACTGCAATGCAACGGGAGAGCAAGTAGAATCAATGGAAGCTACAAACAAATAAAACCATATATAAAATTAAGTAATGTACAAATGCAAATTCTGTACAGTTCAAATTCATTAACTAAATTTGGACGATGGTTTTGCATTTAATTTCCCTGTTTCCCTGTTCTTTATTTGTGAAATAGACTATCCCTTAGCCTCTTAAGTAACATGTTTATTAATGTTTATGTTTATTACAGAGTTATTAATGTTCACGAAGTCCTCCAGCACTTGCATGACAACTGCCACGCTCGTCCTATTAAGGAATTAACCATTTTGTATTCAGAGCAGTCTTTACATAATGTGCAATAAATATGACATGGTGACACACAGTAAGCAATGAAGGAAAGCAAAAACTGAATAATGAATACTTTTTCCTGAAGTAAACATTGTAATTTAATACATGAATGAAGTTGTGTGCCTGTTTAAAAAAAAAAATTGCATTTAAAACCTGTCCTAATGTACATGTACAGGGCAGCTGAAATAACTGTATTCATCAGTTTAATTCTAGCAATTTGCCAGCCTAGATAAATTTACTTTAATAAAACTATTTATACAGAGGAGAGTAATGCTTCTGAAGGGATCTTTGATAAAAGGGCAACACATTGTAACTGTCAGAATAAGCATTAGTAAACCTTGGCAAAAACCGTTTCAAATTATGTTAACATTAACAAAGCTTTATGTCATGTTACCCACTGTACAATGTCGCCCGCGTAAGGAATGAACGCCTTTAGAAATCTTTGTGTGAATCGTATAATCACGGCTGTCATTTAATAACTCCACTAACTTCTTACAATATTTAAAGAGTAGAAACTATCTAACATATCAAGTAATTGCAAGGATTAATAAATACTGATTTTCCTTCACAATGATCGTTAAAAGGAGCAGTATTACTTTTACTAAAAATGTCAACATTAATCAAACAAAATGAATTTTCAAAAACTTGTAGGGGGAGTGTGTTTCCAAAGCCTAAAGGAAAAGCTTTTCTAACTTTTGGAATGGAGACAGTGCTCTCGCTTGCATAGCTCTTGTATTTTCCAGAGATAAATGGCCTAGAAACATGGAATTCTTCAGGGGAAAGAGCAGAAAAACAAATTTTGTCTCAGCTCCTGAATTACAATGTTGCCCCTTCATTGCTTCTCATGCTGTATTTTGTTCCTATCAATGGTCTTTCTACATTCTGGTTTTATAAATCTCAGCATTATTGTCAGAACTGTATTTGTGGAAGAAAGTAAGAACGGAGCAAAACCTGGCCTTGAGTGGGAAGAGCATTTTGATTTTTCAGATCGGTAACTAGTCAAGGGCATTGATCCACTCAGGTTCTAAAATGAGGATGAAACACTGAGTATTCTATTCTGTCCTGTCCTAAAGTCCATCTATTGGATGTATCTCAGAGTCCCATTTCCTGAGACCCTTCATCCTGTGTGGGTTGATCCCGTGGGACTGAACTACACAGGCCACAAGAGGGTGAAAAAAAATAACATGTAATTGAAAAAAACAGATCCTTACTCAAAGGCAACACATATATTATCTATTCCTGAAAAAGGTATAAAATATCCCTACCTATCTATATTTCCTTGTCTGACTTTGCAATTTTCCCACAAATAAAAAATATTTGGCATTTTTTCTTTGAAGGATTTACAACACTTACGACTTGGAACAGACTACCTGCATGTTTCACAATGAAAATTAGGGCAGGATTTTATGCCAAAATATTACTGAATGAGGACTCCATGCAAATTAAATACATCCTTATTACCACCACTAACAAAGAACAAGAGGGTTAATTACATATGAGCTTACAGAGCAAAATCAAGCTTGCATTTAACTATGTTTCAGTGACTAAGTAATAGAAAATAAAAATCTGCCTTTTAATTATTGTTAAAACACACTTTTTCTTGCTCTTCTCTTAGGCATGATCACACTAAGATCTTACACAGTAGTAGTTACCCACTGGTAGCTTTATTTCAAACAAGCGCTACGAGTCACTCACGATTTGTTTAGCAAAGCTCTCCAAACCCACTCTAAGAAAACAGCACTGAAGCCCCAATTCTGTAACAAATCGGTCAGTGAACTCAGAATAAACTTCCTTAGATCATCATCCTCCAAGCACCGCACAAGAACATTATCTGAGAACAGATAATAAATGCTGAGAACAAAGAATGTTGAAAAAGATACAGAATAATATAGATTGAATAACTGTAAAATAAAAAGACCTTAATCAATTAAACACGAAGATAATTTGATTTTTATCATACTATTGTCATCCACAGTTCTTTACACTTTAACAGATATAGAGTTTAAAAATTCAAACATTTTATTCACTATTTCACTTAATCACACTGATTCTATCAATTTTTTTCTATAAACATACATATATAAACTTTTTGCTTTTACATTAATCTATATTCTTTCAGTAGCTCTAATGTTTATTAAACTTTTCAGAGATTATGAGAACCATGACTGTGCTTTTATGCCATCACTTCAACTGTGCTGGGGATCATAAAGAGCTTTTTATTTAAGTCTTCATTCTTTATTTTGTTCCAAGTGTGAGCTATTTTGACTTAACTAATGCAATCTTATGAGATTAAAAAAGAAATCAAGTTCCATTTCAGTAGAAAAAAATACTTTATACTTCTTAACAGTCTAACTAACTGAAAAAAAGCACAGTACACTAACATTTTGACAAAATAGTTATACTTCCAAGGAAATAGAACCATCAAATAAGAAAAACAGACTTATTGTTTCAAAGAAAGACTTAAATTTTGGTTAATACAACAGCTATTTCTCTTGTTTTTATGATATGTCATACGTGTAAACTTTACAGCGATGTGCCTAAATACAGGGCACATTATTTAAGAGAGAGGAGTTATGTTCAGGCACTCAAGAACAGCTGAAGGGATCCTGGGGGGGGGTGTCACTGAGTCATAACAAATTCACATCCGGAATTCTCAATTTAGTGGGTTTTTTGATTCTTATTGTTAACACCAAAATCCAGAAGTGTTTCTGTAACATCCATTAATTTCCTGCAGTAATTAGCCACATGCTTAAAGGTGGGCTCTTATTTAAGTGTTTTAGTCAGTGAAATAGAAGGTAAAGGAAAATTAAAGGCACTTTTTCAGAAGGAATTAAAACTGAAAACTAACTAAAACTCTACTGTAAGACCATTTTATGATGGCGATCACAGAAATGTGAGGAATCACAGAAAAGGAGGAAGGATGAGCACTCTGTTGGCTGGGTAACTCATTTTGCTCATGGGTGCATGAATTCAGAGTTACGGGTTGTAAGTTATGAAACCTTATGAACTGGGT
This sequence comes from Numenius arquata, assembly GCF_964106895.1. NCBI lineage: Eukaryota > Metazoa > Chordata > Aves > Charadriiformes > Scolopacidae > Numenius > Numenius arquata. The sequence goes on from NC_133585.1 coordinate 53,367,131, forward strand.
GGTGAGGAAGTGAATTCACGTGAGGGACTAGTCTGGGCAAAGGGAATTGAGTACAACTTACTGCAAGGGTGCAATTAGGGAACGAAGCTTCTATACCCAGGGCCAGGTTCAACAAAGGTATGAATTAAGGGCAAGTGGGGACACACAACCAGCTCATCTACCTCCTTTGCTCGCGGTGAGTTGATGTCTGTCTATACCCACACAGTACAGCTTCCCAGCAGCAGGACGGCACGTGAAAGCCATGGCAACGGAAAGATGCTACAAATATTCCATATATAGCCCACGGGGGCTTATCCACTGCAGAAAACAACACACTAGCTGGGAGGAGAACATGACAAGATGGCTAAAAAATTATGTCAACAACTACATACCCACTATGCACACTCTACAGCCAGGAGAACCTACTGAGCCTCTGGCTGAAATGAATTCTAGTCTTTCTCCAACTCCAAAAGCCACCTTTCCCTGAACAGGAATTTCCCCAAGATGTTTCCTTCCTGTTGCAGTATTTCAGTATAGCACCCCACTGGTGCACAGCTACACAAATCCAACTCACAAAAACAAGTTTATAAGTTGGCAAGCTGTTTCTCTCACCCAGCAAAATTTATAATAACGACACACAGTACCAATTTTGCTAGAGAACATTCAAGTAAACTCTCATCTTCACAGAGCTGAGAAAACAACCTCTCGTTCATGTAACAGTGATAGCAGTATTGCTAAACATAACAATATTTGTGCTAAGACTAGGACCTTAGAGCCATAATGATATAAAAATTAGCTTTTCTTTAAAAATAATTGCTAGCATGGTTCAAGTGTACCTCTTTCTCTCGATTGCAGAAGGCAAATTAAAATTTACATAAACTAAAGACACTCCGTCTCTCACACACAGACACACACAAATACATATATATACACACAGTATACATTTATATGTTACACTAAAATTCAAGATTAAAATAAATTTAGGGTGGGCTCATGATTTCTAAAAGTGTCACACTGGAAATGCTGTATTTTTCTTAGTGTCATTTACAGAAACTAGGGAAGATAAGCCTTGGTGTAGGAAATCTGCCTAAAACATGCTGGCCACAGAGACATCTTTAGAGGCACAGTGACAACTGATGTAAGGTCTGTCTTTGAGCACAGAAGAGCAGAGCTACAATAATCCTTGAAGAAAGAGATAAATTCAAATCAAAACAACATCAGAAAAAAACAAAATTGAGGGGGTAGGGAAAAGATGAGACTGCAAAATAATAATAATGCCATCAGATACAAGCTTTAGACCTTTATTATAAATATGATCATTAGAGACTAGGAAAAAAAAAAAAACAACTAATTTTTTTGAATGAACCCTAAACTGACAACTTGTTTTAGATAACTCAGGGAAAGAAAATTTCTTGACAGCTGTTTAGACAATTATGGTAAAAGAGTTTGCGACATTTGGAGACGTATACTGACTGTACTGGGAGCCTGAGATTGGTATATATCGCTTTGCTTTTGACAAGTGTGTTATCTTGACAACTCAAGTCTTGTGAGGAAAAATCCTGCCCTGGTAAATTCCTTCACTCTATTCTAATAAAATATTTTCTGTAATCAATCAGAGGTTACGCTATGGGATCAGTGTCGGTTAGTGAATCTTCCGTCACGGTTATTATCTGCTTTTCTTCCTTCGAGGCGAAGAGACAACTTTTGAGTTGGTGGGATAAACGAAACAGCTTAAAACTGAGTAAAACTCCCAGATTCCATGAGACTGATGTAAATAGTGAACACAGCAAGGGGAAAGAACTGCAAAAGCTCTTCAAATTGGCACATATATAATTCAAAAGGCAGCTTGCTTGCAAAACATCATCAAAATTAGTTCATCCTGGCTATTTCTATGCCCCTGTGCAATGTTCAGTGAGGATATGAATGCAAAGTAAGGCCACAGCGCTTTTGTTTCTATATGTTGTTTCCTCACCAATAGTTCCGGCCAGAGAAAGCCTTTAATCTATAATCCTCTCACATGCGGCAAATTATGATGCATCAAAACAAAGCAATTCTGGATGTAGTTCATCCCTGTTTCTGGACTTTCCCACAGAACAGATTTTTCAATGGTTTTGCTCAGATAAAACAGAAAATCCTACATCTGCCAAAGCTTTTCAACCTTAGAATGTGATCAGAACCAACACAGCTTTAACACAAAAATTCTGAGGTTTGCATAAAAATCCGAGTGCATTTGAAGGAAGGGAAGTTTTAAGGAGGCGCAGTAATTTATCTTTGGAATAAACCAAAAAGCAGAAGGGATGCAATGTCATGTTTTCATTTACTTAGGAGAAGTTACTGCTATAAATGAAGCTACCTTAGTGGAAGGAGAATACAATGAAGCTCGTTGCAAAGGCTCAAGTGGAAAGGAATACGGTGCTTCTGAACAGTCAAAGTGATAATACAAGGAAAACAGGAGTGAATTTTTGGACTAAGAATCAAACTATGTATCTCAAAAAAAAAAGTCCTTAAAGTTGTGTGAACATCAATCCGTGAAGTTAAAAGCTTCATAATATCTTCCATTTAATTAAACAGTAAAACCCTTTAACATTTATCTTAATTATAACTTTACAGCTATCTAGTTCTGATGTTTTAAGGCTTTTCTAAACCAGCATAGTATTAGTTTGTGTCATCATGATCTTGTTTTGGGCACATGCTCCATGGTCTAGGATAACATTAATTGCCATAGGTGCCTGATTTACATTCACCTAATCAGATATTAATTATGGTGGCACTTTAATTTGTAATACCAAATCTCTAAATCTGTAAAGAACAAACAAAAATCAGATGAATCAAGAATATAAATGAGAACTGTTGGCACAATAATCCAGGCAGGCAAACATTGACTACGTTCACACTGAATTTGTTAATGAATATCAGTTTAGCGCCCTGGCGCTCCGATTTCCTAAATGTTAAGCAAATAGCACAGTAACACATTTGAAACTCTTGCTCCATTTCCCATATAACTTGACAAGACATCTTTGGTCAAGTAAGGTTGTCTAATTCTGGAACTAAACCTAGAGTTTTTTATATTTTTAAGTGTCCATTCTGGTTGATTTTTCTTTGTTATCATCATTGTGACACCAGAGTTAAACCATGTGGGTTAACATTCTTGTTTTCAAATAAGGAACAACCGTCAACTTCTGCAATGCAAAACAAACTGCACAAAGCTCAGTTATTCCTGTAAGGGGTAAGCTATTCCACCCCTTTCACACTACAGAAACTCAATAATACCGCTGGTCAAATCTATTCTACTCAACAGTTTTGAGTGATAACCGAAAAAAGTGAACGACGCAAGACTAACATCCTTTATGACAAATTTAAAACTTTGACAAACAAGTAAAACCAAAACTATCATTAGGAAATGCATTTATTTATTAATATATTTGTAAATGAGCAGTGAATTCTTACTATGACAAGGTTTTGCCTCCCTTTGCAAAAGCATCAGGGCAAAACTAGTTATTCACCAAGATTCTAATTTCAAAAGAATACTGTGGTTTTTTTCCCCTACCAAATCCAGCAAAAGTAAGTTTATATCTTCACTTGACAAGTAGAAAACAGGGAAAGGGGAGAGATAAATTTCCATATTAATGTTACAGATTCCAGAATTCTACATGCATCATTTCAAAGTTAGAAAGGGAATGCAAAAACTAAAAAAAAAAAAAAAAAAAAAAAAAGGGAGAGTCCAAAACAGGGTAATGTGAAAGAAAGAAAAAGTCATTTGGAAAGTAGTAAGGTCAGTTTTCAAGAGAAAGTGTAGCCTCAATAATAAGGTAAAATTTAAAATTCTGCTAAGTAACGTCTACATTTGTTCATAGTAGCTTCAGATAAATACAGCGATAGCAATTTTTAATAAGCTTGTAATAATGAAAATGTGTGTGTGAATTTTTTATATTAAAATTATTTTCCTGCCTCCAAACTTTTTTTTTTTTTAAATCTCCAATATGCTATGATTTTTTTTTAATTTTTTTTTTCTAAGCAATGCCAAATTTGCCTTAGATATATTCTGGTTTCTCCAGAATGGGAAAATGTTTGATCTCTAAGTCAAAGAACATAGAATTTTATAGCTTTATAATGAAAATGAACAGAATTGCTCACGTTTTCCAGGAAACTTGGAGAGACAACAGTCATAGACTCAGAATCATAGAATGGTTTGGGTTGGAAGGGACCTTAAAGATCATCTAATCCACATTGCTCAAATCCCCGTCCAGCCTGGCCTTGAACACCTCCAGGGATGGGGCAGCCACAGCTTCTCTGGGCAACCTGAGAAATTGTGGATCAAGATAGACAACAAAATTCCCTTGAAATTACAGAAGTAACTCATCTGCCTCCAGCAGATGACATTCTCTCCAAAAAACGGTGAAAATCGACTCTAAGCACGTTACTTTGACCTTAGCCTCACTTTTAAGATGCAACAGAGTACAAAAAACACATAGGAAATAATGTTTTTCTACAGAGGAGAAGATAGATACCTAGAGTAACACGGTATCAAAAGTTTAGGTACCTTAAATTATAAAACAAGTGGAATTTTGAGGACAAGTCTAATTCAAGAAAGCCCAGAAGCTCTTACAAAAATTGCTGAGGTGTCTGTTAAATATGTAACAACTTTAACTGAACCTTGAAAAAGCTTCTCATAAAATTGATGCTAACTGACACATCAAGGATGTTTTCCTGCTTCTGCTTTGATAAATAAGATTGCAGAAAACCATCAGAAAATAGCTTGAAGCTGGTAGCTGATAACTGGACAGGACTGTGTAACGGGTGAAAACAAAAATTTTATATACAGACTTTAAGACTTCCATTTGAAGCTAAAAAGTAAAAAATTGAATTACTGAATATTGTGTTGATCTAATTTAAGTCATTAAGGAGCCAGAGAAAATAACCCAGAATGAGAAAAAAAAATAGTTTTCAGGCAGAACAATAAAAGATCAAATGTGATATTCAGGAGGACATACTACAAGGCTTCAGAGATAAAGGAAGAAAAGGCAGGAAACATCAACAGCTTTTTTCGGATTTTATAATTTGGTGATTCTTGGAGACTATAGTGGTGGAAGAACAAAAGACAATTGTTTTGAAAATACATGTTCTAATAATAGATTTTCTCTAATTAATTAACTGAATTCTATTATACTTCCATAAATTTGAATATTCTTTTTGGATTATGTCGTATACTCAGCAGTTCCATAAAATGAGTGTGTACCTGTCCGCACAGTTTTCTCATCTGATACTGCTATATAGTAGATTGGAAGCACTGTGGGTTTTTTTCCTGTAGTTCTCTGAAGAAAGACTTTATGTTTTTACAACTATTATTAATGTTTCAATAACAGTCAGGATTCCCTACATGTCCAGTTAGGTTAAATTATGGAGGATTAGTGTTAATTCTTGTACCCAAGTCACAGCAGTAACGTCTGGATGGGTGGACAACCAGGTGGTTACAACACTGGTTGGATGATCAGGCTCAAAGGGTGCTTCATGAGTCACACTCTGCTGGGAGGCCAGTAACAAGTGGCAAATTGAGGGTGTTACTGTAGGACCTGCTCTGCTGAACATCTTTATTGGTGGAGAAAGCAACGGAGTGCCAGCTCACAAAGCCTGCAGATAACACCAAACTGGGAGAGCAACCAATTACGCTGGAGGGCAAGGCTACCATCCAGAGGGTTCTAACCAGGCTAGAGAGAAGGGCCAACTATAACATTTGAAATATGTCAAGGACAGAAATCTCCTGAATTCTCCTGAATATTTCTGAGCAATTTTCCATATGGAAAATCAACTCTATCGTTTAATTTCCCTGAAGGCAACAATTCCTATTCCTCCCTCTTGCTCTTGCTTTCAACACTTTGCAATGAAGAGTCCAAGAGCGGGTAGTTTTCTGTATTATATGAGTGAAATCTCTCGAAATGTATCAATATGTTGGAGCGATTTAAAACAAGCTACAAATAGGAACAATATAGAACTTGTTATTTTTCAAAAAATTTTTCTTTGCTAGATGCATTACAGGAGGAATATATTGTATCCAAATACATTATATTACAGGAGTAATATAATGTATCCAAAGAATGAGGAAATACAGGTAAATACTGTAAAAAATCATATATAAAGGAGAAGAGGTAAATATGTAGTGGTAAAAGGTACTTGAGGAGAACAATGCCTTATATCTATTTTGCACATCAGATCAATCTTTTTCCTCCTAGCACATTCTGTACCTTTGATCGTTCCCAATGACCTTTGCCAGTTTGGAATGGCTCAGGTTGCGAACATACTGAAACAAATCTGTCTTCCTTGTGTTTGTAAAACTACTATGTTTATATGCTAATCACAAATAAAATGCTTGACCCATAAAGGAATCGGCAGGAAACCTGAAATGAAGGCATTATCCAACATTTCATGCTCCTTAGTGATGCCATTTTAAATATTTTAGACAGCCTATAAATAATTAAAACCTCACCACAGCAAATTATGTCCTATTATGCAAATAAATAGCCTCCTCCCTGGTTTCATTAAAGATTCTAAATGACAAGCTGAGCAGTTTAAACATGGCAAGGTACTGCAGTGAGGCGAGAAATCTTCCAATATTTTTTTTTAATTGTTAGTGCCAAGTTTCATGTGGATTTTTACTCTAACACTTCAATTTGCATGAACAAATAAACCTTTAATAAACCTTTTGTAACTGGTGAAAATGCATCATTTAATTAAATTTGATTTGTTGTGAAACTATTGTGCCTCATGAATATTTAAGATATGCAAACTCTGGCAGAAAAAATGCAAGTCTCTTTTTTCACAGAAACCTGTATTTAGGTACTGTCATTTCTGTAAAAGGTTTATTTGTTCACATACACTATATATATTAACATTATGCCAAGGTTTTACATTAAAAATTATTAAACATCTGATCTAGGTTTCAGAGTAAAATTCAGATTTTATTTCAACAGAAACAGAATTGAGCTGCATTCCTACATGCCTACACCAAGCAGATTTACATCATATAAAATACTTTTATCTGGGATTGCATTTTTGAAGCAAAATTTTTCCAGAAGACTTGATTTTTCAAATCTACAAAGTTATCAAGAGCCTTGAAATGATAAATTTTTGTATAAAGAAATCACGTGTATTGACCAAACTACAAAATTATTTTCTTAAGTAAATTGAAAACATTAAAATAAATTAATCAGAAATCGAGGATCAGAAAGGAATGGAAGATCATTCCTTTGTATGCTTTTCCACCAATTTTGAAATTCTAATCTTCTTATCTACATAAGGTGTTGTAGGAAAGATAAACTGCAAACATACTAATATACACTGTATCTCAAAATGAAAACGAAAAACCTTGCAGCTTTAATCAACTCAAAACCCTTTAAAAATCTTCTTTATCAATCTATTAATTAATTATGTATCACCAGAAAACTGAAAAATGAATGTGTGCATGTTTTTTAAACTTTAAGGTCGACTAACTACTATTTACTTGCCAGTCAGTAGAACTTTGAATGCAAATAAAATGAGAATTTCAGAATCATTTTTCAGCATAAATCAAAAATTCATTTAATTCAACTTTTTTATAAGTAAAGACCACAAATTTGTACCTCCAGTTTTTCTAATAAGGTTAAAAATATGCATCAGTATATATTTTCCCTTCATGAAATAAACCTATGTTAAAATATTTCTGTAGTAGTTCTTATTCGTCTGTTCAATAATAAACCATTCTAAAGGTTCTCAAAACAGCAGGGTTTGGATAACACCAAAATGAACGCAAATCAAGAAAACTGTGTTTAGAAAATACTCACTGCATTCACAGATTATTTACAGAATATAAATATGTTGGTTTATTTACTTCTGTCCATATTTCTATCCAGTCTCTTTGACACATGCCAACTTTGGCGAGACACTCCCCCCCCTTACTAATACATTTGCAATATAAAACTGGTTTTTATTGTTGTTCACTGACTTCCAGATACTCTCACTCTGTCTTACACATCACCTGCAACCTTGAATGCTGTTTTTTTTTACCTCTAAGAACATGAGTTGCTTAAGGGAAAAAACCTTCCCTCCATCCTCTTCTAAAAAGACATTCTTCACACTCACAGTCATTGTGTTACTGGAGTTCATGTCAGGATTTCATTACACCAAATGAGGCAACCAGATAATTTGTTTTCTGTTTTCCTAATACAGACACCAGGAGTAATTCAAGAACATAAATTTCTTTGTTGCTTTCAATGGGTATATTCAGGTAGGTGTATCGAGCCAAATTATGGAGAAACAAGTGTATTTTAGAAGTCTGGATACGTAAACCTGTTTAACCTACTGTGTTTTACGTGGATCCCTGTTCCCATAAACAACTGAAATCAACCCTAAAGTAGGACTACAAAGATGATGAGGGGCCTGGAGCATCTCTCTTATTAGGAAAGGCTGAGGGACTTGGGTCTTTTTAGTCTGGAGAAGAGAAGCCTGAGGGGGGATCTGATCAATGCCTATAAATACTTAAAGGGTGCGTGTCAGGAGGATGGGGCCAGGCTTTTTTCAGTGGTGCCCAGGGACAGGACAAGAGGAAGTGGGCACAAACTTGTACATAAGAAGTTACATCTAAACATGAGGAGGAACTTCTTTCCTTTGAGGGTGGCAGAGCCCTGGAACAGGCTGCCCAGAGAGGTGATGGAGTCTCCATCTTATTTATTTTCACTTTGCATTCCAGCCTATGCCACAGATTCTATGCAGGTCAGATGTTTCAGACATGCACACAAGCAACATCAATGGTCTACGTGTGTGCTGCAATTCAGGTACGCCTGGGACACTTAACTTTCTGTTTAAAAGTTTAAAGACTAAGCTATAAAGCTTTGTTTTTTAAACAAAAAGCTTCCCCTTCAGCAGTGATAAATTGGTTTTAGAAGAGCATAGCAAACATGGTAATCTATAGAAAATCTCCCTCCATTTACTGTGATTCAAAATCTCATGGTCAAAAAAAAGGCATGAATTCATAGTAACATTAATGTCATGATGAAGTAACAGGTATATAGATACAGTAAAAATTGGAAAGGTGGAAAGATGTCTTTCTCCATAGAAGCAGCATAAACATTTAATTTTTAAAGTTTCACCTACCTTGTAGGCAAAAGAATTTCAAGCTCAACTTCAAAATGCAAATGGATTTGAATTTTTTGCACAGAAACTATCACTTATAGTACAGTACTTGTTGCTTTTAGTTATTCCATTTACCCATCATTCACTCTCTAATCTCCTTTAAGCCCATGTTTCTCCATTGCATACACAATAAAAGGATTACGCACATCATACCTCTTAACTTTCTCTGGAGGCTAAGACATTTAATTACTGTTCTTCCTTCCATGCAGGCTTTCAAGTCAGCAAATTTTGTGTAGCTCTGTAGCATAATTTCTAATACAGAAGTCTCATGTATCTGCATTCAGGTGACACAAGCAAAGCGCATGTTCTGCAATGCTGAATATAAAGCTATTTGCTATTTATATTTCTCATAAATTAAATTTTAAAAATGCATCGCATCTAATAGCTCTAAAAGTCTTTTCCATACACATTTTGGCTTGCTTTCAAAATAAAAGAAAATTTAATGAAAACCTGATTTTAAATCAGTGTTACATACTATTAATAAGAAGAACAAAAGCATAACATAGTGCATATACTGAGCAGTTGTCCTGAAAGCAGAGTTTCTCTGTTTGTGTCCTGTTCTGTCTGGCATTAAAATTCTCTGTACTTTGAGACTTACTCCACAAATAGGTTTTGCACAAAATAAATTCATTTCTTCAACAGAAAAATTGCACTAATTTTGCTGTTTGTGACAAGCTTCCTAGCCACAAAGGTAAAGGAGGATTTTCCTTTTAGTACAACTTCCCTTAACCTATTGAGAGATACCAACAGCTTTAACTGCACCTTAGTAAAAACTTTTCAGTTACTTTACTTTTCTTTTGCCTGAAATTCTTTTAGTATAGGAAAATAGTTTGATACTACAGAATGGATATCAAGAGATAAAAGGTTAATATAATTCCAGCTTTCCCACAAATGTTTGAAAGCCAAAGACCAAGCTAACACACAACTGGCAAAAAAGCGGATGAATTGCAAAGGAAACCGTAAATTTCAAATTCCTTTTAATCCTGGGATTTTGTGTCAAAAAGTACTGTGATCCAAGTAGAGAAATCCAAAACTATTTTCATTCATCTCTTGGGAACTGAAAGGTACATCCACGGAATCAGATGCACTGCAGTACTTAAAAGAGAAGATGTACTTCAGTGTTGATTACACGATATTCTACATTTTTATTCTGCAAGTTGAAATTAGGAATTACCGGTAATAATGACGAAAACCCACAGTATTCTTCAGGTAGTATTAGTTTTCTCCCTACAATTTAGGAGCAGACAATACATGGGGTAAAAGAAAACAGAAACCAAACAAAATAAAAAAGAACCAATGGGAAACAGGTAAACAAAGAGTAAGTAAGATAGCAGATTTTTGGCTTCCTAAAATTTAAACACTGTCAGAGGGAGGGAATTTAATTTTCAAGGTTGTAAAATCATATATCCATGTTCCAACAGTCATACTAGATTTTACACATCCTCTGCATTTACATATGGTGAATTATTCTATTCCATTTTGTGTCCTTGGAATGCAAGATAAAGCAATATCACATCCTGTAACCACTCAGAATCATCATGCTGCAATGGTCAACTTCTAGATAAAAAGAGATCACTGTACAAGGCTGAATTGCTTATCTAATTTTTTTTTCACCCATAGGAGGAATAAAAATAAGATTTTGTAGAACAGATTTGTAGTTAAATCACCAGATATGCTTAGCAGCCTAAAAAAATAATACAGCTATAATTTCGAGCAGTGCTTTAATGCAGTATAATAGTAAAAGTTACTTTATCAAGAAGAAATAGCTATTTTTATTATATATTCAACTGTGCCCATGAGAATAGTAGTTCTAGAGCTAATTGAATACAAGCTTTCAGCCACAAGAGGTGTTTCTATGAAAATTACAAAAGGAAACCATTGAATTAGCAACTGGAATGAAAATTAAATGCACAAATTAGAGGGAGACCCCTGAAGATCCCCAGCTGGAAAGGTCAGCCTGCAGCTTTCCCCTTTGTTGATACAAAGAATGCAAAAAACCAAATATATATATGATAAAAAGAGCTGCATGAAGTCTTCTGTACCTTAAGTAACTAACCAAAAGATATGGGTGCATTCTTCATTGAAGTACGTTGAAGGATGTTAAATTGCCTGTGCTTTTAAAAGGTTGTTTGTTCAACAGCACAGAGTGCACGAACCAAATACAAACCCGTGGCCAAAGACTTTCTCTAAAAAACTTAAAAAAGAAAGCAAAGTTTACATGCAATTTTATTATATATCTTGAACTTATTGCCTATTTTGTATATGCAGCTAACGCAGATTTTATTTTCATTATTACTACAGAGAAATACACAGTAAGAAACACCACCATAAATATCTGATTTTCATAATATATCATAGCATATCTATCAAATCTTCGTATTTCAATGTGAAATTTTGTCCTCTGCTGAGCAACTTAATTGCTCATTAGTAGATAACTTCATTTGTTAAACAATTACATTGTACTCCAAAACTTGAAAATGTGAAAAATCAATCACTTCAGCTTCCCCAGGTACCTAAAGCCTATGTATAAAGATTTAAGTCACAGTGACATATGTGTAAAATTAATATAGCCTGGGGTCTGGGTTGGGTTTTTGTTTGTTTGTTTGTTTTCATTTGGCCACCTAAATACACATATTCCACTTCTCTTGAAAAGCTGGACGTGAGCCAGCAACGTGCGCTCACAGCCCAGAAAGCCCTGTGCATCCCCAGCAGCGTGGCCAGCAGGGCGAGGGGGGGGATTCTGCCCCTCTGCTCCGCTCTGGGGGGAACCCCCTGCAGTGCTGCCTCCAGCTCTGGGGCCACCAACATCAGAAGGTCATGGACCTGTTGGAGCGGGTTCAGAGGAGGCCATGGGGGGACAGGCTGAGAGAATTAGGGGGGTTCAGCCTGGAGAAGAGAAGGCTCCAGGGAGACCTTAGAGCCCCTTCCAGACCCTTAACGGGCTCCAGGAAAGATGGGGAGGGACTCTTGATCAGGGAGGAGAGCCATAGGACGAGGGGGAAGGGTTTGACACTGGAAGAGGGGAGATTGAGATGAGATCTCAGGAAGAAATTCTTTGCTGTGAAGTTGGTGAGATCCTGGCCCAGGTTGCCCAGAGAAGCTGTGGCTGCCCCATCCCTGGAGGGGTTCAAGGCCAAATTGGACAGGACTTTGAGCAACCTGATCTGGTGGGAGGTGTTTTAGAGGTTTTTAGAGGTCCCTTCCAACCCAGACTATTCTCTGATCTATGATTCTACAATATTTGATCTCATTGGCTAAGGATGATGAACTGGTTTAAACTGCAAATATTTCTAAAATTTTAAAGTTATCAGGCGATAAATGTATTTACATTTTTCTATTCTGAAAATACACTTTTAAAGTGTAAAAAGATTCAAAGGCATTATTTGTCTAATTTATTTACAAATTCCTCAACCAACTCTGCTATCAACAAACTGTGTTACCACAATGCATTTTGGATTAAGTCCTAAACAATCAGTTCTTCACAGACTTTGGGTATGTAAGAACTTGAGTGTGAAATGCTGCTGATATTTAAGAAAAAAATAATAAATTGATGTTGTGTCTATGATGGAAAACCTCACAAGATGTTGAGACTAAAATAATTTTTGAGAATTTAATATACTACATATAATCATATTTGTTATATATTTGAATAATAATTGGTTTATTTGCAATTAATATTGATTTTACCTTGATAATATGCAGTAAATGGAGGAAAATGAGTATGTAAGATCATAGATGACCTCAATTGAATTAAGGTCTGTACTTCAGTCAAAGGATTCTGCTGACGCTACGATATGAACCGTGCAAGTGCAGTACAAGCAGTTAGTGAAGGTCAACTCAACTGGGAGCATGAAAGGCAAACTTTGCATTGAATTCTTGTCTCTGAGATGCAACGTCTATGATGAACTCAGGCACTAACACAGAAAAGCTAAAGGGGAATAGCACCAGAAGTCTATCAAAATCTCAACTGAGTTTTCTTCTTTTCCCACTTTAAAAACTCTTCTGTATTACAAGATGATCGTCCATTGCACACTAAGAAATTTTAGCCTTACTTTCCTTTATCAAACTTCTTAGTATAATTACCAGCATATACCGCTACAATTCTATTTAAATTATGAAAGTAAATTATGAACTTAGATAACAGTGGAATTTTCAGTTTCAGTACACTTTTTTCTTATCCAATGTCAGTATCAAATAAATATATAATTTATAATGTTGCTTACATTCAAAACGTAAGTCCAGTCCTGAAGTGTTACAGGATTAATTAAAAAAAAAATCCCCATAATTAGTACCTACACAGATTCTCAAAATCTAACTTCAGATTTGCACCAATGTATGAAGTACACATGTGCATAAAACAACATATACAGACCAGTACCAATGGTGGCTACATGAAATCCTCTACTCCAGATGCAGCCAGACACCACCCAGGGCTATGACATGGTTTGTGGAGGTATTTCAAAGATGGGAAGACACAGTAATTAGCGATATGGTTTAGCAATGGTTTTTGTCAGTGTTAGGTTGATGGTTGGACTAGATAATCTGAAAGGTACCTTCCAACCTAGACAATTCTATGATCCTATGATTCTAATCTTTTTTGCTGTGCAAAAGACTTTATTTTCCTCAATTCTTTATTTTGTTTGCCAATTCTGATATTCCTATTAAGCTGATAATTACTTTAAGTAACAATGTAAAGCAGCAAAAACGTTTCAAGTTTCTCTCAGAACTTTTTCCTAAGGGGTTGCTATGGCAGGGAAGAAAAATCCTGGCATGCCCAATCCCAAAGGACCACAAAGACTTTCAGCTTCCTAGAGCACCAAGCTGTAATCCTTTGTGTACATGAACTGGTAAGAATTATTACTGGCGTAATTTCAAAAGCACATGATCCTCTCTCTATATATAAATATGGTACACCTAAGTACTTCACCAAGTACAAAATATCCGCTTCTGCGTAACGTCTTCAAAATTTTCAGGCTGTACTTATGAACCTTGTCTTCTCAGTACATTAGGATTTTTCCTATAATAAATGTATTTAATATTTTGTGAATGAAGACAGTTTAGACCACGCTGGATTGAAATGTGGCATGATTGTAAAGATAATCCAGGAAACGTTAATATAACATTACACAATCAGAAGTTCAGATGTTTGTGTTCTTTTTCAATGTGATCCTTCCACTGTATTTCAATTTATTTTAAAACAACAGAATCTCACTGAGATAATTTGGGGATCATGGAGCAAAACCGTAAATTCAATAATTGTTCCATTAAATAATTCTGACTTTTAAGCAAAAAATTTAAAAAGAAACTTTTTACAGAAAAAGACTTCTGCATCAGCTTTTCTCTTAGATATTAGATAACTTAATGACACTTGAGTGACTAATGCCTTATTCAAGGCCCAAAGCAAATAGAATCTCATAACACGCTGAAAAACTTTATAGCACTTGTTATGTTTTACACTTGCTACAGTTAATGCTCTTGGAAATAAATTGGCTCCCAGGTTGATGTAAGTGACAGACTTTAGCACGCCACTGTTTGCACCCAGCTGAGGCCATTATCATTCATTACAGGGTGTGGTGTTTTTTTTTTCTTTTCTTACTAAAGTAGCAATAATTTTCGCTAAACAATTAAGCCTTCTGTGTATTTCTTCACTCTTTCAATTACTTTCAGCATTAAAGGTGTCACAGGATCATTTATTCTCTCTTGAGCAGTACTTACTTCAGTGACAGTTACTGCAGAAGTCACAAGGATGTCTCTTCCTGATCCCCTCCAATCTGAAACTTCCTAGAAGGGAGTGAATAACTATTACACTGCCTTTATATGCAGTGCAGCATTAGGCACTGATGCTCAAAAGTCCTCTGAACTACTTAGTCTAGGAAAAGCTCTAACAGCCCAAGCAAAGTACTTGCAGCCTAGTAAATCTGGGGTTGCCGTTGTTTGTCACAGACTTCTGGTTTATCCTCTTTTCCCTTCCTCGGTAATTTCTAACGTTTATTTTGCTTTAGGAAGTCAGAAGTTAAACAGGAACAAATCCCCAAAAAATTCTAAATGAGAAACAATTTCTAAAACTTTCATGTTACAGAAAAACTAGCCCAGGTATTTTTCTTTTCAAGGGAAACGGGACATAAAATTTGAACAATCACCCTACAAACTCAAAATTACTAACAAAAATCTAACGTAGTCATTGGAATAAAATTAGTCACTGCAATATAATAGGTTTATAGAACAAAACTGTTACGTATGCGCTTATCTATGGCAGTGAAGCTGCAGATTTCAACTGGGTAAAATTTTAGAAAGATTACTTCCCTAGGTAATCAGAGTACCATTCTCTCTTCTTCCACTGCAGTTTCAGAATAGACTAGACTAGACGAGAACAGAGCAGAACTAATTAAATCCTGCCTCCAGATCGTTGATAAATATATTGAACAGATCTGGCCTTAGAACCGAGCCCTGAGGAACACGGCTGGTGACCGGTCGCCAGCCGGATGTAGCCCCATTCACTACAGCAGCCCTTTGAGCTCTGCTCTTCAGCCGGTTCTTCACCCAACACACAGTAAACCCGCTCATCCCACAGTTGGAAAACTTGTCCAGAAGGATGCTGGGAGGGACAATATCAAAAGCCATCCTAAAATCTAGAAAGCCTTCCATTCAGCCACGAGGCGGGTGACCTTATCATAGAAGGAGATCAAATTAGTCAGGCAGGTCTTTCCCTTTGTGAACTCCCATTGACTGTGCTGGATGATTGCACTGTCCTTTCAGTGCCTTTCAATAATACCCAGTACTATCTTCTCCATAATTTACCCAGGATCTGAGGTTAGACTCACAGGGCTGTGGTTCCCTGGGTCTTTCCCAATGCCCTTTTTGTGGACTGGAACAACATTGGCTGCTTCCAGCCAGCAGGGACCTCCCCAGACTCCCAAGACCATTGGTAGATGACTTTACGCTTTGCCTAAGAATAACTTTTGTATAACGCCTTCCATACAGGGAAGTAAATACATCTGAATGTACAAGGCATAAAACTGACTACAAGATTTTCATATAAAATGTCGTTTTATAAATATAAATATTAATATGCATGGATAAAAATGTTCGTGTTCTTTCTGGATGCTAATACAAAATTGTAAAAGTATTTGTGGTATATTATGTTATCACAGAAGAGTCAACGCTTAAAATTATATATTGTGCACTTGAAATTACTTGTACCTCATTTGTAAAAATCTTTGCTTCTTGAATTTATTGGTAACTGCATTCAAGGGAGCAAGCCAAAGAAAGCATAATAAAGACTCTAGATTTAAGGAATGATATAATATTATTTCCTATTTTTTTACTGTTTATCTTTGCAGTTCACATTATTTTAGCCAGCTGAGCTGCAAACCCTTTATCCAAAGGTCGTACATAGGATGTGCTGAGGCTGCATAAGGAAAGAGGCCAACTCTCAGTGACCAAAAGCAGGGATAAGATGAAATGATAACAAAGTGGCAACATCACACCAAAGCTCACTAATAATAGTGGAGAAAGACAATATCCCTGGATCAAATATCCCAGTCAGCATGAATAAGCATTTAATGTGCCTGTGACATATCCTACTGCATGTATATATATATATATATATGTATTAAAAATGCCGCTTCATCATCAAATTATTCCAAAGAAGGTCATCATTATCACATCCTGGATTGAAATAGCATTCTTAAAATTATAACTAATATGATAATTATTACACTGACGAGTAATATTTTGCGTGACTAGTTATTCTATTTGCTATATTTTCAACATTTTTTCTAATACATATTCAAAGTGAACTGTCTAAAGTGCATTCTTCCAGTTCTGGACTGTTTCCCACAATGCTTTTTTCATAATAAATAGTTCAGTCCCTTGCTCCTTAAAAGACAAAAACTATATGTGTATTTTTGGAATCTTTTCTAAGAAAGTACCCTAAGCAGAGGTATCTTTGAGGAGAGAATACAGATTACCAGCCGCCCAGCAAAATTGTAGTGTCTATCCTCACACACAGACTCACATAAAAGATGGATACACATAAAACCAATTTTACAAACACAGCTCCTTGAAAAATTATGAAAAACAGCCAGTGAAATTTGTGTTCTTAACTGTGGTTGTAGTATACAGAGATTGTATATTATCTGGAAGTAGATATTTAATTAAAAAGCAACATATTCTTCTTTTCTTTAAAGGCTACTCTTCCTATCCATTCCATGTATTTTTACGCAACATATTTCCCCTTCCTTCTGTACCTCAAAAGCTGCATCCATAATGATGATTTTTAAAAACTGTACTCAAGACATGAGAAGAAAGCTACTTAAAAATTGCTTTTTAAAAGAGTTGCTTTCTTCTTTATACTATATTAAAGCTGAATTTATATTACCTAGTTGAGTTCATAGCAGGTAACCTTCTTTTCATTATTATTTTATTGCTAGATTAAGAAAACTGTGGTTTAGACTGGGATTCGATCATCTTCTCTCAGAACATCCACAAGAAAGAAAACTCCTTCAAACCTTTAATCACAGAAGTGGCAGGAAAACGGCGTCTGAATTTGTGGTCTTACCGAGAAGTATTGATCAAAGGAATACTGATAAACATGGCATTGGCCAAAAGGATCTGAGTAGGGAATTACAATCTGATTAAGAAATAGAAGAACTATGATGACAGAGAAGTATGTCTAAAGTAAAAACGTTTAAGAATTTTAATCAGTAGATTCGGAACTTCCTAATTCAGGTAGTAAAACATCCACCTTCTCCACACGCCCAGTACTCAACTTATACCTTCTTACTCATTTAGCTCACTTCTACGCTTATCTCCATGTTGCTTGTTTCAGGAGATCTCTTGAAGTAAAAAAAATTAAAAAATAAAAGTATTTCTACTTACATAGTTAGATTAATCAGCATGTTACTCTGTATTGCCTGGAAGTGTGTGTTCAGTAGTTGGATAATTTGTCTTCCCTTTCACAATTAAAGTGAATAGAATTAGTACCTTTTCCACGGAGACATTTTCTGGCACGGACAGGAGAAGGCTTGGTTCAGACTATGAGAGCAACCACCCGTTTTGAGAAAGCAGAAATGGGATTTGAACCCTTTGCTGGGTCAATCCGTCGATCCCGTTTAATACACTCACGTCAGTAACACACGCAGGGCCATCACTAACATCGTAGCACCAGCAGTTTGTTACTTAGACATGCACATAACAAAATGGAAAGTGCAATTAAACTTGTGTTTCAAACCATTCTGCCTTTGCAAGGCAGTTCTGAGGCTGATTTGGCTTCCCACTCAGGGATTCTCCTTCTGAAGGGAATGCCCCATGGAATCCAGTGCAGAACAGTGATTGCTGTTCCATACTGTTGGCCAATAACATCAGTGATGGAGACCCCACTTTTCTGTTATTGTCAAAGCCCTGGCTATTCCCAGGTGAGCAGCAGCCCTACAGACTCATGAGAGCCAGATAAGCAGATAACAGAGCTCTCTGCAATTACGTCACTCAGTTCATAATAATTAACCATCTCTGTTAGAAAAATGAACAGTTTGACCCCAACCTTAAAATAATACCTTACCCTACCTCCCCCAAAAACCTGCATTAACAATTTTTCAAAAAAAGTCACCAAACCTCAACCATTTTTCCTGTTTTAACCTTTCGATACAATGTGTACCTATATGAGCCATAAGCATTTCCAAAATTCACAGAGCAATTGGGAGTCAGTAAATGACTTCCAATGAGATTCAGTAACTTTTTTTTTCAATGACATGTCAGGTTATAATATTCACTTTGTTGCCACAGGTGCAACATCTACTCTGACACCCCAACAGCTTGGATACAGAAAAGCTTTACCACTGATTTTTCACTCTCTTCTCCCTCACCGGTCTCTAGCTTCCACCTCTTTGACACCCGCAAAAAATTCCAATATGAACTATCGCTACGCATTACCTGTGTACTTTGTGTTTGCTTTTGTGATGAAAACATGACATACTTCCAGCAAACAAATTTGGAAATCTGTCTCACTTGGTCCAGTAGCAACAGCGCATCCATGAAATCTCCCTGCAGGGAATTTTTTAAAAAACTTCCACATCCACTCATTAAAAGTGACCAGACAAATGAGACATCTGTTTAAGAATTGTAATGAGACACTTTGAGATACATTTGATCTCCTACTCCATGTTCAATATTCTCGAAGAAATGTCGTGAATGTGTAAAAGGAGTTCAATCTGTCCCAGCCTTGCAGTACGTTGGGTAAACTGTAGTATCTGAAAACTGCATTCCAGAATTCGTGATAGTACTATGCCTATGTCTTCACTGTTAAGTGGGTTTTTACCCCATAAGCACTTAATTAGGAAAAAAAAAAAAATATTATTTCATTCTTTGTTTTATTCTTCCCAATAGGAAAAAAATACAAAAGTGGAGCTGTCTGTAATAAATGGCAAAACTAGTGCAGAAATTTTGCTAAGAGTTACAGTTAGGCAAGAATCACCTTTATGAATAGCTCAGGACTGTCCCATGTACTTTTTAAAGTAATTCTAGTCATAAAACGCAAAACTCAAATGCATTAATGAATAAAAGGGTTTGTTCCTCTAATTTTGTACCAAAATATATTTTATGTTGCATTTTAACAAGTGCAAAGATCATTGTGAGTCTAGAAAGAATTAAGAAGAAAGTGAAAAATTGTAACCATCAAGCATGGAATTTAATAATAACACTTTAAGAGAAACAGCAAATATCTCAAACTGGATGAAAATACTTTGTATTCTATACCGAATATTCATTTAAGCCTTACAAAATAAGCAACACAAATATCTCTACTTTCTTCAAAACAATTTCCCAAAGACTATAAGGAGAATGTGATATGTATTATGATGACATATGGTCGATTTTACACAAGTAAGACAGGTTATGCTTTACATCAGTGCCTCAAGGAACGCAGACTACTAATACTGCTATTACCAAGCAATTTAAATCATAGTATAATTATACAGACAGATGGATTGCAAAACCCTTCTAGTTTCTTTTCAGCAGTTAAATTGGAGAGAAAGATAACCCAAGACGTTTTAGTTATACACCGCCTAAAAACTAATAGATGAAGCTGACATCATCTGCAAAGTAACCCTACCGGAGACAGCTTAAGAAAATCAAAATACGGTATCTTATTCATGGTACAAGGTAGCATTAGCATAACTTTCACAAAGTAATTAACACATTCAGAAAATCAGGAAAATAAAATGTAATCATAAAGACATAGCTTCAGCTTTGCAGCTTCTTATTTATTGCTCCACACGGGCAAATTTCATTTTCAAACAGTGCAAGCTAATAAAACTATTTTTCCTAGAACTTTATGGTTACTTTCTATGATGTATAACACACTCCTCCAGAGTGCTTGGAGATTAAATTCTTGAAAATAATCACAGAGCAGCGGGTTAGAGAACCCACAAGTGAAAAAAACCCAACCCTTTAATTGTTCCTGAGTAGTGCACAAGAATTTCATGAAAATCTAGAACCCCAACTAGAATATACTTCGATTCAGTAACACTGGTAAGAAACAATCACATAACCAGCATTCACCTTACTAATTCTTTCTTTTTTGTTTTGTGATGTTTCACTTACTATCTGGGCTTTTATTATGCTTGTTTTGGTAAATAACTTGATTTTGCAAAATATTTGTTAATAAGTAACAAAAACGTTTTGTCTTTTTTTTTACTTGATGTTTCTTAGGGAAGTTTGAGCGTGTGATTACTCCGAGTATCTCCGTGGCTGTTGCTAGAGTTCACCTTTTAATCTCTGCTGGTTTTGACTAATTTGAAAGTAAGAAATTGCAAACAGATAAGTTCCTCAAGCTTCTCCAGTTCTGTGTTTGGTCTTTTTGTGTTTACTTTTATTGAAATATACATTTTTTTTCTAGTTCAATCAAAACCACAGCTACAGTTCCATTAATTTAAGTATACATAATCGTGAATAGTCAATAACTATAAAAAAATTAGTCAAAACCTTGTAACTATATTCAAATATACTGACAAAACGGGAAAATAAATCCCTTCGTAGAGTTTACAGGACTATACTGAACAAACAAGAGTCTTATCTCTGCCAACATGGGATCAGCATTACGCGCCAGAAGTACTCCAGCATTTCTTAATATTGATATATCTGTCACTGCACCCAAATCCGATGTCTAAATCCATAAGAAGTGGTTTTGTGCTGTTCTTCAAGGAGCAGCATACACACAGCCTGCGTGTGTAAATGCAGACATGGAAACAAAGTTTAGATATAGCCTGTGAACCAATTGCCTCAGGACTGCCACAACATACAGAAAAGTTGATTTGTGTCGTTAATCTACAGATAAATGGCTGTCTACAACTGCAGCGGAAATGAACTCCAGCATTGTCTCCATGGAAACATACTCGCATGAATAAACTAAACAGGAAAATCTGTGTTGAATGCGTTTCAAAAACTACTCACAACCCTTACGGGAAAGAAAAGAGAATCACATCAGTTTAGAAAAAAATCTTGTGATGAGATGTGATATGATACAGTAAGAGATACAAGTCACCATGCCTGCAAAAGAACATGGCTGTAGTATTGCATCTTGACAATAATTCAATATTGGGAAAAAATGAAGCATTCACCTAGTATTCACGTACCCTAAAACATGTTCTTTAACTCAGTGGGAATATTCACTGATCCAATAAATCAACAAAGTTAAGCCTCCACTTTGCAATCAGTAAACCTACAATGACAGGAAAGTTATAGGTTCAGAAAGTCACAGGCTTTATCGGAAGAACTTAAAAGGTGTATTAGAAATTCTTTCTTACACAAAACCTGACAGTTAATGTGCTCATTTCTAAATAAACATAGGTAGGAATCTAGATAAATAGGTGATAAAGTTCTTAAGCCACATCACTTTTTCCTTATTTAGAGTCAACAAAAGCACGACAGACAAGTCAAATGGATCAGAAATCACTGAATCGCAGTAATACTATTTTCAGACTTAAAGGAAAATATAATGAATTTGCTACTTTACTAATGCTAGTTTGACGTTGCCTTGGAATGCCTGACAACTGAAACAATACACAAAAAATATAAATATGAGTAGAATTTGAACATACACAAGAAATATATGCCTATAAGTATCTCAAGGGTGGGTTGAAGGAGGAGGGAGCCAGACTCTTTTCAGTGGTTCCCAGTGACAGGACAAGGGGCAACGGGCACAAGTTGGAACATAGAAGGTTCCACTCGAATATGAGAAAGAATTTCTTCACGGTGAGGGTGCCAGAGCCCTGGAACAGGCTGCCCAGGGAGGGTGTGGAGTCCCCTTCTTTGGAGATTTTCAAGACCCGCCTGGATGCAGTCCTGGGTAGCATTCTCTAAGCAATCCTGCTTCAGCAGGGGAGTTAGACTAGATGATCTATATGGTCCCTTCCAACTCTAAAAAAATTCAGTGAAATTCAGTGAAATCCAGTGAAATTAACATCAGGAAACATCTATTTATTTTTAAAAAGAGGATTCTCTTCCTTTCTTTCTTATGCGGTCTTAACTAAGACAACTTGGTTTTATCATACGTTCCAGACAGAATTAATAACAATACCTACAGTTCAGTTGCATCAGTATTTTCCAAAATAAAATGTGGAAGTTTTTCAACACTGTTTATAACTAAAAACAGTAAAGAACTTTCGCAGCTTCTTCTGTACTGTGCGGTTGTCACAGTGTTCACTCTGACTAGAAAGAAAGGCCATATCCAAGTTTTATCTTCTTCATAATAGTAAGGAGATTGAGGAATCCGTCTGGTAACAGACAAAACACTGACAGAATAACTATGTATAAAGAATAAAACCAGGGACATTCAGGATAGCAGGGAAGGAGCACGGCTGAAACTGGGCAAAGACCAGAGTGGAAAACCTAAGTGGAAACAGGTAAATTAAGGAAAATTGTCTGAAACTGGAAAAGTATAAAGGAAAAAAACCTTTCTATGCAGACATTAGCTTTGTGAAACCTAAAGGAACATAACAACTTTAAGACTTCTGTCTCACTGCGACGTGGTTGGATAGGTTCAAAAATTACTAGACAGAAAAAGAAAAGTGTTCGTTAAACCGTACTATCTTAAAAGCTGGCTAAAAATTCTAGTGTTACATATTTTTGAAGGGCTATAACACATAAGTTCGTCCTCTTTGATATAACTCAAAGCTCAGGAGCTCAGGCTACACCTTTCCCTCTGACTGCTGTTCCACTCAGCTGTAACTTGAGGACGGTCATCAAGACCAGGTAATCAAGGGCAACTGGTGATGATGCCAGTTACTTCATTGTCATATGGCATCTATTCAGCCTGATCAAGCACCTTGGCTTGGATGGAATTTTGACCTTGACTTATGTCTGAAAGGATCGCAGCAAGATTGGAATTTTAAGTAGTCTCTGAAGCATCTAAATACTTGAGCCACCCGTGAGAAAGAGATAATGAAAAACCTGAATAATAGAACCATAAACATTACCTCATTCACGGACTAAATTTAAACAAATTGTTATGAGAAAATTAAGTTGCCTTGATAGCTTTAAAATACATTTGGAAATTAATTATTAGCCAAACTTCTTTTAAATTCAAATGTATTTCCTATATACTTCAGCAAGTATGTAAAACCAAGAAAAACTTAGTCTTTCAATAGTATGTGAGTGATTTAGAAGCCTGATATGACTAATTATACTTAGAGAATTAATACTTGTCTTCAATTATTTGAGCATAAACTCCACCATTTTAGTATCACAAGCAAAAACATCTGAAACACGTAAAAAAGGCAAGAAAGCGTTTATAACAAAATTGAGAACGATTCAATGTTAAACTCAGATACAGCTTTCCCTTGTTCTTTTTAACCAGAATATTATGAAATCTGGCAGTATATTCTAGAATACAGAGCACTGTGTCAATGCAAAGGAAAGATCAGAAGACTCAATGTATGAAGGGAGGGTGCAAGGGAACGGATCCAGGCCCTTTTCAGTGGTGCCTACTGAGAGGATCAGAGGCAACGGACACACACTGAAACGCAGGAGGTTCCCACTGAACATAAAGAAACCCTTCTACACTCTGAGGGTGATGGAGCACTGGCATGGGCTGCCCAGAGAGGTTGTGGAGTCTCCATCCTTGGAGATATTCAAAAGCCTTCGGGACACTGGCTCTAGGGGGCCCTGCCAAGCAGGTGGTTGGACCAGAAGACCTCCAGAGGTCACTGCCAACCTCAACCATCCTGTGATTGCGTGACTCAGCAAGTGAAGTTGGAGGTTGGATTAGATGACCTTTTAATGGCCCCTCCCAACCCAACCCAAACTATTCTATGCTTCCATGATTCTATAAATATTTCTAATTGAAAATCACGATACCTAAAGATATCACACTTCCATGGGATTAAAACAAATATTTGGCTACAACTTGGTGTTTAGAAAAAAAAAAAACCAACATAGAATGACATAAGGAGATATGTTGGTTTAATTACTTTACTCAGCCCAACTAAAAATACCCCAGAATACTACTAAAATATTGTGAGATATAGCAAACTCCAGAAAATTAAGATCAAATATAAATATACACTGATATTTCAAATACATTCATTCACATTAATACTTGAGGATGATGGATACATATCTTTCTGGCAACAGGTTATTATCCGGCTAGGCTTTGAATTGCCTCATTATTATTATTATTATTTTTTATTTTTTTTTTCCATTTATCCTTGGAGCTAGAGGTTTTGTCTATTCTTTAAAATTACTTCTAAATCAGAACCTCATTAATCATCACAAAATACAGTGTAGTTCTGGTTAAAAAAAATAAAGGCAAAGGGAACTCTTGACTGAATTGGAATAAGTACAGGCAAAAATCTGAACAATTAAGCAAATTACAGGTCTTGATGTCAATTGATACCAATTTTTTTAAAATATAATCTGTATTTGTACAGGATTATAAAGCTGTACGAGTACATAATTTCTATATGCTATAATCTATGAACTGTTTCAGGACCTTTCTATCTCCTTTTGTGTTTTGTACTTTTTTCTGGCATTTATGATTGTCTCCTGGATGTTTCTGGATTACTAGTAGGACATTTGAATGTACTAGAAAACTATTCTTTTTGTGGAACTGATAAATATACAATGATAATAGTAACCCAATTTGTATGTCTATATTGTCTAAGTAACAGCTGGTTTAACATCCTGCAATGTTCACTATGCAGCATTGTTATCCTCCCAAAGCACAGAATAACACATTTAGTGCATCTCTAACACTTTCTGCTCCAAACTGCAGTTTATTAAAATTTTGCACAGTATTATCGCTGAACAACTTCCATGGCACTACAGTAAAGGTGTATTGTGAACTCTTCTATTTTATAATTATTTCAGGTAACTAAATAGTATGTGTACATACGTACTCCATACGTAGTACGGAGACATCTCAGCTACCTTTAAACTTGAATACAGCGAGCAGTATAGTTTGTGGCACAAAGGAAAAAAATGAGGGTAATTTACCCTCCTGACATTACAATTCACGTCCAAGTAAACAAACTCTCTTAAAATAGCACTGCAGTGGTGGGTATTTTTGCTGGCCTCTCTGTATTTCTTGAATTTCATCCAGCTGTCTCCTGGATGTAGCTCACTGGGCTAACTAAGGGGGCATTAGCAACACATTCTCGGACTGACAAAGTCGAGATTGAATTGCAGTCTGAATCCCAGGAGGGGTGGTGTTGCCGAAACAGTCAAAGAGTAACTGCTACGTGCTGAACCATGAAATACAAAATGCTACCCTGCCTCTAAGCATCAGGGGGAGCATACGTTCTTCCCGAGAAGGAGCAGGAAAGCTCTACAGCTACACAGTCAGTGGGGGCAGTTGCTACTGAGACCTCGGAACTCTTGGTCATACTGTAACCAACGTCGCAGACTGCCACGTTCAGAGGTAAATACTGCCGGCAGCAGGTATATAGAAAGAACCTGAACACCCTCAGCAAACTCCTCTCTGCCGACAGAAGATGCACTGAAATTTTCATGCCATATGGGCCCAAGAGTATGACTCTGAGTATAGACACGAGAACATGTGAAGGAACTCATTAGCAAAAAAAAAAAAAAAAGAAAAAAAAGAGCTAAGCATTAATTTACAAAACACACTAATTCTCCTCCTCTCTTTCTTTTTTAAATGGGAAATGCATCAGTATTATTAAAGAACTTTAAGTATAAAAGGAAAGTATTACCTACAATACCTGTAAGTCATAGAGACACATGTAAGGTTTTTTGGAATACTAATGAAAGAAAATGTTGGAAAGCTTACATAATTGGAAATACAAATCAAAAATGTAATATATCTAACTGTATTAGAATACTTAGATCTATGTTTCTATATATTGGTATATAAGGTGTAGTATAGATGACACTATGAGGAAAACAACTCGCAATTTTCACCTGCTTAAAAATCAAAGGATTCAAATTCTATCCACAGTTCTTTCACTCACTCACAACATAACTGTTCTGTGCAAGGGCCACGTCAAGCATAAGATAATTTTTCAATTACTAAGAAAACTTACCAGGATAAAAGAAACTTATTCTGATAAAGAAAATTATTCTGATACCAGTCTACTATTAAGTTATTGCATTCATTTGTAAGATGGTTCAATTAAAGAAAAAAAATACAGATTTTATTTGATACTCTTTAACTGTTGAGTTGATTCTACAACAGAACTGTTGTTTTCTAGTGACATATTTTCACTGAAAACAAGTCGTGATGAAATATGAAATAATAAAAAAAGAAAAAAATTAATATGACAATGTGCTGAAGTACACCAATTACATCCATGCTAGCTACAGAGCCCAGAACTTATTACAGTTTTGAATTCTCATTTCTCTGTTGGTGTGAACAGAAGGGTGGTTTTTTCACGATACCCATAGGAGTGTTATATCTGTATGGTTTTATTTAATTTTTTTTAAATCCTTCCATACTTGAAGTACTGATAGCTACTGAAAGGAGAAAAATGAAATTTATATTTAACACATGGATGTGGATGATTGCTGTGTGAGCAGGATGCAGAAATAACCCTAGAAGGAAGCACTGAGACGCACCAGAGATTCTCTCTAGTTAACGTGATCCTTGTACCTCTCCTGTAAGGGCTGATAGTCAGCAACAGATATTTTACGTCTCACTCCTTAAGCCTCCACATTACAACAATTATTATTCCAGTTAGATTCCAATTGGAGTAACATCTGGTTCTACCTTAGCCAGATGTGCCACTTATTCAATAGCATAATGATGCAGCATTAGGTTACATTAGCTTATATTTAGTTATACTTTATTTTAAATTACAAAGTCATAGTGGTGGAAGAAACAGAGGTACATTATCCCAGTAAAATACACACAAAAAACCGTATTTCCACTAAAACTTAAAGTTGTAAGAAAAAGAAGAAACATATACACAACTTCTTTAGAGGCAAGATGAGAGTTAGACCCCTCTGACCAAGCAAGAGAGGTAAAGTGAAGATGGATGTAGGCCATCAGCTACCATAACTGAAAGATCTTTCACCAGCTCATCTCCTCATTAGTTACATACAGTCAGGTCAACTCCGGTTCTGCTTTTTAAGGAGCAGCGTCTAGACTTTAAAATTGTAATTATAGTCCTGCCTGTGAAAAACAGGCAAGCACATCCAATTATATAAATTGCAAATCATATGAAATGATAATGTGCTTTCCATGACTAAAATGGCACACACAACACAGTGGGATCACTTTTAAGGTGTTAGATTTCGCTCTTTTGCCTCTCATTTAAATAACCCCAAATAGTATAAGTAAAAGTAGCTATAAACTTCTCACATTTTATTTCTCTTCTCTGAACTATCAGCTCATAAATAAGCATGACCAATGTTTACTTAAGATGTTAGATAAGTACATAATAAGTTCAAAACAAGATTCACTTTTTTTCATCTTAAAGATCAAAAGAATGACGTATTTTGATCTAACATAGTATCGAAGACTGGGTCATCTCACATGAAAATCACACAATCTCTTAGCAAAAAGGTGCTGCAGTGTATTTCTTTGATTATTGCAATATCAAGCATGCTCCCCAAGAAAATCCTTCAAAAACAGAGTAACAGCACTGCACCTAACCTGTCATCATTTAATATGAAAAGACGAGGAAGTGACAGATAATATAGAACAGCCTGAAGTTGCAACTGCTTGTCTTTAAATCTGCGTCTCCTCCTTGGGCAGGCTTTGAGGAGACCACAAGTCTCCATTGTGCCAGAAGAAGTTCCCTAAAGAGTCCATTACCTAATCCTATACCCACCCATGGAGATACTTGATGTGTTTCAGTTAGAAATGGAGCCTGAGCCATCAGGAGCTTCCTTTAGAAGAGGGGCAGGGTTTAAAGAGCCCTATTGAATTTCTAAGGGAGGTTAATGCACTTTATTTTGTTGTCCCTAATTTGCTGTACTGGGAGGCATCATGGAAAGACCCCAGAACTTGACTCATATGTACCATGCCATAAAATAAAGTAACGGTTGCAGAGAAGTCTTTAAATACTAATTAAAATTAAAAATATGTGTATTATTTGTAACGAAATGGCAGTAGCTAAGACTGATTTTAACTACTCGCTCTTCCAACTACTGCCAGTTCTACCAAACTAACTTGCATCATCCCTGCAATGACTAAGATCCTAAACATAAATATTTTAATACATGTTGCTTGCAAAAATATGAAAACTCAAAATTTCAATACAGGTGGCT
The DNA here is from genome assembly GCF_964106895.1 of Numenius arquata. NCBI lineage: Eukaryota > Metazoa > Chordata > Aves > Charadriiformes > Scolopacidae > Numenius > Numenius arquata. The sequence continues at coordinate 53,395,994 of NC_133585.1, forward strand.
TGCCAGGGAAGTGCTTGAAAAAGACAAACTTCTTGGTCTATACCAACCATCTAATTTTTTTCCTGCTTAATTATTGAGATAGTTCTAATTCTCTACAAAACGTAGTCTCCATGGTTTAATCCTGACAGGTTAGAAAGCACAACATATTGCAGCCCACTGGGTCATCAAGGTTAGGGTTACAGAAGGATAAAGAAACATTCTATTTTATAAAATTGTGTTAATACTGCTAATCTGATTCATTTAGTCCCTCTCTCCCAAAGTACCTAAAAGCTTATCTCTAGTAATAAAATATTTATTTGCAAAATTTAAATCACAATGTTTCAATTTTTTTTTAATTTAAATTCTTCTTTCAAAGGAAATTCAATTTTAGGAAGAAAATAGAAGATAAATACTTGAAGAGCTCAAAAATGAAAACAAACTTGAACTTTCAGCTCATGAAAAAGTAAGAATATATATGTGGTCAACACAATTTAATATTACTCTTATCATCTGCAAGTAAGCAAAAAACAGTAATAGTAGTTGTTGACCTACTATGGTGTTGGTTTTGAATATTAAAATATCCTGCCTGGTGATTAATTTTTAAAACCTTGATTTCACACACACTGCGGGGTTTGTTTCGGTTTCTTATTCCGATGGATCCGAATCCTCAAGATGTCATGAAAATGAATTATACAATCGTTGCATTATATGAACATATTTGGGAACAGAGTTAATTTATAAATACATCAAAAAGGAATCACTGTAAACCACTGATAACCACCTTTTGCCCTGAAATTTTGTAAGGGTTACAACCATAGAGACTGAATTTTAAGATTTGTTCTGCTAACATTCTGTATAGAGTAGTTCTGAGTGTGGATGAGGTTATTATTTGACTTATTTGCACAAAATACGAGGAAGAAAAAGTGTGAAATCTCTCAAACACCTTAAAAGAGCAGAAATACATTATGCGTAAATTAAAATTGTATACAGCCCTTCCAATTTCTTGCTTTCAAAAGTTGTACCTATATCTTACCGGATTAATAATTAATGCTGACAACTGAATAAATAATAACACTTGTTATTATTAAAAACAGTTAAAGGGAAAGAAACAATTGAAAATTTCAAATTTTTGAGTAAGTGGTGTTTGAAGGCAGTTGATAAACCATCAAAATAATTGCTGCCAGTAGCACTTTACCATGTGCTTATCCCTTATAAACATTCTAATGCCATTACCTTTCGGTTTACTGACATTTCCAAATCATTGATTAGGACAAAAATTCCTATCCTGTTCTGAAGAGGTCTAATAGGACCTAAAATACTTGTTATTTTTGACTCAACTAATATAATTTGTGTAATAATATGTATCATACAAAGTAAATTTCGGTACAGCAGCATTCATTGTCTAATAAAATGCAAATGCTCGATCCATCTATATTAAATTCAACCATTTTGATAGTTAGAAAGTACCACTTAGTTGCAAAAATCTAAAACTTAATGGTTATATTCTTGCCTGAAAAGACCGTGAAAATGAACCGTAGAAAATAGGTCTGGAGGGAATCTTAGTAATTAATCTGGTCCATTCTCCTGCCCAGACAATCATCAGGCAAAAAAAAAAAGCAAAGTACTACATCCCGGTAGGGCAGCACTAGCAGAAGAGTTTTGCAGTGCCAACTGCAGCAAAATTTTTATATTTAAATAAATTTGATAACTCTTCACAGATTCTGCATTTGTTTGGAGTTTTCTGTTACAATTTGAAGTATGTAGAATTTAGAGGCATTTTAATAATTTAATGCTTGAGAAATTTAAATCTTTCAAAACTATTGAAAATATCACAAATTCAAAGTGTCGGAGAAAGACAGGAGAAAAGGAGTAGTTTTGAAGAACTAAGAAAGCACTGTCTATAAATAGTTAATTTGGGCAGGGACTTCACCAAGGCCAGTTTTTCAAGTGTAATGATCAAGGGAAAGCAGGAAGAGTGACACAGACCTGACTCTTAAAACACTCTATTGTAAATTAACAGAATTTATAAAAACTTTACGGGTGCACTAAGGCAAGTGTAGCAGGAAGTTGTAGTAGTATCTCGCATAGTGAGCCAATATGTGATATATGTTGTGTATTTCTAATTTGATTACTGTTCAAGAGAACAGTCCTACTGAATTCTAAGAAACTGTATTATATATATTTTATTATGTAAATAGGTACATATATATTGGTGTGATTTACACTTTTAAGTGAACAGGTCCTAATGAAATCAGAATAAGAATTTAAACAGATGTGATAAAATTGCACTAAAATAGAAACAAAACAAAATGAATGCAAGAAAAAAATCTGATTCCCCCAATTCTGGCATTATTAGCTGGAGATGTAATACTATTTTTGTATTCATGCCCTGTTTACCTTCTGTGCGTGTGTTTATCCTTACTGAGATCACCAGAAAGTAATATGAAAACAATAATTATCCTTCCAGTGAGACATACAGGACTATGCAAAAAAAGTAGTTAGCCTGTGCATGGAGTACCTTAGCATTAACATAAGATGAGAGCTCCTACCTTGCTGCTAACAACTGAGAAAAATTGCTTGAGAATAGGTACAGTGTCAAAGATACCAAAGCAGTTCATACAAAACAGCTGTAATCCGAAAGAGAATCACAAATACTCATAGCTTCCATGTCCCTACACGATTGTGGGACTGAAGCTAAGTCTTTCATGAGGACGACGGGCACACATGGAGAAACAGAGAAACAACCAGGTTTTTTCTGTAATATGTTTCTGAATAATTAACTTCAAGAATTTTGAATTTTGTCTTCAAGAAATCAACGCAAATCCAGAAACTTGTGGGGTTATATTATTCCTGGGTCTGTCTGTTGTGTTAGCAGTAACGTAACTCACTACCTCAATATTTTCTTGCAAGATCGTGTTATTTCTGACTCATAAGTCTCAACATGGAGAATTTAATTTTAAATCTATATGGACACACATACATGCACATATACAGTATGAGATTCATCTTTATATTAGTGTTTAACCTAGAGCATGTTAAAAAACCACAGCCTTCTCAACCTTAACCACCACAACATTCCATTGTTCTAACAGCTTTTGTATGTTTGTTTACTCCATAAACTTCAAGTTATTCCTTATTATGACCTTACCTCTTTTTCACAAAACGTTTCCAACTCAGCTAAAAAATAAGTTCACTCTTAAAATCAGTTACGAAAATGTTAGTCACATTAACTGCCTTTTCCCTCCTCTCTCGCAGATTTTTTAATCGTGTAAAGTCTTTACTGGAACCCAGGCAACAGATATCATTTCAGCTGTCATACACTGTCATTATATTGAATTCATCATTAGAATCTTTATATGGAGGACTGTCAATAGTAGCAATTTCTGACAAATACTTCTACCAGCCATTTAATCCAAGAATTCTTTCGCCATAAGGTAGGAATCTCTATTTTCTACTAGTTTTCCAATAAGCAAATATATTTAGAAGGAAAAGAAAGTTTAAGCAAGCAAGCTCTACGAATGAACTCATGAAACTGAAAAAGTAATAATACTTATAACCTGTCTGTAAGGAAATCAGAGAAGAAACTAAGGAAGCATTGTCATAGCTAGAAATACTCATCTCTGAGTTTCTAGTCAGCAGGTCTGAGCAGCCTGGTCAAATATTTATAAATTATCAGCTCAGCAATAAAATAGGACACAACAGCGATCTGATAAAGGCAGAGAATTGCACTGACAAAGAGAAATTTTATCTAGGATTATTGTCATCCTTGGAAGACCATGACCATGTGGGTAAGATATTTTTCAAGAACTTAAAAGAATAAGGTAGAGTTCAGGAGTACAGTAAAAAAACCACAGGATTTAGGAAAACTTTGACTACTCTCTCCTTTCCAGACAAAAGTACAGCCTCACAGTTACTCTTTACGGAAAATGTTACGGAAAATCTTACAATCAAATCTTCTCAGACATATGAGAGAAGTGGAGCTTGTTTTCTTCAGTCAATTACTATACAAATAAATCTACTGAATTAAAAATGGCTATCAGGGACATCAGTGAAATAGTCACTCCAGAATCTTGTGACTTTAAACTACTTTTATCATAGATTTTGTACAAACTCTTTCATGTTGCAACAAGGAGAAAAAAGCTTATTTTATTCATTTCAGAATTAAAAAGGTTATATTTTTCGTTTTGATCTAAGCTATTTTTTTCTGTTCTTCTTGTCTACCTCTCAAATTCATTTCAAAAAACTAAGACTGTATTTATTCAACCTAGCTTTGTCTGGTGCAGTAGATAAGAGGGGGGAAATGTGAGGTTTTCTAGGCTACTACGCAAGCACGTACGCTGCAAGGGGACTATTACAGGTTTATCACTCAAATATAATGATAAAATGCAATTGTGGAGAGAAAAACTTTATTAAAGCTTTGGTAGAGAAAGTTTACCAGAATATGAATGTAGGTAATGAAATTCAGTTACTAATGATTTGTACATACCAGTCTAAAAAAAATGGATGTATATACAGATACATATAGAAAGACATAAAATATATACATCAATACATTTAATTATATTTGAAGACATTTGTAGAAAAATAATATTTATGTTAGTTTTGCTACTATTGCTACCAAATGACACAGCTCATCTGGATTTACTCAACTTTAAATACATACTCTCTAGAGCAGTATTCCTACACCAGATTTTTCATGTGCTCATTTTCTAATTTCCGTCCCTTTCAGGTGGAAATCCCTTCAGTAAAACAGATAATTGCTTCTGCTTAGCAATGTCAAACAGTTTGCCTCAGGTTAGGGCAGTCTCTGAAATTAAGATGGGACAAAAGTTCTCTCTCATTATTTTTCTCCCTTTCAAGCATCCTTTCATCTCGTCCTGTTCAGTGGTGTCCAAAGTCATATTTTCCCCATTGTCTATCCTTTTTTACTGTTTTCTTGCATTTAGTTACGATTTTACTTCTTGTCTTCCCCACAATCCTTCATCTTCAGCCTCAGGTTTGAATGTCAAAATTTTACAATGGCTAAAGAGGAAACCTAGAACACGTTGCAATTCCATTGCTCAGTCCACAGCGTTTTCAATACCAGTCATAAATCTTTTTGTCTTTCTATTTTCTCTTCACAAAAAGCCACTATGGTAAAAAAATTCTTCCGTATCTCAAAACAGAAAAACAAAGGACTGTTTTGAGACTACTAAATATATACTGCATTCTTGAAATCTCAAAAAGTCTTCGGATAAAACTATCACTCATTTCCATATCCATATTTTCCATAGTCTTGCTTTAACTTCCATCCCTTGGCAATGAATTTCTAAAACTGTCTCCTGCTTAGTACAAAGATAAAGCCCAGAGTGACAAATGGGAGAGAACGACAACGTACGGTGGCTCCTGCTGCTGGGCTATCAAATTTTGCAAGCATCAGTGAAGCAACCAACCCTTATGAGTCTCCTTTCATTGTTACCGTAAAATTATGCTCGTATGTTGGAAGGACTGAACAGTTTTCAGCTTTCTGTTCAAGGAGAACCCTTCTTCTAGACTGACGAGTACATTTTAGGTCTCCTTCAGCTGGATAGCACTGAACAACTGAGATTTTTACTGAATATATAGGATTTTTTTTCCAGTTTGATCTAAAAACTAGATTTTAAAACCCAAACACGCTATGCATGAGCAGCTCCATACATAGATCCATGTTTGTGCACTGTAGTAATATTTAATGCAAATAATTAAATAAACAAAAGTTGTCCAATTGTTGACAGGTTGCCTAAATACAGCGCCCCCCCCCCCCTCCTTTTTCCCAGATGAGCACTATTATTCGTTATTTTGACACACCTTGTGAAGATGGAGGTTTTGGTTCAGAATACCCTTGTACAAGCAAAACTCTAAATGTTTTCTGTAAAAGCTGAAGTGAGGCCAAGCCTCCTGGAATGGGCTCATAAGACTTGTCATTTTTAAGTTGGACAAATCCACAAGCATTTCATTTGTAGCAGTTCAGTTAACCCAAAATATTATTTGTGTAAAAAGATTGCCATTAGAATAAAACACAAATTAAAAATGCTTTAACTGCTTGATTACTTGAAATAGGCATTAATCAAACACTATATATCATAGTTTTATGTTTTAATTTTGTACTCTCCTGGCACATTGACACAGCAAAACTCAGCTCATGTAACTGTCATTCAATATCACTTAAACATATTATCCAGCTCCGAAAAAAAAAAAAATAAATAGCTGAAATAGTTGGATGAGCACCACAGCACTTCCTTATTACATTCTGCAAAGGGACTTCTTTAAGTAAAAGAGAAACAATATCCAAGAGATTTAATTTTTTTTTCAATTAATGAAGTCATAAGTTCAGACAAATATAACTGACAAAAGCATTAGACTTGAAATTATAATTCTATTTTTAGATTATCAGTCAGATTTAGCTGATATAAAAGAAATAATGTTGATATCTATCTAATGTTAAGCTTAGTTAATAATAACTCAAGTACAACGAAGAAGTAAATTGATTTTAAATGCAATGACAGTGCAGTAGAACTCTCAACCTACCATATACGTGTATTTTAATTTTAATTTTCTTTAGTATCGTTTTTCCTTGGTGATTTGACTTATAGTATTTCCAGAAAATGCATCATTCTTCAGCAGTTTACATAGATGTCATTGTATTTAGTCTACTCTTTACACTAAACAGAGGTAATCAGGCAAAGAAACATTTCTGTTTCAGTATGCTTTCTGATTAGCCAAAAAAATGCGATGAGTCATTTCAAAGCAATTTTTTCAAAGTACTGGAAGGAATTACATTATATTGTAAATTATTAACCTGTAATTGTTTTTCTAAAAATAAAATTGTATTAAATATTTATTTATATAGTGTATATTTAGTCTATATTTACAGGTATGCATATACTGTGTATTCTTAGTATATATTTAGGCACTATATTTATGTAGTCTATAAAGTCTGTAATTATATGTATGTATAAAGCACATAATTAGAACTGGTGAATAGCTTATAACCACTGACTCCTCAAATAAACGTAGTCACTAGAAACACCACTAAAAGACTTGTTTCTAGTGTTTTACACAGCATCATATAGGAACATACAGGATCACATCGGACCAACCTCAAAGGGACAGACAGAATTTAACTCCAGATGCAGCCATCTCTGATGTCAGTTCCTGTGTTTGGCACCAGGGAAGCTCTAAATGAAAAAGGCTGGTTTCGTTCTTCCGTTTTGGGGTAGAAGAATGTTCAAAACAGCCATAATTTTAGGATGTTTCTATAGAACACATGTTCCTGATATTTTTATTTTTTTTTTTAAAAGACATAGCACGCGGCCCAATTTTGTTGATCTGAGATGGAAAGGTAGATGCTAGATGTTTTCACATTTCAGAGGTCTGATCAACCAGGCAAGATCATTCTAAAAATCATTGTGGCATCTAAAATAAGAGGGATACAACAGCTGAGAACAGAAGACGAAGTGAAGGAATGGGAGCAAACGTTGAGCCAGAACATGCAAAATACATTTCCTGGACTTACAAACTCCTCCTTACTTCCAAACAAAGTCTGGTTATGTGAGAACTCCGTTACAGACATGGATTGTTGCTTAAATTCTCCTATAAAATCTGTCTTTACTCTCCTTTCCCCACTGAGATGATACTCACACTCTGCTTTCTTGAGCCTCAGCTGTTCTACAAGAACATAGATCAGGGTCTACATAAGGAAAATCATCTAGATTGGAATTACAACAGTGAAAACCAATAGCAAAAAGTACATAGGAGTGAACTTAGCTATTCTTTTAAGAATTCAGGGGACAGAGGGTGAGTATTCCCTAACTCAAAGCAAAGCAATAAAGAAACAAATTAGCAAGCACAGTAGCCAGGGGAACAATAAATACGTCCAGTAAGTTAGACACAGTGCATATGCGGCCGATAATTTAACACCATGAAAGGGGATTACAGTCTGTGGCAGTGCAGCAAAAACACCAAGTTCTGAGGAGATTTAGTGCAAGCAACACCAGGTAGCTTTAACAGCTGACAGCAGATAACAAAGAAAAAGCACAAATAGCGTCACAGGTTTCATAGTACTAAAAGACATAAGGCCACACGGAATCTAAACGTGTAGACATTGCATCACTCTTAGCGTTGGCTTGATCCCTGCCCTTTCAAGCAGTAGTTTGGCTGGCAGATAGATAGGAAAATAATAACTTTAAGGACAGGCTATCTCAAAAAAAAAAAAAAAAAGCGCTAAAGTAAGCGTTGACAATTTGAAAAATCAATTCATGTGCCTAGATTCATACTTTAAAGAAATATAAATCCCTAACCCAATCCATTACAAAGTAGGATAAGAAATAAATCAAGTGTTTTTGATAGTCTCCTGAACTACTTTAATGCTGATCTCTGTTGAAGAGTTTGATTATTATCGAAATGTGAATCTCACACAGATTAATATTTTATACTTCTAGGAGTAGCATCTCAGGCTAGGACTGAGACAAATGGCCTAGAAATAAAATCATAGGGTGTCATAAAAAGTATTCACTATTGCTAACCTGCTTTCATTAACTACTTCTGCCCTTCTTCCATTAAAAGGACAGATCTGAAAGACCACAGTTTTCCATTCTACCATAGGAAAAAAAAAAACCAAAACCCCCACAATTAAAATTAATTTGTTAAAACAAGTAATGGCAGCAAACACATACAGTACTGACATTTATCACAGATAATAATGATTTAATAAATATTTACCAAACAACATTTCAAAAAAAGGTTGTTGATGAAAGGGTACAAACATATTTTCCATCAAGTGTCTCCATAACACTGAATTCATTTTCTTAAATGTTTCAAATGACAACTTTCTGAACTCCAAAACATTCTCTTACCCACCTAATCTTTGTTAAGGAAAACAAACAAACAAGAAAACAACCTCCCAGACTTCAACACATTGGCAATAAAGCTTTGTAAGAACAAAGTTATTTAAATGGCATTATCTGCTATTTGTCTTATTCTATATTGCCATTTTTTCCCCACTGAGCGCTAATAAGTGCTTGCTGTTGAAGAGGTTTACATTTAACATCTGTCACTTGTATCCAGAAGTAGCACCTACAGGGAACTGTCAAATAGATTGTTATTCTCCTCTGTAGCACCAGCAAATCTGTCTCACATCATTTACATACAGATAGTTATAGGCATTCATCATTTCATTATGCTGACTGCCTCACTATTCTAATGTATAATGTCTCTTTAATGAGCCTCAAAAAATACAATATTCCTTGATTTATGACTGCTTAACTGAAAAATTATACAGATTGACAAAAACTCATCATAAAGCATTTTTTTTGTGTTCCCACTACCTTGCACTTTAAATCTAACAAGGACTCTCAAGTTAATCTCATGATTTGTTTCTTTGACAAAAGGAATTATCAAATGTTAACACACGACTTCAGAGTCACTGCTATTTTAATAAGTCTACTTCCACTTCAACGAGAGAGCAGTACCAAATTTGACAAATTCAAATGGATCAGTTTTTGTCAAAGAAATAAATGTATTGGACAATCTGTTTAAATATTATTATATGTCAATTAGTGTATAGTTCCCAACTCATCACGTGGAATACTGCTGTACCAGTCATGCACAAGTGACTCATAAACGAGCCAATTTACATGTTCAAGTAAATTGAACCATGCTTTATTGTACGAATTTCAATTATTTCATACACAAACGGTTACCACTGAAAAACAGCTCTGCCATTAAAAGCGTGTTGAAGTACGGCAAACATACCTAAAACACCACACAGCCGAGAACAAGAGGCAAACGCTTCACTCACTTGACTGCACTCAGGCATTATATGGAGTTCAGTTCCTCCAGCTACATCTCCATGTGTTTATAAATAATACCAGAATTCCGCCGGGGGCATCGGGTTTTGACTATCCAAGCTGAAAAGGTTTGCGAACAAGCGCTCATCGTAGCCATTGGAAACAAGAATTTTCACCAAGCGCGAGAAAACACATGATGTTTTGCTCCTGACAAATTTACAACTTGTAGTTGAATGCTTTTAGTATGTGAGAAAGTGTTAAGCTTCATCTGAAGTTTCTCAAACTATTAATTTTTCCTCCCCTGTCCAATATAGTTTGAACTCACACTATAGACCGTCAGTCAGGACATGACTCCCTCAGCCATTCATTTCCATACAAGTTTTAGAAACACAGTATTGAGACCTTTCCCTTTTTTTTTTTTTCCCCCCAAAATGCCACTCCTTCCAGAAGATTCCAATGCAACGAGCACAGATATAAACAAATGAGCACTAACATAACTTCGCGCTGCCTGATTTCACAAGCATCACTCCCTACTTGCAAATCCTGAAGCCAGGCTAAAACGACAATCCCTTCAGAAATGTACAGAGATTTAAGCAGCAGATGGCAAGCTACAATCCCTAGATCCCTGCAAAAAGTCAACTTTAAGCAAAAAAAAAAAAAAAAAATATCACACAAAACAACTTACAGTACTACAGGTTATTTAAGAGGCTTTTCAGTAGATGCAGATGTATTATGATACAACAGAAAACAGAGTGCAGAAATTACACTGATACGTTTGACCCTGGACAGTGTTAAATCTTCCACACAATTAAAATTCTCATTTTGTAATTTTGGACCTATGTTTTAGTTCCTTTGCACCGAATATTCCAGTTATCATCAATGTCTGAATTCCAATGATTTCATGGAGTCAAACTTCTAAAGATATATTATCTCCTAAATCATCACACTCTATTTTTATTATCTAGGAGAATTTGCATGTCTACACTTTTCAACCATATATAATGACAGCCTATCAAACAAACCAGTACAACTTTTTTTTTTTTTTGTTAAAAAAAAAAAATCACAGAACCTCCATGGTGTTATCTGTGAAAGTTATAACTCTGAATCCAGAAAACCAGTATGCCAACCCAAATACCTGTTCCAAAGAACTAAAGACCCAAATTTATACAGCTGAATACTTTGTGATTCAAAATGTCCATTCATTCCCATAAGAATAAAGAATTTTATATCTCAGCTTGCAGCAGCATGATAGAATCCAATTAAAAAAAAAAATATTCAATATTTATTAATCACAACAGATTCCTAGACTGTCATCCTGACCATCTCAGAATTATGTTTCCGTGTCCCTTGATATTAACTGAGGCACATAACCAGGAGTACCCATGGACAGTAAGTGTATGCTATGTCTGTTAGTGTTGATGCTGTAAAGCTGTGCTATCAAATAATACCAATTTAAAAGCTGGAAGAGATAACAATTCATTGTAAGTTGTAGTCACATAGAGAGAAGGTGATAAGAACAAAGTAAATAGAGCTACCCCTATAGCCCCTTCATAGCAACTCTATTTCTTGCTTTTCTTGCCTTGTAACTTCATCGCTACATCTCCCACAGTTACCACTTCTGAAAACTGGCTAATAGCGTCTGTGACTCTTGATTTTCCTTTCTCAATCTGCATTTCAGAAAGGACAGTGGGGGGAACGAACATCTGTCAGAAGACACTTTAAGCCTTTGCAATGTTGATAAATATATGGCAGCGGTTCTCTGGGAGAATACTAAATTAGCGATTTTCCATGCAGAGTACTGAACTACCCAGGAACCCAACAAAATTATATACAATGTGTTTCACACCGATTGAGCCTACTTACAGGAAGGTGGATTCAATACTTCAATCAGCGTCGTCTGCACATCGGAAGAAAATCCAGAGTGTGTTCCGCTCCTGTGATTAATTTTCTGTCTTTCTGTAGATACACCTAGGAAATAACCAGTAGAGAGTAAGTACAATTAAATTCAGAAAATAACATAAACCAGATGATTAGAAATAAAAAAAATAAGACTACATTGAGTGATAATTTACTGCAATGTCCGTATCATTATTCATCAATATGCAATTATCAAGTTACAGAAGACAAAAATTTAAATTTTGTCTTCGTTTAATCCTGTAGTGCCCAAGTGATTCCAGAGCCCTTCAATCTCACGGCTGGCAAGGAGAATCAAGCAGCTGCTGTCGTTACACCTAAACAGCCAACTGGTGGCCCAAGAGGAGAAACAGAATGACCACAGAGGAAACCACTCCAGCCTTCCAAAACAGCACAACCAGGCTTCCATTCAGCACATAGAACAACTGTAGTATATAGAATACATGAAATAAATAGTCATGTTTATTTTAACAGTGGAGTTAACTCATTTTTTTTAGCCCTTCAGTAGAAACAGAAGAAGCAGCTTCTATCTTCTATTCTTTCTCCTGGTTCCTATTTAAATATTTGGCAGAATTCTACTGAAAGTGACTGAAGAAGTGATAGGAATAAGGTACAGAGAGGGCCTGTTTGCATGTCTTGGCATCTCTTACAGGAAGCAGGGTTCAGCTGTATCTTGCTTCACATCTAAACCGGTACTGACGAATGCCAGCTCAATCTCTCCTTAAATAGCTGAAGTCAAAGCTGGACTCCAAAATCTACTCCAGGGAGTTAAACATTCTTACTTTTCAAAGACTTTTTTCCTTATCTCTTGCATCTCGGCTTTGCTGCGAATTAAACCCTGCTACTTCTTGCCAAATCTAAACCAGAGATAGCAAACAGTTTATGCTGATCTCCTTTTGTAATAATTTTGTATATCTCTCCTCATCCTTCTCATTTCCTAGGTTAAATAGACCTGAGTCTAAGTCTTCTTTCAATGCCTTTAATAATTTGATGAACTATCAGTAACTATCAATTGCTTGTCATTTTTGAAAACTTAGACAACTTGAACCTACAAGTTGTTCCCCTGGATGCTCGCATGTTACGCTCCTAAAGATCTGTGGAGAAAGAGCTCCACAGATGCATCTTGGTGCATCTTGGTTTAGCAGCCTCAGATATTCTATCCCTTGTGCCTCTGCCACAGACTAGCAACACAGTCAACGGGCAGGTAGAAATTAGTACGCTGTGCCTCGAATTCATAACGGGTGATGGAGGCATGAAATGTTTTCAGATTCGCCAAAGGATGCCTGCCAGGCATTTTAACACTCCTGGAGCCCTGTGACTGCTGATACGAAGGGAGCACAAACACTTCTGGAAGAAAGCAAAAAGTCTGGAACCTGTAAAAGTACGACTCGGTGAATATACTGTCACCGTGTTCTCTCCTGAAGCATTAGAGGGGGTTCGCTATATTCTATTTATGCAGTTCATTACCTCTACTTAGTGCCTGTGCTTGTTCTTAGCAAACTGTATGTCTATTATTTCTGGAATTTATTGTGATTACTTGAACTCAAGTCTTGTCTTCTGACTGCAGCAAGAGTAGCATCTACTCTACTACCAAAACTACCAACAAAGTTATGGAATAACCTTAGATCCAGTACAGACTCTCATGGAATTACATTCCTCCCCTCCAATCCCGGTTACTAGGGAAAAGAGTGACAGTGAACAAATAAAAACCTATTTTTTTCCCCAGAAAACTTTTATACTAACTTTAGACCAGTCTTATCTAGACCACAGTTCCCTAGCTCGCTTAAGAGAATGCCATGTGAGATTATCAAAACCGCAGTTTACTAAATTAAAGTTATATCTTTTCTACCCCCTAAGGCTTGCTGCAGTATTTTTTAAAGAGAGAGAGTAGGTCTGACTTGTTCCATACAAATCTGTGCTAGCTGTTCATTCTCACCATCTCTTATAGATATTTTTGAAAGAACAGTTTGATAATTTAAGATCCCTCAAGGAAATTCAGTTAAGAGAACTATCTACAATTCTCTGGATATTTCTTCAGGTCTTACCGTCAGCCCCTTTCTGAGCTTTTGAAATTTCACCATCCTTTAGTTCTTAAATATGTTTTTACATCATGTAAATAGTAATAATGTAAAAAAAATCCTGTAAAGATTTGGTTTTTCCATGCATGCGTATCTTCCAGCTTTACAAATCATACAAGCAATAGTCTCGGTACAAAATCAAGAGCTGAAAGGAGACAGTTGTTTGTTTCTAGTTGAGACAGCCTTGCAGTTAAATCATTTGTACTGATTTTTCTAAAAGAAGGCATGACTTTCTGTGTAATTAATTTAATAGCTAAAGTCATTGCATTCTAAAGTATCGTTAACCCTCGATTTCAATAGACATCTGAATTTTCTATCCCTTCCTATACACTATTTACCTCACACAAACAGGCTTACAGAACACGAGAGAGGTAATTAACTGTTTACGTTTCAATTTTTTTAAGGTTTTATACGATTGTATGTGGATTTGTCCCCCCATTTCCTCTCACCTTAACAAACTGAGCTTAACAGTGAGTGTCGCCCTGTTTGATGTTCCTTTACCACAGAAACTGAAGGACGTGGGCATTGATCCGTCTGCATAAATCCGTGAACTACGTGCTTATAGCAACAAATTATTTTATATGCCTGTATTTTTTTTTTTTTTTTTTTTTTTTTTTATTTTCCAGTTTCTCTGCTGTTCTGTACCTCGGTTTTGCCCTTCTTTTTCCCTCCTCACCACTCCGTCCTCCCTCCTGGTCCCGCCTCAGCCGCCAACAAAGAACCACGCGGCGGCTCCAACGCGAGGGAAAATCGGAAGGAAAACGGCAAAACTCGTGGGCTGAGGCAAAGGCGGTTTAGCAGAACAGCGGAGGGAACAGGAAAAGAACAATAACGCGGACAGAGGAAACTACGAACACGATTACGGAGCCACCCGGAGCCGGGACGCCCCGGACGGCTCCAAGCGGCGACTTCCCGCCCCCTCCCGGCCGCAGCCCCGGCGTGGCTCCCAGGGGGATGGGGTCCCTGCGTGCCTGCCACATCCTCGGGAGAATTAACCCCGTCCTCCCCCCAAACCGGGACATGAGCAAAATCACAGTTAGCTGCATAAAGGAAGTTTATCACAAGAAAACACACCTTAAAAAAAAAAAAAAAAAAAAAAAAAGCGCACTCAAGTCCATCTTCTCCCTTTCCCTCCCTCCCCACACAGCCTTCTACTTAAACAAGGCCTTGGGGTAGTAGTCTCTTTGGCATATAAAAACAATGAGAAACATCAGCTATCCCTGGTGAGAAGACTACGTTAACATCTGTACCTCATTTTAAGTACTAGATTAATTCTTTTCATAAGACTTTCTTTGGCTTCTCCACTCTTTAACACCCTACCCTTAACATGTAAAATGACCCTAAGAAGAGCAGTTCAGCCCTGTAATTCTACTACTTCCATGATAATAGCAGCCCAGATAAGGAATATCTATCAAAATAGCGTCAGGAAATTATCTGTTCATTCCGGTCTCCTTTTTCACTTTATTTTTCTTATCTTCCAGCACCACATGCCTGGGCTTCTACCCAACACCCCTCACAAAGCTCATAGATAAATAAAATAAAACTAAATGATAAAAACTAAGCAGCTATCCACCCCTCACCCCTCAGAAAAACAAAGCAAAACAAAAACAAACCCCACTCTTTTCCCCCCCCCCCTCTCCAAGGCTGGCCTTTTTTTAACTCTCCTTTATTTCTCTTTCCATGACAAAATGGTAACCTGCCTAGAAACCGTTACCATTTCCTAAAACCCTTCCAGGGAGAGAGCTGAAGACTGACCTCTCAAAACCCTTTGCATTTTGCCCCACGGCCTCCCTGGGCCTGGCTTCTCCTCCCGCCGACAGTGGCGGATTGGCTCCACGCCACACGGGCCCTCATAAACTTCTCCCTCCTAACGCACAATTTACACCTAACCACAGGGCCACCGCTCTTAAACTGCCCAGTTTAAGGCTGAAAAAAAAGTCTCCGGCGCCAGGGGGGGGCTGTCACGACCGTTCTGTGGGGCAAGAGGTCTAGCGACCTCCATGGTGAGGATTCTCCTCGAGCCTCCCGGGTCCCTGAGCCACCTCAGAGAGTCCGTGGGCATGAAGGGGAGAGGAAGAAGGGGTACGCAAGCCCATGGGCCCTGGTGGGAGGTCTTCCCCTCTGCTTGGAGCTTCTAAGACCACATCTGTAGTACTATGCCCAGGTTTGGGCTCCCTGGTGCGTGAAGGATATCACCACACTGAGCGCCTCCAGCAGAAAGCCATCAAGGTGGTCATGAGACTGGAAAGCATGGCAGACGAGGCTGAGAGAACTGGGCCTGCTCCGCTTGGAGGAGAGAAAGCTGAGGGAAGACCTTATGGCTAAGTACAACTACTTCATCGGAAGATAAAGAGAAGATGATGCCAGACACCTGTCAGAGGTGCACGGTGATGGGACCGGAGGTAACCGACACAAATGGAAACATGAGAAAGTCCAATTAGATACTTGGAACAGGCCCAGAATGAGCATGATGGTGGTTAAAGTTGGCAACAGGTTGCCTAGGGAGGTGGTGGAATCCATTTGGAGGATGTTCAAGTCTCAACTTGACAGAGCCACAACCATCCTGATGATGTCATTATACCTGTTTTGAGTAGGACGTTGGACTAGGTGGCCTCTGAATGTCCTTGCTGATCCAAACAATAATTCTGTGATAAAACTTAAAGTTACAATGAGTATTTATTAAGAGTGTTTTTGAAAATTCAAAAAAAAGAAATTAAAAATGATAAAACACTATACCATTTGCATATGGCTATTTATCATATATTTTACTATATGCAAAACTAAATTCCTTCTCAAATAGGTATTGCTATCTGAAATGGGGGTATGGACGAATGGTGTTTTGCAAAAAGTACATGCAAAGTACAAGAAACTTTGTGTCATTTAAAGTTTGTGAACAGTTGCTGTCTGTTTCCTAACACAATGCTAAAAAATTTGCTTAGATTTCTGAGAAGTGTCTACTTTGATGGTTTCTTACAATTTTTTTCAATTATTTTCCATGCAGATAATTAAGGCAACCTTCAGACGCATTTCATTTGATTATAGATATACAAGTTACAGTGTAAGTAACGTATTTTCAGTTTCATATAAATGAGATTATCATATTTATCGTTGCTACCATTTTTTGCCTTTTAAAATATGGAAGACAATTTCATTTTCTACAAGTATAAATACGTCTCTCTAGTACAGTGTATGTTACAGAAAACATGCCTCTGTAGAAAAATTATTTCCAATTACTATCTTAAAAATAGGAAGCTCATTTCCAATAACATCTCTGAGAAAATGACTGAAGAAACATGAAACTGCAAAAAAATGGTCATCTTAAGATGAAAAGTAGCGTGTAAGCTTGCTGTTTGAAAATAGCAAACTACTTTATTTATGAAGAATCTAATCATAAGCTTTTACCGCTGCGTAACTAAATGTCACACTTTCTGAAAATGTGGCTTTGATACCAAGAAGGTTTAAAAACTTGACTCTGAAATTGCCAAAAGGAAGAAGTAAATTGCACCAGGTTTGATACTTACATTATTAATATGTTATACGTGGTCTGTTGAAACCCACATACTTCACACTTGGATACTATGAAAATATTATACAGATAATTCTTTAAACAATATCTATGTTGTAAATTGTTATGAAGAGCTAAAGAGTTCATGATGCAATTCATGCTGGCTAAGAAAGGAGAGTTAGAGCTATAGAAATTTAATCAATATCTTATTATAAGCATGGTATGGAAAAAGAACGTATGAAAAAGTCTTGCTACGCAAGACTGGAGAAGTTTGAACAATACTTACTTGTAAACACTTAGAGCTCACTAAAGCAAAAAATGTTTGTCTAAATAAATTCTTACTTTATGAAAAAGGGAGGAAAGTTTCTATCTATTTATGTCCTTTGTAAACTGTAGTTTTTTAATAAAAAACAGATATAACTAATAGTCCATCTACCGTGGACAACATATTTCAAGTACGGTGCTCTCAGCTGCCTTTTAGCTACTGAACCTATAAGGCATATAAAAGTGAAATTAAATTAAATTTTATTTTTTAAAAGGTCTTGATTACTGGAAGTTGCAAAGAAGAATACAGAAATCAGCAAGTTAAAATACACTTGAATCTAATGGCACCTTCAAATTATTAAGAAAGACTTTGTTTTAATCTGACTTTAAAATTTTGTCTGATTTTGACCATGTGTAGTCTTTAATATTCAAGAACTTTCAAGGAGCTCTGGCAGAAGCAGAAAATATGCCTTAATATATAGGAAAAAAAGAAGTACTGCAAATTATGATAGCAGAAGATGTATTTTTTTAGGTACAAATGTCTTTAAAAACTGGCTAAACGTGTAGCTTTCATGTTTCGATGTTCATTAGATTGTGTCAACTGAATGTGATTTACACTTTCAATATACTTATTAGATCTGAACTGTGCAACCACTTTAATGCAGTAATACTGTGTTTCACTAACTTTTCTTTTCCTCTGAAGATGTTTGGGCTAATTAATTATAGCCAAGATACCAAATATAAACATCCTGATCTTACTAGAGCTACAATTACTTTATCTCTATTATCCAAGACCTTTACATACGAGCAACAGCACATCGTGATTTAGTCCACCAAGAGTGACAGGCCACCATTTATGATTTGACAGGATGTCACTGTAGTAGGTATGCTGACTATTTCATGTCTCTTATGGCCTTCACTAACTCATAAAATTAACTTTCATTGTCCTCTTGCACGAGCACCGATGACAAAACGTAATCTTATTACAAGAGAGAAAATGTCTGATGGCAGTTTCTTTAGTAAAACATTTTTCTTCGGAGACCTAATTTATGAAGTTTCATCTTGCATGAATTATATTCAGTGCTTCAAAGCACATAGTAACCTTTCGGTATTTCAATGGTCCTCTTTTGGTGTGCTGTACAAACCCTCAGAAGTGACATGTCATCAAACTGTCAAGAATCTACTTGATGCATGTCAAAGCCTCGCTATTCAGAACTAGTGAACCCAAACACCTGAGCAGGAAAAAAACAAAAAAGAAACTAGTGAATTTCTACTCTGTACCTTCACTATAATGTATCCGTGTACGACTACCTCAGCAAAGTAGTAATAGCTCTTGGCAAACAGCATTCATCTGTGCTGAAAAGCTGTCAGCAGCAATATGGTAGATGTCAATTAGAATAAAGTATGAGATGCAAACACATTTGCCAATTACATGCATTAGACCTCATAATGACTGATGTCACAAATGTAGTTTGGTGATAAATTATCTTAAGGACAGTAATTATATTTTTCCATCAGTTGAACGTACCCATTTTGAAGTTACAAAACGAGATCCACAGGAAAAGTCTCCCTTTAGACAACAGAAACAACAGGAATGTCAGGGGGCAGGGTTGCTTGCTGCTTGTTTTTTTCCAGATAGACCCAGCTTGGACTTGTAAGAAAAATAAATATTATTCTTTTTTTATTATATACTATTTGCAAGGAAAATAAACGTGTGTGGCACCTTTATAAAACAAGCCCACTGGTGATTTTAAAAGACTACGTTCAAGAGTGTTGAAGAGATTATGGCAACTTAGATTGGAGAATGAATAAGTGTTCTTAAACAGGAATTGCCAGAAGAATTACATGACTCCAAATAAGTAAAAAAAAAAAAAAAAAAAAAAAAAGGACTGGATCATTTAAAATGGGGAGGATGTCACCCAAGAAGAAATGAGAACAGTGATGGAGACAGTGACAGAAACCATGACAGCTGCATACAAAGCTACCTGGCAGAATAGTCAGTACTGGCAATTTTTAGATCAAGATTTAGATCAAGATGGGGAGTTGGACTCAATGATGTCTATGGGTCCCTTCCAACTTGAGGTATTCTATGATACTATGATTTAATGTTTTCCTAAATGTTCATGTTTAAATGCTAACATCAACACCTTAGTTCAGACAGAACTTGGAAAGATTCTATAGCCTATGTTACCAAGATGATCAGAACTAGACTTTTTGGCCTAAATATATATATATTTATTTATTTTTAATTAAAAGTACTATGCAATAAAACTATAGAAGGCTGAAGCTTCAAGTAAGGACAAAATGTGGTTCTCGCCCTTCTGCCAACAGAACTGATACTGTGACAGAGATACAGTTTTCCTTTCTTTTGACCAGTGTAATAGTTCAAAAGAACTAATTTCTTCCTTATCCCTCTTCAGTTTCCAGTTCCTGACAAATTTATATTTATACTTTTTTAACAGGGGTAGGAGGACAGTTCCGCTTCTCACCTTTCCATCTTTGAGGGTAGCTCTAAGGAAGGTGATGAAGGCTGTTCCCTTGGTGGACAAATAAGTCATGCTACTAAAGAGAATTTTCCTAAACATTGTCCAACTTAGACTGTAATCAAGTCAAGGTTGCTGTAAATGCCAGCTGACATTTCGCAGAGCTTAATTAAAATATGTGAGATTTTATGGACCAGTACATTAAAACAAGGTAGAACGGTTCAATACTACTGCAGCTGCTGGAGAGCAAAACCCCGGCCCATTTTATTTAAACTTACAAGGAGTTTACTTACTTACAAGACTAGAGGGGAAAATAGGGAGTAGTTGAGTTAGCAGCCTGCCACCATTACAATAACATTAAAATAGATGCATCTACAGCCACCTGAACATAAAATCCTTTGTCCCAACCCTATTTAAAATGCAGCATTGATTCATTCAATCACACTTTATCATTCACAACATGAACTTTACGTGAACTGTTTCCCACTGATTTGTCTATTCTGCTTCAAAGATTCCATCAATAATAATCTACCAGATTTTCTTCTAATTATTGTTATATTTCTCCATTGAAGTTGCTTCTTTTTACTGGTATATGAAAGAAAGTTTTTATTAAAACACAAAAGACATAGTTTTGGCCAAGTACCAAAAGAGCTAAACTGCTGTTTGTATTGACACAACCTCCTTGAGCTCCCTTGCATAAACTGAATTTAGACAATGAAGCAGAGAGAGAATATCTGATGTTCCTGAAAGATAAGTAACATTACTTCAAATGCACATACTGCCAAGTTTAATCTATCTGAGAAATTATCAAAAGAGAGAACTTTGGGGAACCAGACCAGTGTTTTGGTGGTTTTTAGATGACTGTTTGTTGTAGATATTTATCTTAACATTAGTAGCTCAGTGTACACATATGAAGCTTTGGCAAAACGTGATGGAAACACACCAAACTCAACTTTGTCACTGTAAGAAATAGGGAGGATAATATTGTATCAGTGAGAATGGGAAGGAGACAGCTAATGTTTTCTCCCAAAATCTAGAATTCAGTTGCTGGGAGAAAAATAAAAAAATTTTAAAAATATATAAAAAAAAAAAACAACACCTCCACAGATTCCCACAGATTCATTGTGCTCAGAGTTGAAGCGGTGCTGTGACAGGAGGAAAAGATAGATGATGAAAATCTAAGAGACTCTGATTAGGAGATACTATGGTGAGAAAACTGAAGCAAGGCTGGTTAATGCAATGTGGGTCTCAGCTGCACATGCTTTAAACACCCATGTTAGTGCACAACTGCAAGAAAAATACTCATGTTTAACTTTACTTATGTGTTAATACTCAAAGTAATCTATTTAAGCTAATAAAACCTGTTGAGGCTAAGTTGCATTGTACAGCCAAAGTGATGTATCTGTGCAACACTCCATCCTATGAGTTCTCGTATCATGTAGGGCAGTACTAACTCGCGAGCATTTGACTTTTACTCTGTTTTGTGCTTTATACATTCTTCAGACTCCAGAGCCACAGATACCACATTATGAGGGTGAGGAAATCCATTTTAGCCACTCTTATAACTCCTTTATCATTCTTTTTCAAAATGCCATTAAGATATAGTCTGCTGATGGCTATAAAAATGAGAAATCTGAAAATGACTGTATGTGTTATGGCTTGAAGCTATACTAAAATTCATTAAAATTATCCAATAAAGTATGGAGTTAATCATTAGTTTCAGGTGTGATATATTAGCGCAATGCTCTGTCATCACAAGAATCTTTGTTCCTTTTATAATCTATCCCTCTGAAGTTTTTACATTAGCTGCAAAATTGGTTGTCTCAATGACAGGTAGAGTCTTCTTTAAGGATAGGCAATCGTTGCCTTTAAAATGTACTTCCCTAATCAGGATTCTGCAGGGAACATATGTACACTGAGCTATGTATAGCCAAAAGGAAAGTTTGAGTAAGTACAATCAATTTAAAATTAAAAATAAATTTATTTTGGCAATTAGTGTTTAGACTATGAGTAAATCCCCTTCTTTACTCAAAGGATTACATTCCTGCCTAAAATGTTATCATTTGTGGAGTAATAAGCTCACACTTTTTCTATTACTACCTTGACTTTACGTTAATCTGAGGAAGAATACATGCGTGTAAACAGAGAAAGAAAATAGAAATAATAAAACTGAATTCATCTGCAAGTAACACTCTGAAATAACCAAGAGCTCTACAAGTTGTTTTTTCCTTTTTATGTTTTCACTGTCTAAGACATAGATGTATCTAAATTCAATTAATTCTACATAAGAGAATCAATTGGCTTATATATAGGAAGTCTGCAAGAACACTCATTGTGGAAATACTTCAGCAGAAACTGTTTTCAAAGTATTCGCTTTTCGAAGGCCAGCTAACTCGGAATACTTTGGCGGGAAAAAAAATAAATAGAAAGACTTAGTACCATAAAACTGAACCTTCGTTGCCAGAGAAGAAAAAAAAAAAAATAGGCCAATATACCAAAATGTAACATTAACATCTTAAAGCATGTCATATATTGGTCCATGCAACCCAGATAGTTGTGATGATTTCCAAATAATGAAATAGCTACGTGTGTTTTAGGGAGGTAATCTGCATGAAAAGCAACACTGAACATTTAGTACCATGTTATTTACCAACAGTGATCTCAAGATGGGTTCATTAGTCAAAGAAAAAGTATCAATACTTTTTAAATAGGAATGTAATTTATTGTAAAAGTTAAAAACCTAAATGGATTTTATCATAGGATACAAAAGACAAGCATTTACTTGGCAGCACCCATAGAGTGCTTTTTTTAAAAAAAATAACTTCTTTACCTTATCCTTTTTTACTAGGATTTTGCTTTCCTTTCAAATTATTTAAAATGCTTGTAGTATAACATACAGCTTCACAGCACACAGAGAAGAACACATGGTCAGAGAAGGCAACATGCTGATTTTGGAATTTCCCCTAAATTGATTGTGTCAGTTCAGTACATTTTGTGATAAAATCATAGAGACTGATGCAAAGTCTATGGAAAATTAATAGAGGAAAAGTTTAGACTACTAACTCACTTCAAAGGCATCCAAATTAACTGACTAGAAAGCTGGGAAATAATATGGATTGTTCTGTTAATTTTCCTGTATCTGAATATGGTTAAGAAAGCAATGAGCATATTAGAATGCATGAAGACAGACATGAAAAATTACACAGAAAAATGTCATAATGTCGCACTTACAGATCATGGATACAACCCTCTCTGGAATCTGCTACCCAGTATTTATCACCTCCACTGAAATACCCCAGAGTTAGAAAGAGTCCAGAAAGGAGAAATTAGAAGTTTAATTATTTAGTCTGTACAACTCTCAAGTAGTTTAGAGTCAAAGAATATTCAACAACAGAGTTTGACATTAATGTGGATAATAAAAATATCCAGTCTTAAAAGTTTAAAAGGAGTTCTGATAACTGGCTTTGGCATCAAAACTACATTTGAGGTAACCTTAAACTTTATAGCAAAGATACGCAGAAGATATCCAAATAACGCGTACTTGGGGTAACTCTCACTTAACACAAAACATAAATAATCGTCACTCCGGTCGGGTCATTAAGCATCAAAACCAGAATCAGTTCTTCCTTGTCTTACACTTCGATTGGCTGAAACAATTGATAGGGAAAAGCCATAAATCTGTAAATTGCAGATTAAGTAAATGTTTTTAATTTTTTTCTTTTTAAAGATAATGTCTATCCTATTAATCTATATTAATAGAAAAGGCAGGGAGGGACAGGTCTGTGGACGTATACACCATCTACTAAAATGGATTCTTCTGCTTGTGGACCTGAGATAGCTGTGTCTCTACTCATGTGGTTTCTTTAGTAAATATACCGGAGTTCTTCTCACCAAAATGAGGTTTCAAATGCAAGAAGCAAGGTTGTTTTTTCTCTGTCACTATTCAGCCATCTCAGAGTACTTAAGAACCTGGCACTTAATCCCTTGGAACAGAATTGGGGAGAGAAGGGACCAGCCTGTGATACTGGCATTTCTGTCTCTCTGCATTCATTCTCTCAAGCATCTCTGACATCTTTCCTGTGATTTGAGTACCAAAAGGATGCATTGTCAATATATATATACACACATTTTATACATACAGGTATACACAAACACATTAAAAATTCATATTTATACTTTAAAAATACAGGGACTTTATATCAGAAGAAAGCTCTTCATTAATAAATGCTTATTTTCTACCTCCAAATGCTAATAGTCATGAAATGAATGCCCAGAAAATGAGATTTCAGGTGGTTCAGAATGCTTCCTTAGAATGCTACTTCTAATACTTCTCACAAAGCTTTCAAGCTCATTGATACCTCATGCTGTCAAATTACAACTTCACTCTGCTGAATATAATCTTCTAAAGGCAAAATATTAATGTTTCCCCAAAAACTCCTCTTACTATGCAGGTTTCTCTGTCAAATCACATTACAGCCTTCTTTGTTTTTTCTGAAATGTGCAACAGCAACAGATGAGTACAACACACACATCTTTCAATATTTGATCTCACAGAGTATGACTTCTCCAAGAACTCATTGTGTTTGTGGATAAATTTTTTTGCAGTATACTTATTAAAATACTGGCAGCATCACTTTTTGCAGGCTGCTTTTGGTCTACATGCTCTATGGTTTCAACAGTCATTTCTTCCCAGTGAGGGATCTTGTATTTGAATTGGGAGTTAAATCATAGAATCATCAAATCATTTTGGTCCGAGAAGACCTTTAAGATCATCAAGTCCAACTGTTAAACCTAACACTGCCAAGTCCACTAATAAACTATGTCCTTCAACACCACGTCTACACGTCTTTTAAATACCTCCAGGGATGGTGACTCCACCACTTCCCTGGGCAGCCTGTTCCAATGCTTGACAACCCTTTTGGCAAAGAAATTTTTCCTAATATAATACCTTTTCTTGTTACATATTCTAGATTTTAATCCCTTAGTCTTTAGGGCTATTGGTACAGCAGGGCATGCAATGCAAATCTCTGTCCATGACTAGTAAGAATATTCACGGTCCTCTATGCCAGTGCCATTAACAATACCCATGCGGAAGTGAGAAAAGCCGATCCACAAGATCTATACAGAAATTATTACAACTGAGTCTCACTTTAGCCAGTGTGAACACTGATTACCTAACTACCCTTTAAAAAATATTTTCTCCCTGTATTTTCTCCAATTAAACAGAAAGCAGTGAGACAGAAATAAAGATTCCAAGAAGCTGAATGAAGAACAAAGTTCTCTGAAATCCCAAAGAGAGAGATAATTTATTTTTTCAGTCCTTAATACCACAAAGATGAGCACTGAAGGAAACATAAAATAGATTTGCTTAAAAATTACATTAAGGTCCCTCAAGCATTTTTGTACCAAGGCAAATAGCATAATAATAAACTATTCTCTTGAACAGTACAGTGCCCCGAGTTCTCTTCATAACACGATGAAAGTTTCAGACGGAAATTATTACGTTGATCTAAAACCAAATTAAGCTTTAATGAAATTATATTCTTAATTCACTGTATTTCCAAAATCAGTCGTTCATAATAATAATTTCTCCTTTAACATTTATTTAAGAAACATTTGAAGACATTTAATAAGAAGGTGAGGCATGTTTCGTGTATCTTACTTTTTCATCTATATACAATAATTTCCTGTTCAGGATCACTTAAATCATCAGCTACATATATGAGCTGACTATAACTGCATGAACATATGGACAACAAACTTACGTATGTGCTAGCGGCTTTCTTCTTCACAGTGCACAACTAAGAGACCAGACTAATAAGCCAGTAATATGCTTCATATTTTAAAAAAAAATATTAGTTCAGGGAGAGCAGACACAGTAGAGAACTTCATCTACATTAAATATAAAACATTAACATAATGACAAGAGCAGGCTGGATGGGGCTTTGAGCAACCTGCTCTAGTGGAGGTGTCCCTGCCCAGGGCAGGGGGGTTGGAACTGGATGGTCTTTAAGGTCTCTTCCAACTCTAACCATTCTATGATTCTATGACAAAGTCTTTTTAAAGAAAAAAAATCCAACATGTTTACTGCAAATCTTTCGTCTCAAATTCTAAAACACAGAACACTCTTAGTTACAAGTGCAAGTGGCTAAAGAGATACAGATACCCGACATATATTTTTCATTTGATTCTAAAGTGCTGAATACCTGTGTGTATTTTATTTCTATGCTGAAAAACAAAAGACTCACATGTAGTAAAAATTATAATTTTGTGTAATGACGCTTAACTTTCTGTAGCAATCATAGCCTTTAAAATTAAAACATTAGGAAAATCTGTGACTTTTGAAAAGCATTTTAATGACTTAGTCCACGTTTTTGCTGTATTTAGTTTTGTTCCATCATATTTATTTCTCCTTGACTTAATTACAAAAACTAGAATTCTAAATATTACTTTGTGTTAATTTTTATGTTTATTAATCTAAACATTAAATTAATAGGTCATGTTTACCTGCATTTCCTATTTATTTGCTGCAGATGGAAAAAATTATAAAAGATACATACATTTAACTGTTTACTCATCAACTATTAGTTAATTGTATACAGTTACAGGAGATAATGCACCTGAAATAAAACTACTTCAATCTCTAGGGAAAACATTAAATCTCTAATTGGTGTTTGAAACAAGAGAACTGGCTGTACTTAAAATATATTTCATCTATTCTGAAGTCATTTCCTGGGCTTCTACCTTTGAACTTGCAATAAATCTCTCTGCCCTCAGCACCTAAAATAGCCCACGTACTTGTGGTCAGACCAATGTTGAGCTGAGAGCAGCACCATAAATATCCTGGGAAGAGATCCGATTTGCATTAACAGAGAAAATGAGTTACTACAAGATTCCATATTTCTGGTATTAGCAAATCTTTTTGAGAGAGGCAAATTTTTTTTAGAGTTGGCAGGAGATCTTGCAAAATGAAAAAGGAGATCATAAATTGGATGTTCTTTACATCAAAGTGCTTTTGCTTTGACATCATAATCAAGTAGTTTCTACAGTATGTGCCACTGTTGGCAGGTTAAGTAGGAAAGAACATTTTGCACACCAGATGTCTAACTTTTCTGATGGAAGCGTAATGTATGGCTTGGGGAAAAAAGGTACTACCCTTTTCTGAGGGATTTTTATATTCTTCAGAGTAAAGAAACAACTCCGGCGTTTTCTCAGGACTTTTTTTTTTCCTGAAATCATTATGGAGAGGCAGATGAAAATCAGTTTTAGAGGTATAACCCAGGGTAATCTGCAACATTCATATTCCTTATGATGGTCTTATATCCTTAATTCCTCTCCAACTTGATTTCTTTTTCCTTTGGTTTGAGAAGGATATGTTTAGATTATCAAAACCAATGATAATCTAATGTCTAGTAATCTCTAGAGTGATTTTATTTTTCTTTCTTGTCATTGCTTTTTGTATAACCAATAATGATTAAGCCAAGAACAACGGAACTGCTTTTAATATCACTCAGAAAACAATTCATTATATTAACTTTCTGTGCTTAGAAAGAATTGGTCCCCAAATAAAATAAAAAAAAAAATGTCCAAGTTAAGCTAAAAGATCAAGTCAGTTTTATGTGCTTGGTGTGGAATATTTTGTTTCATGGACATAGTCTTTGTGCCAGTACAAATCTCTCCACATTATTATTGAGACAGCATTCCTACAAAAATGCAGTTTGCCTGCTTTTAATAAATTACTTCGGCAAATTCAGTAAATGGCTTTCCTCTATTAAACAATCAGGGATAGAGGAAGACAAGTGGTTATGCTCAAGGATGTAGGAAATACACTCCATTGTGAATTTGTAATTTTTCTAAGTTACTGTGGATAGAAAAATTATTTTTTTTAGGATCTGGTCACTAGCATGACATAGTGAAATCAATATGAATATGTTTCTGTACTGTAGTATGAGTATGCAATATCAATAGGTGCTGCAAAGCTACTGGTCATTTATCAATCATGACACTTAATTACTTCTTATTTAACCAGGCTTCCAATACCACGAAAAATCAGCTCCGTATAAGGGTTCGTGTGCAGGGTGTTCTGCAGTTCTTTTCACAAGTGTCCAAAATAAAGTGTGCTGTTTCAATATGTGCAAATCAGCATCAATCAAATCCCTTCTGATGGATGACTCAGAATGAAGGAGAAAATACACTGCAATTCTGTTTCTATGGAGTTTACCATGAACTTGAAAGGGAATAGGATTCCAGCACAAACAGGGAAGCATCCTCTTCCATAGCTTCTCTCTTTGCTGATTGGGATTGCAATGCAAAGCAATTAATTCCTAGCACTCTCCTTGCCATATCGTGACCACAAAGATATGTAGTACGTACAGTTAATCTATAGCTGGAAGGATACTTTAAAACATGTGTACATAATACAAAGGTTTCAGGATTAAAGCCATAAAGGGAATTAGATCAATTTATGAACAGTATCAGCAGACACGGCTGCTCATTACAATGAAGCTTTAGATTAGATGACTTACAACTCCCTTTCAAAGGTATATCTTGAAAATTAAGGTGAGGACTTCCATGTTTCTGAAAGAGTATTTTCAGTTGAAGTTAACGTGGCAGGAGCAAACAGACTCTCACTGTGTTTTTCAGCACATTTATCCTCACTTCATACTGCGATTCATCACAGTCTGGGTGCAGCGATCTGAAAAGTCCTATCATGAACTAATGCATTACTGATAGCTATTTTCATTTATTAAAAGCAGTACCAGAATTCTTAGAGCATTTCAAAGCCTTATTCCTCTATAGCAACTTTGGCGGAGACCCTGACATAGCTGAAAGTAGCTGAAACACTTTATTAAAAAAAAAAAAAAAAAGAAAAAAAAAGAGAAAAAAAGGCATTCATATGAAATGGACTCTTTCTATTCTCAAGTTACAGTATATAGAAAGCATTGTCTGTTCTTGCTAATTAACAGGAACAGGCCTCCTCCTCCCTTAGATAAATATACAATAGAGAGAAAAGAAAGCACCCTGCTACACAGCGCCCTCATAAGGGAAGATAACGGTGCTTAGACATCCCGCCTTTATCCTGCAGGGGCAGAGAGAACAATCGCGTTGGAAGAAAAAAAAAAAAAGATATTAAGGATAAAAGGATTAAGGGGTGTGGTTGCTACTTTTCCACGGCTACGCGAAGAAGTTGTATGGCAACGCTTAACGTCCAGAAAGCATATTACAATTTATTTGTTCCTTTAAGAACCTGGAAAATACTGATGAACTTGAACTGAATTTTTGTATATTGCAAATCCCGGGGGGAGGGAGGGGGTGGGTTTGACACTAACCTGGACACCAGCATTAGTCTTTTAGTATTTTAAAAAAATTAAATAATAAGCTGCTATAGTGCTGAATCCTAAAGCTTTGTAATGAAGGCACAAAACCAAATTAAATGTGAATAGAAAACAACTATTTTCATATCCATTAATCAGGTAGGGAACTGTAGATAAGAGATATTCATCAAATAGACATCACAGCTTTCTGGGCTGTGAGCGCACGTTGCCAGCTCATGTCCAGCTTTTCACCCACCAGCACCCCCAGGTCCTTCTCGGCAGGGCTGCTCTCCATCCCTTCATCCCCAGCCTGTGCTGATACCAGGGGTTGCCCCCACCCAGGTGCGGGACCCTGCACTTGGCCTTGTTGAACCTCATGAGGTTCACATGGACCCACTTCTCCAGCCTGTCCAGGTCCCTCTGGACAGCATCCCATCCATATTTTAGAATATGTCTCAGTGTCTTAGCTAAGGGTCTTAAAGACTGCCATTATTCCTAAATCTGAAGAAATATCACCAAATCCGAAATGCAGTCCTCCCAATTGATTGTATACTAGCGTGCTCTAACAGGCGAAGTTAAAGCAGAATTACACAACAAAATAGAAGAGTCATCACATTCCCTGTATCAGTTTGTAGTTTCTTTAGGTTCTTAAAAAGAAATTAAATAATTCATCTTCTTGAAATAACTTGAAAATAGTAGTATTTCTAGTAAATAACTTCAGCTATGTTTAGACTCAGCTACACTCTAAATGCTTTAATAAATCAAGGATTTATTTACACTTTAAGAGAGTCTTCTCATTTTGATTTAGAATATACATTTAATTCCAAATTTCAGAAGCATGACTAAATTGAGCAAGACATAAGTCACTAAAAAATTCCGCCTAAACCCCCAACTGCATTGTGAACCTTAAAGTCTGTTGGGCCTTTTTTCTTAATTTTTAGGCATGGTCGTGGTTTCTAAAACTGATTATCGATTTGGGTGTTTCAAGCTGAAATAACACAGACCAAGTTTTCAGGAAGCAGACTGTAAGAGTTCTGCACCGCAAATCAGTTTAGAATGCTATAATTTTTTATTAGTAGCAATTTTTTTAGATTTCTGGTCATGATACTTAGAAACACGGCAAAAGCCTTACTTGGGTTCTTTGAACTGTTATATTCACTGCCCAACAAACCAGGAAATATTTTTTGAAATCTGTTCTGTTTGTTCAGACGATCCCTCAGAACAAGGTGGGTTATTTAGGAATACAGCTTAAAGCACAGAGTTTAAAGCAACTTAACGCTACTTCTTTAAAACAATTCTATGCTTTCTTTTCAATTGTAGGCCATAGCTATATACAAATTTTATTGATTTAAAAAATAAAATTCTAATTCTTTTAAGAAGTTGAATAAACTCCGCAAAGCATGCCAATTGGCAGGTACCGATGCCCACAATTCACTCACTGATATTTATAAAGCACAGAAAAAACGCACAGAAAACACTTCTAAACACAGAAAAAAAATAAAATAAAATCAAGCAAGCTGACAATACACATTTAATTTTTGCTTTCATGATAAGTGATATTTTCTAAATAGATAATACCCTAATAGGAAGACTTACTTTGCCTGCAGAATAAATATAACAAAGGAGAGTGTACTCTCATAATATAGATACAGAAGAAAAAACAACTATAAGAAACCTCAAAATGTTTTATTATACCATCTATTCTTTTTATTCCTGTTTCTAACTACCCTAAATATTTAATTTCAGTAACACTGTATATTTTGTTTGCGATGTGCAATTTCCACATTCACAAATACAACATGGAAGTCTCAGAACGGCTGAAACTGTTTTAATCCACCATGAAAGACAAATGTTCTTCCCCAGGCTGCAACATTTGTATCCAAGTTCCTAATTGCTTTCCATGCCCTAACAGTTTTTCTTTTTACACTGATGTACTTTCCTGGACTCCTGATCGCTCCCCTAGGCCCAAAAATCATTATGGAGTTTTACATATTCTGTCCAAAATACTTATTTTCCCACTAATTATTTCCCTACCTCATTCTTTGAGATGCTTCTACAACTACAACTGAAATGAAATCAATAAACTGGTAGTTTTATCAGTAGATGACAGGCATGTTATATAGGTTTGGTGGGTTTTTTTTCCCCGAGATGGTACATAGCAGAAAGTATCTTGCAATATCACGTTTCATTTAATGCATGGTAATATATGGATATTTATGTATTATCTACATTGGATAAACTGAGGGGTTTTTCGACAAGAAGCAACAATAACATAAGTTGTGTCAATGTTAAAGTTTGGCTCTTCCAAAATTCAGAGAACACCATGTAATGGTAATTGTACTAAAAGTACAGGCACTCAATAATGTGAATAAACTTTAATGTGTTTCTATACTAAAATCAACAGTCACTCAATTAAATGCAACAGAAAAGTTATATTTGAAGGAACCAGAGGGGTCAAAAAATAACAAAATGCAGCTGTTCGCTCTCACTTAATAATTAAGTACATCTGTTTGAATAAACATTTAGGTTGAATGCAAAACAAAGTGTATTTCGTTAAAGATAAGCAAGCAACCTATAAAAATACCGAGAAGCAAATAAAGAAGTTAAAAATATACATTCTCAGAAGTATTAAGATAAAAGCCAAGGAGATAAGTACTCTGTGTAGAATATTAGCACAAGTTCCTGGAATTATATTGTGACATATAAACCCACAGCAACTGTTTATCAAATTTTGAAAACTGTTTAATCTAAATAATAAAAGCCTACTGGGATCAACAGTAGTCTTTCCATTGACGTTTATAAATTTTATTAGAGGTCTTAGATGATGAAAATTTCCTAGATACTGTTATTTATACTGTTACTTTGTTAGTTCATATGGGCTTTTCTGGTTTCTGTTTAAGTTATAGTATTTCTAAGTACCAAAGATATTCAGCATAGGTACATAGCAATGCAGTACTCAAAGTGCCACATGGTAGTACTCAAAGCAAAAGAACTCTCCACCACCACCAATCCTAAAAAAACCCCAAAACAGAGGATTATATTTTCTCTGTAGTGTATTATGCCCTTCCAACAATGTTAAATTCTCTAAAAGTTTAGTTAACTTGGATTTTTTTTTTTTTTTTTTAATCTGGATTCAGATTTATGAAAACCAGAAATAGGAAGAGCTAGGATATCCCAAGCTCAAATTCCTAGAATTCAAGCTTATAAAATACCACAGGAACCATTTAAAAACAGAAAATATAACATGCTTGTAAGCACAGAGTGGAAGATTTGCTCGAGCAACTTCAGAAAGACTGTATTAGAAAGTCTGACCAGCCCAGTTGGGTCAACTCCTCCAACCCAACTCCTACGAGCCCGATCACGGGCTGGATCCAACCGCACTTCAAGAATACCAAAGTATTCCCGCCTCCTCCCAACATTACGTTGTATTTGTTATTAAAGCTCCACAGCTTGCCCCGAGGATTATCGCCAGTCAGGTAATAATAAAATAAATAAATTTGGATGATGCTAAATGTATAGAAGTGAAAGACTGTACACAGTACACAACATAATAGTTATGAAATTTAGCAGCCTATAATTTGGCAATACATCATTTATATGTTGCTTTTATTCTGTACAGGCTAAAGACAAATAGAGATGTATTCTGTGTGCAGTAACTCTCCTTCACAGACAGCAGAATGAGTGTTTTGGGGTTATTCACTGAATTTTGTATTACCTGAAGTGCCAGTTTTGCTAAAGATTGATGTCTTGGTAGAGTTCAAGATCTCACTGGTAAATCTCCGTTCCGTTGGATTTTTTTTTTTGTTTGTTCTGAACAACAGTGAAAGGTATACTTTTGCTATTGAGTACTAGATTTCTGAGCCGTGTGAAATTTCAGCTAGATTTCTGAGACCTGTGAAACATTAACTTGCGTAGCATCTATTATCTTCTGCCACATTAATATCTTTAATAAGGCCACAGTAAGAGTCCGACTCTTAAGTGTTCCTCTCTCCTATAGATTTTATTACATAGGAATGGAGATAAAGGCTGAAAATGAAAAGGTTTTGGAGTCTGCAGTTTGATACAATTAGCAGTATTACAGAACTATGCCAAAACCCTGGCAATTGCAGTAATATTAAGCATGAGAAGGAAGACCTTTGTGTTTCACCCCCTACTGCAGTGCGTCCCCTTGCCTTGTTTCCAGGTCACTATCTCTGTCTTCTTGTGATCATTATGTTTAGCTGTTATAAAACCTTAACATGCAAAAGGTTAGGGAGGTCTCAGTGCAATTATACAGCCTCTGGGATCATTCCACCTTCTGAAACAAACAGATCAGAAAGTCTCAAATTCTTTGCAGGCATATTTTTAGCCAAGTCTCATTTTCATAGAATCATAGAATCATTTTGGTTGGAGAAGACCTTTGGGATCATCAAGTCCAACGGTTAAAATATTTCTTCTGATTACTAAATACAGACCTAACTAGATAGCTTCCCTCCTCCTTTCCACCCCTCCACCCCACATTTTACTTCTATAAACTATTATATATAATGCATTATATGACATTGAGTTGAGTACTTAAGAAAACTTTTGGAATGAGAGCAAACAAAGCTGTATTTTCAGGAACTGCTCATTTCAATAGCCTTAGTTTGAAAACTTGAGCACAAACACAACAGAGACAGCATTTCAGGGAATCTGGACAAGCATGAAGATTTTTCGAAAACTCAGAATCCCCCATTCAACAGAAATGACTGTTAAATACAGCACAGCAGGTGCTTCACTAAACTATTTTATTGCCCTAACATTAATATGTCATATTAATTTTAGAGATTATTTTTGAAATTTAAGGGAACTCAACAGCTTCCAGAAACTCCCAAAATTGATTTTTCTTTTTAATTGGTTGCATCATTCCATGATGGCCTTATATATTGGTGAATGCGTATTTCCCTACATAAGGGTACCAAGGATGTGTACTAAGAACAATAAGCGTCATGCCTGAAATGCATTTGAAATTTCATTTGTGAAAGCAGAAAATCGCCTTGACAAATTTTGATCACTATCAGAGAGTCAATAATCGTCACTATATTCTTCTGTGACTGATACAACAGTGTCTGCAACTGGTGTCATCTTCTCTGCCTGGCGGCATTTAAAGATTACAAATGTTTAAAAAGGCAATCAATGCAATCTACAGAATCAGTAAGATTTGGAGCCTGCAGGCATGTCACCATGTGACAAAAGAATTGTTAGTCTTTTAAAAGCTTTTCTCTCCTCCTTCTCCCCACAAACTCCCCCCTTAAATGATATGGGAAGATATTGTTACTTCTACACTATAAAATAGCACGTATTTGACTCAGTCCTCAGAACTAACTCTAGAACAAAATCGAGTTACTACACCTTCAAGAAGTTATTGTTAAAGAACGTACAGTTTTACGCTGCTCAGAGGTTCTGGTTTAAAAACATCACTCTACGTCCTCCTGTGTCCCAATATATCGTATAATAATATCAAATATGACTCACCACATACACGCAACACATAATAACAGCAAACAACTCACCTGATGGACAGCCACGTAGCACAGCCGGATTTCCTTTTCTATACTTCAGAACAAAAGTCGTGGCAGGACAGAAACTTACTCAGTTTCCTCAGTCACAACATTTACTTAAATTCCTCTCAAAGAACTGTAGAAGACCAGTATCTCCCCCAGACTTGTATAAAGGCTGACATTCACTTACAGAGCCGGGAAGTGAGTAAAAAGTGGCTGTTCTCATATTTTGATCCCTAGGGCCTTACGTCTGCATTAGATACTCCCTAAAAAAAAAAGATGTGTTAGATATTCCCTGATATCCATGAGCCCTATGTTATACAGGCTGAACAAGCCTATTGCTTTCCTAGGAAGCTACGTGCAAGTGTTTCAATCCAATATGTACTGCTAAAATTGGTAACAATACTCTAATAGTGTAAACATTATTACGCGTTCGATTCCGTGCCGAATGGGTCGGGTTCTGCCATCTCTGTAAAATGCCACAGTGAGAAAAGATCTTTATCCTCTGAGAACAGATCATAAAATGTAAATTGATATACACTGAAGCTTTATTACAAAAGGTCACAAAGGATTAATATGGGTGTCTCATTATTTATCCAGCGTTGGGATTTGTCACATTAATACCTCTAGAGATACTTTTATTATTCCCTATCATGTAACAGGAATGGGCCCAGTACGGCAGTGGCCACTTGCCAGGGAGAAAGCATACAGCAGTGAAAATACTGGCACGACAACGTTACTTGGAATATTTATTGAACCATTATCTCTGATTCTTCAGGTTCCGTTTGCCCCAGTGTCACAAACTCCCTGGCTCGGGTGCATCTGTTTTACTTGCCGAAGCCAAAAGAGCCAGGGAGAGGAGGTACAGATACTGGAGCAAAGCGCCATTCTGTTTATATGTAACTGCCAGTGAAAAAATGGAGCTTTACAGAAGCATGCAGAGAAAATGAATATTCCCTTCAGCATTCAATCAAGAATCTTCCAGCTCAATTTGTGCATTTCAGGCTGTTTATATTGTTTATAGTGCACCTATTCTCTTCCTTTGTGTAACATCATACAGTATTTAAAATACGAGGACAAATATTAATGCAAATATATTTTGTAAATGATATTCCTATACTTCCTGTACATCAACTGTCTTAAGAAAAGATCTTAAATTTCTAAACACATAACAGAAGCAGCTAGTAATAAAACTGGTTTCTGGACTTCAGCAAAGAAGGACTCATTTCCAGTCTTAAGAAACCATTATCTACTCAATACCAGCCTTTCGGACACATGATAATTTGAGATTCGTTCAGACTTACCGTTCCAGGCTTCTGGAATTTACCTCATCCTTGCAAGTCCAGGATCCAAAATTAGAAAAAAAACAACCAAACAAAAAAACCCACCTAACACAGACTTCCCAGGGAACAAAACTTAGTATCTTGAACTTCAGTCACAGCTGAGGTGCCTTCAAAGACCCTTACGCTCTATTTACTTATTTTCCAGAAGTAAAGAGACAATGTTCTTGTACACCAACACTAGCAGAGAGCCGTTGTCCATTATAAAGATGAAGCACTACGGTGTTACTTACTTTGACAGTGAAATTAAGTTGTGGGTATCACATTTCCTCCACTAATGCTAACTGCTGGCAAATATTCAATAAGAAATTACAGCATTTATTTGAATTTTCTCTAAGTTTTGACTGTTATTCAGAAATTACCTCCGTATCACATCACTTGACTCACCTTAAAAAGTCTCCATGAGGATGCCCGAGGAGAGTACTCCTCCCGTCAACACCCTTCACATGGCAACTGGTCATCCCGAGCTTTTTGATCAAGACATACCCCATTTCAAAGACCCCGGCAAAAATTAGAGACACATCTTTACAGTAATTTCTGTGACAAGCATCATCTTTGTCTTCCTTAATCAGCTCTCACTTTTGTTCTTCTCCTCACCTTGCACATAAGTTTAAATCCTCTTTGTAAAAAAAAAAAAAAAAAACCTAAAAGCTATCCTAATCCTAGTTATCTCCTATATTAATAATCCATCTACCTCTCACAGCTAAAATTATTAAAGTTTTACGGTTACTATAGAGAGGACTTCTCTATTCTAATCCTCAGCTACTTCTGATTTGTCTTCTGTCCCATGCGCTTTATTGAAAATATTCTATTCACCATCTTCAGTGATCTATTTATTATGAACTCTAAAAAAATCCTCTACTCAATCTCCATATTTCTTTACTATCAGGTTCTTTCAAATATACTGACAAACTTTTGCCTGAAATTTAGCCCACTTTCAGATCTCCTGAAACTCTCTGATCTGCTCTGTGTTGTTCTCCATTTGATTATGGTTATCCCCTTCAGCATTCTGGCCAGGTTTTCTAGTGCATCTAACAGAAACTTCATTTTCATCACCAACCCACATTTCCGTATGTGGTTGTCACACCTTGCATTGGCTATTTATCATAGAATCATGATGGTCGGAAAAGATGTTTAAGATCATGAAGTCCAACCGTTAACCTAACATCACTAACCCATGTCCCTCAGCACCACATCTGCCCAGATTTTAAGTCCCTCCAGGGATGGCGACTCCACCACTTCCCTGGGCAGCCCATTCCAAGGCTTTATAACCCTTTTGGTGAAGAAATTTTTCCTAATATCCATCCTAAACGTCCCCTGGAGCAACTTGAGGCCGTTTCCTCTTGTCCCATCACCTGTGAATTGGGAGAAGAGACCGACCCCCCCCGGCTACACCCTCCTTTCAGGGAGTTGGAGAGAGTGAGAAGGTCTCCCCCTCAGCCTCCTTTTCTCCAGGCTGAACACCCCCAGCTCCCTCAGCCGCTCCTCACAAGACTCGTGGAAAAGGAAACAACTGACTTGTCTTCAGGAAATGCATCTTTGTGGCTTTTCCATCTGAGTTCCTCAAACTCTCTTGCAAATTCTTTTTCTTCCAATGAAGTTTCACACATACTTCTCATTAAAAACTACAGTAGTTTCAAGCTGCTCAGTTGCCATCTATATATAATTGCTTGGGGTTTATATTATGTTTATAATACATCTGTAAACAAACCTAAATCTTTTAAAGTGAAAAAAACCAAGATGATTTAATAATCACTGGCAGAACGCAAAGATATTTTTACTTTATCATCCTAATTACTGTCAAGTTATACAACAAGCAGTGCACATTGACTTGATAGATTATTCTTTCATGGAATGATAAAACAAATTTTAACTGATCTCTCATTTACCTGTATGAAGAAAAACCTTTTTTTCCCCAGATATGACAGCCCATTAATACATTCTGCCTGTAGTTAATATCCTGAAAGCCACCTCTATATTCCCTACACCTCAGCACGTGGAGATTTAACAAACGTAGATGTTTTTAAACAAAAAAAACACAATCCCCGTAAACTTTACTGATAACTTTCCCACTTTTTATTAGCATTTCCTATGTCCTCTCCAGGGTAGGTGTCCATTTCATAGCTTTCTACCATTGAAAATGTTAGGTTTTTCATTCTCTTTTGGATGTCTATGAATTCTATGATTGTGTCACTCACTCCTCCTTCCTTCAAAAATTGTGAACTGCATGACTGCAGTTTCTATTTTTATTTTTTTATTTTTTTTTAGTCTCAGGCACCATTTCAGTTTTCCCCCTCCCTCTGAAAAACACGTTAAATACATCGAGAGCAAAAACACAGTAATAACTGAAGGAAAAAAACCATCATGTTCAACAAATTAGATGAAGATGATTGTACTTTCAGGTATTTATTATCCTGGAAAATGACTAGCACTGACATGGTCTATATAAACTTCCAGAGCTAAATGATCTCAGGTCAGTGAAATACATGAAAACTGGAGCAGAAGAAGGACCTCTAGAAAGTCCAAGCATATGGAATATGGTTTGGGGGGTGTAAGTCACGCGAGGGTGTCTATATATCAACACGGATGCCCAGAGAAAACAAATCTCTGTGAATGGAAGAAAAACTATTCCAACTTCTTTCTAACTGCAGAGCAGGAGCGTGTGGGAAGAATTACAACATGCAAAAGGAGAGCTGCTTGCTAGTACACACCGATATAGATTAAAGAAATAATTTATTACAAATACTATTGCATGGAAATGTCAGCGAGCACCTTTCCTTTCACTTGTCATGATTTCAACACGACTGAAACTTTTGCCTTTAAGTCATTTCTTGGAGATGCAAAGCAAAACAGGAGGACACTTGATTGGGACAGGAGATGCAGATAATCTTGCCAGAGAATAATATTTTCCGCCAGTGCGGATACACACGCTGGGACGGCTTCCAGGACTGTCAGACGGGCTCTTCCCTCTATAGAAATGCTATTTAACTCCAGGAGTGAAACCACTCCCCTCTGAAGAGCAGCCCAGTCAGAACGCCAGACTGCTTTTAATGCCTTCTCCGTAATTTCTGGAGGAAGAGTGGCATTTTAATTGAAAACAGGCAATTTTAAGGGATGGCCTGCAAATCAGTCAAAGAAGCTACAATCAATCAACTTGAAGATCCGAGCCCTAAGCAGGATCGTCTATTCTTATAACCGAGTAGTAAACTCGGTGACAAGTGACAGGAAAAAAAAAAAGTATCCACCTTAGTTTAAGAATAAGTAATTAACAATCATGTTGGTGACTGGTAAGTTTCAGACTTTTCCTAGCATATCAAAGCAATTCGTACTGGGAAAATTCAGTCAAATGTCTTGAACAGACTCTCCTTTCCCCTGTGTTGTCATATTTAAATTAAGACTCTACTGCTTGCGTCTTGCTGAGGAGACAGTATACGTTCCTGTTGGCTGAATGTCAAGAAAAATCATCTTTTGAGACAAAAAAGGACAACACATTAAACCTGGAGAGCAAAGAGATCTTTTGATTACTTTTCTGGTTCTAGAAATCTCTCTAGCTTAAAGTGAGATTAAACATTTTACATAGAGAGAGCACTACTGCCCCTATAAGCTCTATTTAAGATTTTCACATACAAAGCAACAGAGAAGCTCAATATAACTGTAACAAGGAATTTTTCATTTCCAGATAGAAAAAATTAAAGTGACACTAATTGACTAGCTGGTTCTGGAGGATTAGAACAAATGTTTTAAATATCAGAAAATAGATTTCTCATCTTCAGATTTGAATGTATTAAATCTTAACTGTTTACATTGCAACCAGTACTTACTAGTCTTCATTCAGTGATTTCTTTTAATGAATGCTTATTCAATAAATGTTTCATTTATTTACTACATCTGCTTTCCTCTTATGCTTTACTGTTTATTTTTTGAGTAGTTGCCATGCAGAAATTAACAATAAATATTATAAATATTAGTTTATGTCCAAGCTTTGGACAAATCAAGGTAGAACACAGTGTGTTTCTCTTCATTTTAGTTAAAAATTTAAAAAGAAAAAAAAGGAAGAAAAAAAAAAGCCAGAGGGATACATAGGTCTGACACAGGTTATTCTTCTCTATGGAGGTGAAAATATCACCAGGATACACAGAAGCTTTGTCTTAGCTTGATGCTGAATGTCAAAAAATAGCTGAGAAAGGTCACAGAGAATGGAGATTAATGCATTCCAGGAGATCTCCATTCTAAAGTGTTTTAGCTTCATAGAGAGGAATGGATACGGAAAGGAAAAGAAAGATTTTTGAAGGAAAAAGAACATGCAGGTATTTTCTTATGGAAGAAAAATAGATTTTTGAAACATCTTAACAAATATTTGTTTCAAATCAAGCAAAGCCTAACTAGAGTTGCTCAAGACCTGCTCTAAAGCTTGATGCCACTGAGACAAAACCACGAGCAACGCTGTCACGTTGCTCAACAGGTATGACGAAAAATGAAATAAAGAAGAATGTAATTTAAGAAAAAGTGATAATGAAGTCTAGGTGTTGAGCTTTTATTTTTCCCCCTGAAAACAAACACTCTGTAAACAAGGAGTGCTCTTGGTAATGAGCCAACCTGAACTATGGCACTAAAGGTCAAAGGATTAGTTGGAAATTTTAGTTATTAACAGATGCGTATAAATAAGATGCGTACAAATAAGAACAGTATTTGTGACTAAAAAAAATGTTTCCTTGCATTTACCATATACAAGACACCCTACATTTAGAGAATAATTAAGATAATAATGAAATATTAACTGAAATTTTCAATTGTCTTTCCACTCTTAATAAAGGCTGCCTCTAGGATAGTTTAAGCGTATAAAAAGTCCCAATACAGGAAGAATATTTAACTCAAAATTTTATAATTTTGTTGTCAGTTCATATAAATATTTTATATATTATTCATATAAATAGCAAACAAGCAGCCAATTCAATTTACAAAAACCCAATTTAACTGTGTAGCAGTTCGGCTGAAATCTAGATGGACGTAACTACATTCAAACAATAAATCTGGATTTTATTTACCGGTAGCGTGCAGTCATCACTGTGCATTAGAAAAAGCCGAAAACACTTTCATCTTTAAAAGAAAAAATAAAATGCCCTTTGAAATCAAACACACCTTCGCCAGGAAAGCTTCACAGCCTCGGCACTGGCACCCAGGAGATTGCTGTCACTCTGCAGCCTGGTGTCACTACAGAATTGCAGTTTACAGCACATTATCAACGCCTGTTCTCTCCTCTGAGAAAGTCCGCTCTCCTGCCTGAACTTTCCAATTTGCTCCCCAAGGCAGAAGAACAAAGCTGCCAACACTACCTAGCGCATATTTTGTAAAAATTCTACGGAGAGAAGATTGCATTTATTAGCAACGTTATCGTGTATTATAGATTAGAGTGAATGCTAAGCAAAGTTCCTCTGTGTACAATTAATAGGCAAAAAAACCCCAATACACTAAGAAATGGATCCAAATGATGGGCGATACAATCTAGACAAAGCAGGTGGAAAAACAAAGCTACCCAAAAGTAATCCAGACTTCGGAGTTAAAAAAAATAAATAAATACCCTCCTAGCAGGACTACATATGGTATCAGCCGTACTGCATCTAGACAACACAAAAGGGTTTCAGCATCGACAAACTTTCATTTACCAACAAACATCCCTCCCCAAAACCCCACAGTTTACCCATCCCTAATCCTGTAAACAACTACTCGTTTATACATACATTTATGAGTTTACAAGTTCTTTGGTCAAGTCTGAAAAGAATCCCATCTTTGCTGTTAGAAAGATGAATATGAGGAACTTCTCTCCTGTTTTGTTTTAAGCCTCTCATAGAAAGATTTGCATGAGGGTAGACCAGAAAAAACAAAAATATATTTGTGCATCACTTGCTGGCTTTTTGAGTGGGGAGAAAAAAAGGGTATTTGATGCATCTGTCTGGATTAATGACTGTTGTGATCAGAATCTATAAATATATTCATAATTAAGTTCTACCTTTCCTTCCTATTTCCCAAATTTAGTAACAGAACAGATGTTGGTGGAGAGGAGAGGTGAGGGAAAGGTGAAAAAAAATAAATCAGGAGAACATAAGACAAAAAGTGGGAGTATTAGTGGTACATGATGATGAGGATTAAGTCTGGCTTTGGCTACAAGCAAGGATACAGACTTTGAGACAGACCTTACTCGCAGTCCGTTGAGGTTTAAGTATTTTGCTTTCTAGAGGAGCTTTTTTGCAAAACATTTCATTTTTCTACTTGTTTCTTCTACTCTACATTTTTGCATTCTTCAGTTGTCTTTTTTGTGATAGCACTGACCTTCCATAGGATTTGAATCTTGATTTTGTATCAGACAGTTCTAGGATGAATACTTGCAAGAGTGATGTCAATTCACAACTCAAGCATCTCTCCTTGGATCAAAAACTGAAAACATGAGGCATCCCCCTTTCTTTTCTACAGAACAAAAAGCTACAAAAGACTGATCAAATTTGTCACCTGTCTTTCTCCTTCAAGAAGAAAATTTTTACTCCTATAAGGTATAGATAAAAAAGAAAAAACAACTTCAGTATGCTTCCTAAACTCTTTTATTAGACAAAAATATCCATCATTTGTCATAAGTGTCATCTCTTCTCCTTTAATGGATAAACTGATAAGACTTCTTCCTACTCAGTTAACTTGTAAAAAAAAAAAAATTAAATAAAAAAATAGGTAAAAGAATTTTTCTGTTAAAAAAAAAATTCCAAGTTCCCAGGAAACTTATAATGGCATTCCAAACACTTTATTTTTTCCTATAAACAAAAGAAAAAAACAATACGCATTTGTGTTATTAGCAGAATAGAATCTGGAGGGGAAATGAAATACTACGGCAGCAAAAACTGGCAACTGCTGATTGATCTTTCTGCCTGAATGGGTGAAAAATAATCCCAGCTGTCTGGATTGACATTATCTAATGAACAGACAATATTATTTCCTTTGATTTGTCCTAACTTTATTGTCATCTGTTTGAGAGAACCAAGGACGCTCTGGTAAAGAAAGAGGAAGGAAGGAAAGGAGGAACTGGAGATGATGAAGGAAAATAGAGAAGTTGGAGGATAGAGGCATTTTATTCCCTGTAACTGCCACTTAGCTTACCACAATCAAACATCCTACAATTTTGCAGTCTGCTGTAACTTTAATATGAATAGATCAAAATCATCCAGCTGTGCTCCACATTAAGTCCATTATGTGACTGTACGGCATTTTCTATCTTCATATTTCGATAATTCTTTGTGAGAGCACAATAGATATGAGAAAAACAGTCAGTACGTGAGTCCAACTTCAAAGAAGTTATTATGAATTTTCCTGTGGACTTCAGTGGGGCTCGAATTATGCTTGTACACTTGCTCAATTTCCCCGAAATCTGGCACATGACATGAGGAGCAGGAATAACAAAGGAGGTATTAGCTGTGACTAACAACTAAACTGATGTACGAGGTCAGTGCAGTCATACCCGTGGCAAGTTCCGAGTTAGTGAAGCATAAGCACGTTTAGCATATGCCCAAGTTTAACTATGCTGTGAGGACAGGCTGAGAGTTGGGGTTGTTCAGCCTGGAGAAGAGAAGGCTCCAGAGAGACCTTAGAGCCCCTTCCAGTCCCTAAAGGGGCTCCAGGAGAGATGGGGAGGGACTCTTGATCAGGGAGGGGAGCCATAGGACGAGGGGGAAGGGTTTTAAACTGAAAGAGGGGAGACTGAGATGAGATCTCAGGAAGAAATTCTTTGCTGTGAGGGTGGTGAGACCCTGGCCCAGGTTGCCCAGAGAAGCTGTGGCTGCCCCATCCCTGGAGGGGTTCAAGGCCAGGCTGGATGGGGCTTTGAGCAACCTGGTCTGGTGGGAGGTGTCCCTGCCCAGGGCAGGGGGTTGGAACTTGGTGATCCTTAAGGTCCCTTCCAACCCAAACCATTCTATGA
Organism: Numenius arquata; assembly: GCF_964106895.1. Classification (NCBI taxonomy): domain Eukaryota; kingdom Metazoa; phylum Chordata; class Aves; order Charadriiformes; family Scolopacidae; genus Numenius; species Numenius arquata. The sequence goes on from NC_133585.1 coordinate 53,440,153, forward strand.
TTCTATGAAGTACAAATTTTAGAGTTCTCAGGGCACTTCCTCACATAAAAGTAAGCCAATAACCAAACAGCATTTGTACAAATGTCTGATTATTCTCTAATTATCCAAGTTCTGCTTTCATCTCCGATGCCAGAAGCCACCGCTACATTCAGCGGGACAAACTGCAGGAGCTAAGTCCTAACTAGAGTTCGAGGTGGTTAATTCATCAAGCGGTAATTCCAGACAGTTACCTGGAAACATCAAGTTCGCAGTTCTCAATTATTATATTCACTGGCTTATTGAGTATTTTCTTCAGTTCTGTTGCAAACCTTGTTGTTGTTTGTTTGGTTTTTTTTAATTTTATTTTGTTATTTATGTAACTTCCTTATATTTAAATGCAGAATTATGCAAAAGTGTCACTAGCTTTTCATTTCAAGCCCTCAGATGTTATAGATAATAACTATCTGTTACGCTTTAGAGAATGTGGAGTTTCAATCAACTTTTAAGTAGCCCTTTAGATCTGCCTGCCAGTCTACCTGGATACTGATGTTTATAGAATTTCTCCTGGTTGCCCAAAAAAAAAAAAAAAAAAATTAAAACAGCACCAACCACTTCTTTTTTCACTTTCTACCTCTAAAAGGAAAAGATAATCAAGCAGATGAGCCTTTCAGAATTCCAACTAAAATCACAAAATTACTGAGGCAAGTCACATGTACGTTTGCCTGTGTTCTTATTTTGTATTCAAAACAGTATTGTTTAAACAAAATTTTCCAATTATTTTCCATCTCTAAATAAATCAACGCATGGCCATATTTAATTGGGTCAAATTCCTTTCCCTTTCTTTCTTCAGAAATACAAAATCTGTATCTTTAGAAGGATGTTTTCAATCTGTTCTTTGGGGTTTCAGGGTTACTTGTTTTCAAAATGATACTTTTCATGCATAATTAACTTTGGTTTCCTATTCTACCCAAAATAAGCAACCCTTCCTATAAACTGACTTCCTCTATAAGTTCTAACAGTATCAACCACTAAACAGCGTAAGTTGTTAACGGCCTTCCTTTTAATAACTAGCTCAGATATTACTATTAATTTGGAGCCCACCACAGCTTAGCCTTTACCTCAGTTGTTCAAAAACCATTTTTGCTTTTTAACTGTTAAGTCTGTAATTGCCAAGTCTACTGGATGAGCAGCCTGCCTTCTCCAGGCTCTACTCCAATGCCCATAATACACAGCTCTGTCAAAAATCTGACATCTGGGTTGCTGAAGACACATAAAAGGAGGAACCGAGGGACATTAATGCAGTCCATACCGATTACAGCCTCTCAGGAAACAGTTACTCCAATTTCTCACTGCAATGGATTAAGTGCGCACCCTCAGGATGTTTCTGTCGGAAGGAAATTATAGTATCTTCCTCCTGAACTTGGCCAGCAAGATTGCGTGGTATCAGACAAAAGACATTGGATCACTCCACTCTCCTCTACGGATTTACGATAATAAATTGTAGGAGGCAGCAGAAGAAAACTGACTTCTGATGGAGGCACATAGAGTGATAGTTTGTCATAGCAACCACTCCAGTTGGCTTTATGCAAGGACTGCTTGGTGCCCGTTGATTACGCACTCATCAAGTGTAGAACTCGTTACTGACTAAAGGGTGTGGATGGTAGATATTCTGAACAGGCTGGTGAAAGCATATGGCACGATTTTACCAGTTTTGACTGTTTGCAGAAACTGTTGACATCTTTTAGGAATAATTACAAATTATCTAAAACTGTATATAGCAGTTCAAGTATGTATATATACACACACAAGCATACGTATATAGCAGCACATATATACAAGCATAAGAGTAATGCATTACAGGAACTCTGTATCATCTGTATGCCATTACATAGCATAGTCATAATTAATTCATTTATTTTTACTAGACCACCTCAACCTGCTGAGCTAGGCATTAAGATTAACATGGCTAGTAAATATTTAAGCCTTTCTTAATATAAGACGGCCTACAATATTTACATAAGAAATAACCAGCAGATGCATGAATAACTTCAGTCACTCACTCAAAAGTAACTTCAGTGGAAAGAAATGAAAGGACCATACCTTCTCCTATAATACATCTGAACATTATCGGGCATAATTACTTCTTAAGTTAACCCATTCAAGAAACAGGGCATAACTCAAACTTTCTCCAGAGTCTGAAAACAAAGAAAAGCAAGTGCCTCCATTCGGAAGAACCGTTCATCAAAAGAAATAGGATAATAGATAGAAGGAAATTGAATTGCTGATCATCTGAACCCCCAAAAGATAAATGTACTCATCTTTAGAAGATCTTTGATTAATTCTAGCAGGAATTTTGAAGCCATCTTTCACTTGTTTAATCAGTACATTTATTTTGAATTGCTTGTGAAGACTCATACTCTTTCTTTTTGGAAAAAACAAAAAGATAGATAATGACAAATAGCTCATTGGGCCTACTCTGATTCTTCAGATGTTCCCACGTAGCTGCACACAACTCAGACCTCAACAGTTAGTCCAGGTTTACTTATCAAAGTATCAACATGCACCTATAACATTTTTAGTACATTGGAAATTTAGGATGCCAAAGGAAAAGTTTGCTCTGATGATGTGTTGTGGTAGAATGACCTTCATATTTGTAGAGGGTTTGGTTTAGTGTAATCTAGTCATTCCAGCCTCTTCTAAGAGGAAATCCAGGCACCATTACCAAGATTCCCCCCAAGTCCATTGTAGACAGCGTCGATACACACCACACCAAACGTAGCCTGCACCACCCCAGACAGCCAATGCAACGTGGAACCCCGGCACTCTCTGCACTTCTTTCACCTCCAAACACCCTCACACAATTTTTCATAAAAACAAACAGACAAAAAAAAACCAAACAAAACTTCCAAAAAATCCACAACCCACTCATAAAACCAAACCTCAGAGTTACTCAAGAAAAACCAACCCGCCCCCCACCAAACCCCGTGTATTTCCTGTACACACCAATCTGCCCGGGGACCTTGTTCTTTCCTTAGAGTACTCCACAGTGTGAACAGCAGTCTTTACAGCTATGCAGGAAAAAAAAAAAAAAAATCCTATGAACTGAGAGTTACCAATCAGTCTTGAACCAAAAATTTATATACTGACTATAAGACACTATATGCAGTTGTTTAATTCTTCCCGATATAGGATAAAACAAATATATACAGTTTTCTCTATGGATAGGAAAATACCTGATTATAAGCCTCTTTGCCATCTCCGCTTCTTGTTCTGCAACTGGTACTTGACATGATCAAGGTTGTCTCCTTTCCCCCCTCATCCCACAATATACTCATAGAAAAAGTGCTTTTGCCAAGAAAGGTTGGACCAGATGATCCTTGAGGTACCTTCCAACCCCGTACCATTCTGTGATTCTGGTATTCTATGAAAATGATAAAGTATATGAGATAAGATACTGACACATATTGCGTAATTGACTATATACAACATCTGCTTTTGAATTGACCATGATCAAACATTGTGTCACATCTAGACCTGCCAAAGTTGAGTGGGAATTACTGAGCAGCAAACAAAAGAATATTCCAAACTCAGCTACTGACTGTTCAGCATTTTCTCTGTTTTAGAGAAAGGAGGCAATTTCCTCATTCCCTTGGGGCAGAAATACATAAGGAACACATAAGGCTCTTACTACAGCCTTCAATCCCAGAAAAGCTAGTGTCGAAAGGGACCTCTGGAAATCATCTGGTCCAACCTCTGTTGAAAGCAGAACCTAAGGCTAGGTTATCCAGGGTCCTATCAGGCTCAGAACCGAGCCTTTAATTTCATTTCCAGTAAGGGGGATCCCTCAAATTCTCTGGGCGACCTATTTCCAAGTTTGTTCTCATCAATGGCTCACCACTGATGCACAAAGAGGAATGTAGGTATACGGTTCTACAACCATAAAAAATAACAAGTGAAACTGCAGAGCTTTCTTCTTTTGCCCCCAGCCTGCAATTTCCTTGAGATCTGCTGAGCTGAGCAGCATCCCAAAGCGACAGGCATGATGCTAGATAAGACAAGTATTTGCAATGTACCAATTTACAGAGGTAGTCTGAGTGGCTTGCATTCAAACTGTAAAATTTCACTCACCTACCAAAATCATTGTGGATTCTGCTAATAACTTAGAAATCCACAATAAATGCTATTTGGGTACTTGTACAAAGCGACAAAACAGGTTGAGGCTTAAGTGCCATGTCCTAATCCTGACCTAACATATACTATCTTTTCAGGAAAAAATTTGCCCATGTTTAGGAGAGCGTGATTTCCAATAGCCCAGCTTCACGTATTTTAAGTGCAAAATGCCAATTACATAATACACAATAATACTAAGTGTTATTAATGATAACTGTTATGTATTATTATATTTAGGCAATCGAACAACAGACATGGAACTAATATTGTAAAATAATTTTTACATGCAAATGAAACAACAAGTTTTCTTGCTCCGGCTGCTCATGTCCTCGGTGTTATTCACTACAAATACTGTCATACTAAGTAAAAATTTACCTCAAAGCTGAACCTAATAATATAATGGTGGGCTTTCCACACGGACAAACTCCGGCTATTCCAAAGTAAGTGCCTAGAAATACATCGGAATTTCCCATAATTGTAGGTCTGTTACTTGGATTCTGCCCTGCGACGGACTCGACGTTTTCCTTACTCAACATAACAGAATTTCCCTTCCATTCTCCGTTTATGAAATCTCACACCCGACCTGTGACAAAGGCAGAGGTACCTTGGGACAACTTTTAAAATGCCCCTGAAAAAAAGCCACCCTTCAGACTAAGCGAAGCCGGGAGCTTTGGGTAGGAACCAGCCGCATTAATATTCAAGACGTTCCCTCGTTGATCCTTTTATTGATTATAAGCAATAATTGCTATATCTTCAGTTCTCACTCATCATTCGTGAGACGTACATCAGCTTCTAGTAAACTGGCTGGCACGCTTCCCGCGGTAACATTTTCAGGCTCTCTGCATTTCAGGATATTTCACACACACACACGCTTAACTAAACCCTTCTGTGAAGAGTATTGTTCATGCAAGAAAAGTGCATAATCTGAAAGACTAAGAAGAAGCCCCTTTCTAGACTTCCAAATTCGATTCTTTAAAATTCTTTTCCACTGTCCTTACGAATACTTATAATTCTGGTTGGAGCACAGCAATGCCTCCAAAGCCTTCTTTAATACCTGCTCCCTACACAAATGCAAGTCATCATTTCACTTTACAGGCATTCAGCTGTAGTAAGACAGATGAATTTTATGAAGACTACACTCATTCATCTTAAAAGCACAGCTCAGCCCGTTATTGTCATAAAGAGAATAAACAGTACTTAGCATTTTTTGTTATGGCTTATGAGCTGAACCTCTTTCTTGTTTTGGTAATTAGACAAAATCATCTTGCTTTATATTTGAAGGTTTAAGCAGATACAAATGTTGAGATTTTGATACCACAAAGGAGCGCAGCGCAATTAGTGTTCCAATCTTTTGCCATACCACCACGCTCTTCAAATAACAAACACATATAAGTTTTTTGTGAACTAAAAAAATACCGTAGTTTCAGGTTAAACAGTTGGATAAAGAATGAATCTAGGAGTCCTATGAATATTCATAAGAATATTAAATACGGAAAAATGTACAGAAAAAGACAGCTGGCCATTTAATTCACTCCGTTCATCACTGGGATAATATTGACAACAACTATGTTGGCACCATGAGAAAAATCGGTAAACACGCAGATGCAGAAAGCCGAGGAGCTTTTAAGACTTACAGATTTTTAAGACTAATAAAAATATATTAGTGGAAACAAAGCAAATGATCACACTGAATAGGGTAAGATACTTCACTGTATGTGCCATGACTGAGAATTGACTGGAGATATAATTCCCACCCCACCCCCCATATACCTTTTTGAAATACAGAAGGCTTTCATTTCTCACTGTATCTTAGTACGGGACACACATTAGCACCACAGCGTTTAGATTTACACTTTTTTTTTTTTTCCCCAATATTTTTTCTTTATTTAAGTAACTGTGTTGATTACCTAGAGGCCTTTGATAGGGCTGTCACCATACAGGCTCCCAAACACAGTCATAATTTCCTTCCATTTTATTAGCGGATTGCTAAACATTCTCATTTGACAATAAAACAGCACAGAAATCTTTCCCCGGTGTTTTTCCTACTGAGATATTGTTGTTTGATCTACATGGTTGGTTGAACCCCAGAACTCCATTCAAGTTCTCTGCCAAAGTTCTCTGCTGGCCAAAATTATAACTGTGACACTGTCACCGCATGAAATAAAAAAAGACATTCTGTTGTTGTAAAGCATGTAAGAATATTGCGATAATGGAAAGGTGGCCTATATACTTCAGTAAACTTATTTCTGAAGCTATTCACTCTTCAGGTACAATAGTTGACATTCGCTAACAATGCCTAAATGCCAGATCTTTTATATCCAGTTCTGACACTGAACGTCTGTGCGTCTACAACCTCGACGATCAACAGCTTTAAAACTTTATTGAGTTGAGACCCGGATTCTAGTTCCTGCTCATGGGATTTAACCTGTTTGCCCAATAACTATGTAATGGGGGGGGGAGGCAAAAGCAATCTAGTGGCGCACCCAAGGCCTCCTCTCACATTCACTGCATCTCAGGGTAATGCTCCTTGGTTATTTCTGCTTCTCTCTCAAAATGACTTGTCGCACAGTAATAAACCAACCTGCTGTTTCAGTAGGACACAGAAGTTATTAACTAAGTCCCCTCAAAAGATGGCAGATGGAAAAATCGGTGATTCCACTGTCTGTGCAACTGCCCTAAGCACTGAGAGGTGCCTGCAATCACTGTTACTGCCCTTTGAAAGAGAATAAGCTTAGGGGTTTACTCCTATAAAAAGAATGCCAGATTTCTGGCTCCTGGATAATGAGATACAGCCCTGACTCAGTCTTTCAAGCCCTAGAAAGATGTCAGATTTCAGACAAAGCACTGTACACCTGGCAGTTTCCATTGACCAACTCGCCACAGCCTCTCCATGACCATTTGGCCCTCTGACCATACCTCAGAAGACAGACGGGTTCTCCATGAAGGGCTCCAACTAGGCAGACTAGATCACTCTGCTTAATTTCCCCGAATAAAAAGGTGTCCCTGACCCTACTCGGTATATCCAGAGAAATCTAGACCACATATGGCAAAGGCAGCCAGCGCTCAATTATATATTCATTTGCAAAGGGTGTCTTCAGTTCATTTACCCACTGGCTTCAGGACAGTATCGGATAAGGAGAGCAAAGAAAGCCAGGAAGAAAAATATCTTGTAAATAAGTATTAAAAGTGACACTATAAAAGGAGAAAAGGTACCTAGTAAACAAGACACAAAGCCATTCAGTTTGTAAAGCAGATTAAATTACCCTCCCAAACCAGCACAGTAACATTTTTACCATTAATCCATGGAATAAGGATCAATGACAGACTGAGAGGACCCTCAAGCTGGTCCCTACCCAGCTACAGTCTACAAGTTTTTTATGCGGATATCAAGAAATTGATTCACCACGTTGCTGGATTTCCACCAAACAAGTGCCCTACCTAAGAAAATCCCTCACAAGAAAGCACCTTTATACGCTAATTGAGCTACGAGATAAGATATATGTCTATTACATAAAGTGATTATTGACTACGAGAAGCTTTCAATTTAGTAGAAAATTACTTTGTCTAAGAGCCCTCCAGAGCCAGTGACAAAGGTTACCCTTAGCTCTCTTAACACATAGTAAAAGGGAATGAGGCTTCCACTGGCCTCCTGTATATCAAATCATCAAACAACCAAAAGAAAAGTAATGATTAAACACAATATTTTCACATTCTGCCCAGAAGACAACTTGCCCCCCCCCAAAAAAGCGCATTGGAAATAAAATTAACTGAATCTGAAATTCACTGACAATATTACTTTTCTCACCAAATATATGTGTATTTTAAAGCAGGAAGATTTAACATAAACGAAGACGCAAAATTCACCAAAGAAATAAGAAATTAATACACCAATTTCTGCTAAGGTAACTGTAAAAATAAATCAGAAATAAAATTATTGCAAATAAAAGTACAACGATAAGAGATCCTTCACCAATTTAGAGACCGTTATGAATTATTTACTTGAAATTTTTACCAGCCTTATTACAGGAAATTAAAATATGGGGGACAAACGGGACAATAACACAATCAGATAATTGAATTAAAAAACAGGTTTCAAGGTACTTATCTCCTTGAAACTATACTCAGGTTTTGAGTTTAAATCCAAATTGGACCAAACAGCAGGAAAATACAGATACACTTCACAAAAACCAGGCAAGACTAAGGTGTCAAAGTCCTCTTATAATAGCGACTTCTTCAGCCTTTAAGAACACCCCTGCTAACAAAGGAGGAAATATAGTTCAGTTGAGCAACGCTCATGTTTTACTAGCTATTCTTCCATTTTAAGTTCTCACATAAATTTTATAATTCTTTGTGGTTGCAGAGAAGGGAGATATAACCCTTCAGTATTCAGTGGGTTATATTATATACTCAATATTGCCACTTTTCAACGGAAAACTAGAGCGTTACTATTTTCCAAGTTGCTCTTTATAGAAAGGGTCTTCAAGTGGGGAGTGATGTTCACTTTTTCTGATTTACCAGCTAGTATTTTCAAGATGTCTGCATCGTTTGTTTGCACATACAGAGCAGGTTATAATTTCTGCATGGACAAGTTAACGCTCAAAGCCTGAAATAAATATGAAGGATTTTAAATTCAATTTATTCAAATGTGCCATAAGAAATATTTCGCACTGGAAAGGAACCACATGATAATCTTGGTTTTAAGAGCAAAACCACGAGTACTACCAAAAGAGGTGAGAATGAACTCAGGTAAAAGAAAACAAATATTAGCATCATGCCATTTTTTCCAAATATCTGATTTTTCAGGCCTCTGACAGTGATGTATTCTCAGATTGATATTGGAGCCACGGTATTGAAAGTGACTCTATGCACGCTCTCGCATGTTTTTAACTCTGGCTTGAACACGCGTGAATATTGGCAACATTTGGTCCTAGGGTTTGAGGGGGTTTTTTATGTAAATCAGCTTGATACTGACAAGCAATACAAAATAAACAAGTGGAATTGAAGAATGTCCATTTTGTAAACTACAACATAAAATTAGAAGTAGCAGATTTTTGTTTCAAAAGCGCAGAGTGCTTTTTATGTGAAAGAACCGGATGTATTGCAGAGTTGCTAATCTTTAAACTAATACGGTTCTTTCAGCTGGGAGTCGAGTTTACAAAAAGATTACAGTTTACAAAGATTTACAGAAAAACCTTATGCAAATTTTAACTCTCTAGCAATCTTGCACTTAAAGAACATCTTTACGTCTTGTTTATTTACGTTTGAATGCCTTCAGAGAAAATGTGAGAAAGTAAAAGTTCACAACATTAAAACAACCAAGAAAAATTACTGGTCCAATAGAAAACTAAAAACATGAGCTTCCAAGCTGATACGGTTTAGCATTCAGCATTTTCAGAGCTGATTTTGGGTCCAATGTGCTAATAAAATATGTACATATAGATAACAACTAATTTTCTTAAAAAGAGACAAATGGGCTATTTTGTTTTCTGAGTTTGTTTTGGTCTAATTATGAGCGATTACCAGGAGAGAAGGATTGCATATCGGGAGTAAACGTGGTGCAACGTGGTGCTTCTTTTAACTAGAGGTGGTTTCATGTAAAAAAGTCCTGAGGAAGGAACTGGCAAGATCAAGGCAGGTGATAATTATGTCAAACGTGAAGAAAAGAATGTTTTCAACACCGTTTTTCACCAGCAGGCATAGCCAGAGTACAACATACACGTGTTGTACACGCTGACAACCTCCAAATCATGTAAACCCTTCGGTTATCAGCCAGTTAAAATTAATTTCTCATAGAGAGCTGTTTGCGTTTGGCCATTTTCATGGCAGTGACAACAATAAAACACTAAATACAGAGGACCTATTGCTGTAATATTTACAATATGCAGTATATTTGGGAGCGTTTGTCAGAATCCCGAGGAACAGGGAGCAGCAGCAGTAACAAAATCACTGTACAGCAAAGTACGTACAATTTTTGTTTTGCAGAGTGTCACACGCTGGCCTTGTATTTCCTTGCTAAAATTATCATACTGGATAACAGATTCTTGATTTTGAGGGACTGCAGGTATAATACAGTACATTGTTTCCGCACGTCGCCGAGCGGAACCGCTTTGAACGTTTAAAGGTAGTTAATGCAGAATTTAGCCAGACAGGCTTGGTATCGTTCTCCGAGAGGGCACAAAATAACGTCTTCACTGGATGATGAAAGCTTTTGTTTTGTAAAGCTGAACTTCATGACAGCAGTTTTGATGCATAATTCCTGAAATATCTCGCTTATGATACACATTTTTCTCCCCATGAAGCGATATTTCTACTGTGGTTATTGAGGGCATTTAAACAAACAAAATTTCCTACTGACATTTAAACTTCTCTTGTGGGTCCCCTCAGAGTCTGGACTCAGGCAAGACACTCATTCCTCATCTTGGAGAGCCGAAGGAGCGTTAGGGAAATGTGGGATAACTTCAGGAGTGGTTTTTGATTTATTGGGGCTGGAATTACCGGCAGTTTAGTGCGCGCTACTGTTTTCTACAGCTTGTATTTTACTGTGTACGTTTTGTCGCGGTGGATATTTTACAACCACGATAGGCATTTCAAAACCGCTGTCATCTGGCGAGTAAGGATCTCGTCACCGCAGTGAAGGAATAGAAACAAGGTGTTCACCGAGATGTAAATTGACATTAAACGTAGTAGTGACCTCCCCGAAGCAAGATTGAGAGGGATTGCCACGACAGTGATGAAACAGAGCCTTGTGCCTGCGTACCCAGGGTGTGTCTTTTCCATGAGTGAGCTGACAAGCTTTCCACGCAGCTAACGCTTCCCTTCACTGCCTTCAAATCTCAAACTCTTCCCAGAAAAAAAAAAAAAAAAAACCACACACAAAAAAAAACCCAACAAATAAAACCACACAAGGAATAGGCTCCTTGTGTTATTCTGAAGGTGTGACCGCTGAGCACAACTCTTAAGCGGATCGAGCTTGGATGGGGCTTGGAGCAACCCGGTCTAGCAGGAGGTCTCCCTGCCCAGGGCAGGGGCTAGAACTCAATGATCTTTAAGGTCCTCTCCAACCCAAACCATTCTGTGATTCTGTCTATGATTCAATGATTCATAATTTGTGCACTAACGAAAAAACAATTTTGGTCAATAGGCTGTATTTTTAATCTTAAAAATATTATCTTGTTACTGCATCTTTTCCTCACGCTTTCCTCTTTCCATGAGGAACGTAAGAAAGAAGGGCTGATGCACAGATTTCACAATAGATCTTCTTCCAGGCTTACAGGCTATTCACAAAAAGGATTGTCTGAGGCTCAGATTTGGCTCCCAAAATACCAACTTTGGAGCATTTCTGCGGGGAGGTGAAGGGCAAAGAGCCAGAGCCAGACAAAGAGAAAAGGACGGCCACTGGCAAAGCTCAGGGTGCAGCAGCCAGGGCTGCCCACGGTGAATGCAGTGAGGAGTTGTAAATGCAGATAACTACAATAATAGCAAAAGTACAGCCGCACCTGAGAAAAGGATGAGACCAAAATAGAAGAGCGAGAGGGAAGACTTGCTGGGTGGGTGGAGAAAGTCATTGCAGTTGAGTAAACAAAAGCAGCAACAGAAAAATTCCCTAGCAAAGAATTATTTACAATAGGGAGCTGCACACTCCTTGTGCTATAGTGAGAGTTATCAACACATAAATAGCAAATAGGATATTCAGTGCGGGATCTGATAGCCATGAAATCCCCCCATGAGGAATAGATGGTAGAACAGGGCACGGGTGAATGAAGAAAAAAAAATAAATAAAGTGAATAAGCCTAAAGTTTAACTACATTGTCTCAAGTTCTAAATAGGAATAAATATTCTTACCTGGTTTATTAAGTGTACTGTATATACAAGTGCATATGTCTTGACAGGACAGTGCAATCTTATGTCCATTAAAAAGATAAAACGGAACGTGTACTCAATAAATGCGCGTGCCATCTAGTACAAGAGTCCTGTCCTTTTCTCTAGGTCTCTAGCTATCACAGCAGAGCACAAAACATTAAAGATAATAATGCCACCATCACAAAGCCTTCTGATTACAGAGTACAGGTGATACCAAGCAACAGGCGGTGGCAAGGCTGGCTGAAGCACCTCCCACCTCCTCTTCCCTCCCAGGAGGGAGCCCTACCCTTACTCGTTTGCACCTGCAAAACTATTTGGGGCCATTAAATTGATTCAATATGGTTAAAATTCTAGAAATCTAGCTTTCTTCTTTTTTTTTCCAGTTGGTTGTTTTTCTTGTTGTGGGGTGGTGGGTTTTATTTCCACCCCAGAATGACTCAGTTTAGATTGGCTGCGTGTATATTCCTCTGATTCAACTGAGAAGGTTGTTAGAGAGTAGAAATGAATAGCCAAAGAGTTGGAACAATTTAACTTTTCCCCCATCAAGAAAAACAGGTATGGAACCACGGCTTCAAATGTCATGTACACTTTTTGAAAATCGGCTGCAGATATTCAGTCAGGAAATGAAAAGATTCTACGTGAAAGCTTTATAATGAGGAAAAAAAAAAAAAAAGGAAAGCTTCAGAGAAAATACCAGTTTTCCTTTCTCTAATAAAGTTTCTCATTTACTGACTGAAGATAGCGACTCTCCCTGTGATTCTTTACCATTATGACAACTAGCAGCTGAACCAAAAATTGACAGAATCCTTCACAATATTCCTCTACATGACACTAGCAGCAGTGTGAAATTGAGTGTGATCACAGCCCCAGTCAATTCTACTGGTTCAGGGAGTTTTCAGTTTAGGTCAATTTTATCTTCAGATCCTCATGCTCTTGAGTCACAGAAGTAGAGAAAACAAAGATAGAGGTAAAAAAAACAGTAGGATGAAAGTCTGTAGAAAGGAAACAAGGGCAGAAAATTTTAGAAATGGCTAAAAGCTCTTCCTGTCCTCCAAAACCACAAACCCCCACAGCACAAAGTAAACTCTGAGCGTATAAAGAGAAGTTCTCTCCAACCTGCCTTAAACCCAAAGAATCCATGTTCTGTTTGAGATTCAGACACTCACTCCGCGTCCTCCCACAGCACATCACAAGCTCTTCACGAGACAAACTTCATACCAAACTTAATACTTCTTACTCAAAAAAGGTAGAGTTTTTTTTCATTTAAAAAAGAACTATCGTTTTTCCCCCTTGTTGACTAACCTCTTTGTCCCAAGAGCTTCTGACGAGGTAGTATTTCAAAGCCTTCTTTAGCTGTTCTCTCTTCTCATCACTCCTCCTTTTTCTTCTTTATGTTAAATCCAACCCTCAAGTCCTTCAGTTCCTACTAAAGAATAACGACTTGTCATCCCCCTTGATTGCTGCAGCAGCTGTTGCTGGTTTGCCAATCAGTCCCATGCAATCTCCTCTCATTCTCTCGGTGTAGTTTCTTCCCCAGTTTTTGCATGAGAAATCAAAGAGCCCATCTGAGTGAATACTCACCAAGTTACAAGTACTTACTAGGGAGTATAAGGGTGGTAAAACCTAACCCTTATTCTGCTTGTGCCTCGGCGCTGCTAAACCTCGCTATCACTGAAGTCATAAATATTTAATCTTTATTTAAAAAAATTAAGAAAAATTAAAAAATCTTCATGCTACAGCACTTTGCAACAATCTACGATTCCTTTTCCCAGGGATGCATAAGCCACAATAAATCTTTTGCAAAGTGAAGTACAATTAATTAGTCTTGCAGTGGCAAATGAACATATTTTACTTCCTGCTGCAGTGGACTAAGAAGACATGTGCAGTTCAGTCTGAAAGGCAGCTAAAAATCCAATTCAATTAGCACCAGCTTTTAAGTGAATGGACAGTATCTTCTTACCCACAGTCCCTAATTCACGAGGTATCTTCTGCCCACACCCTAAATTAGCAGCAGATTTGCTGAAATGAAAAAAAAAAATATAAAAAAAAAAAGGACAAAACTCTATTGACTATCACCTGTTCTCTCCAAAGCTTGATTTCCCCTTGGACCATCAGCTGGTCCATTTCGATTCTCATCCCTGTATTTTATCCCCTTCACTGCAGCAAATAGTTAAAATGTTTAAAAATTACCTGGACAAGGCTCGTATGTTCCTTGAATGTGATGTTTTATTTCAGTGTAACATAAAATTAGGTTTAGTAATCTCTTCTGCCCAAGAACAAGTTATACCCCAGTGATTCACGGGGGTTAGCGTGTAAGCGGAACTGGACTATACGTGGCTGAGGTATGACTCCTTGCCAGTCAGAGACCCACCAAAATCAAAGTTGTTAGTTCCCCAAAAAATGAAAGTATTAAACAGATTTTGCTCCTGATAATAGATTACGTTTCATATCGCTTGTTGTATCAAGTTGTAGTCCTAAAAATACCAGCAGGACCCATCATCAGATTAAAGCTGTGTGTAGTGTCAGCAGGAACGGGGCCTAAATGGGTTTTATCAGTCATAATGTTAGATGGTTGTCACTGCATAAATCAGGGCAATTTCAGATAATTTTGTTAACAGTTCAAACGCTTTCATCTGAAATCGTACGTGTAATGGTCAGTCTACCATAAAGTGGAATTAGCTGCCAAGATAATGCCTCTCAGAGCTGAGTTGGAGGTGTTTCAGTCCAACCTTCAACAAGCTTCACTCCTGCTGTGACCCGGGGCACGGCCCACTGTCAATTAGCACACGCTTCATCCGTCTTTCTTCCTCACCCCACTGGCTCTGGAAATGGATAAACGTGAGCTCAGTCCTTGCTGGCTGCCTGCCTTCCCCCGGCTGCGCCCTGCTCCCTGCCCCTGGAAGCGGTTGATGTTCTTTTGAACATCACTATGGCTCCATCTCCATGTTTCCTTGTCCCAAGGGAGAACAGGTTTACAATAAAAATGGTAGAGATCAGCGTGGGAATGAAAATGATTTCTCACATATCTCTTGGTCGACAACCGGCTGAACATGAGCCAGCAGTGTGCCCAAGCGGCCAAGAAGGCCAACAGCATCCTGGCCTGTGTCAGGGACAGTGTGGCCAGCAGGACTAGGGAAGTGACCATCCCCCTCGAGTGCTGTGTCCAGTTTTGGGCCCCTCACTCCAAGACAGACATGGAGGTGCTGGAGCGTGTCCAGAGAAGGGCAACGGAGCTGGTGAGGGGTCTGGAGCACAAGTCTTGTGAGGAGCGGCTGAGGGAGCTGGGGGTGTTCAGCCTGGAGAAACGGAGGCTGAGGGGAGACCTTCTCGCTCTACAGCTCCCTGAAAGGAGGGTGTAGCCAGGGGGGGTCGGTCTCTTCTCCCAAGGAACAGGCGATAAGACAAGAGGAAATGGCCTCAAGTTGCACCAGGGGAGGTTTAGGATGGATATTAGGAAAAACTTCTTCACCGAAAGGGTTTGTGAAGCCTTGGAACAGGCTGCTCAGGGCAGAGATGGAGTCACCATCCCTGGAGGTATTTAAAAGATAAGTAGACGTGGTGCTGAGGGACATGGGTTAGTGGTGCTTTTATCTATGTTAGATTAATGGTTGGACTTGGTGATCTTAGGGTCCCTTGCAACCATAATGATTCTACGATTCTTCAGAGATTAAATCAATGTGATTTTTAACACTACTTTAAAGACGGACTGATTCCTGAATAAACAGAGGAGCTGCCAATGCAAAGGTGTCCATCAGAAGTGAAGAGCAACTTGACCCTTGCTATGTTCAAAATGCTCCTACCCCTAAATATTCCATATGGGTCGAGATGACGCACAGCGGGATGGCTGCAGTTCTGCGCTGCCAAAGAAGCACGATGGCATACCCTGGAACACAGATAACCCTTCGCGCTTTCATTCCCCTCCGAGGAACCAAAAGCCTCAGCCAGCAGAAGACTCGGGTACTGGTGGAGGCAAGGACTGGAGCGGAGAACCACCACGTGCCTGACCCTACACATTTCCGTAAAGCAGCCCTGCAGCCGGCTAACGAAGGGAAAGCGATGCTCCTCTCTCGTTAGCCCGCCGCAACAGAAACCCCATGAACAGACTTCTCCGCGGGGGATTATTTAAGGCTTTTGCAGAAACACTTCCCATTGAACAGACAATGCTGAAATATGCTTGTTTTCTGAAAGTGCGTCTGCTTAGCCATGGAACTTATATTCAACAGGAGACCATTACGCTGTCATAACATTCGATTCCACTTACATTACCTCTTAATTAACACTGGAACATTTAGCAGCTATTAGGAGAGACATTCTCCAGAGTTCTAGATTTCAGCGGAGCTCACAGGCAGGCTGCCTCTGGGTACCGCACTGCCATAGGTTAAGATTAGAGATGCCGTTTGAATTAACAAAACTAACATCATGTTTTGACTCATTCGTGTTGCCAGAGGAGAACTATTTGCAAATACTCCGTGCTGAGCTTTCTACGTGCCAGAGTTAAGACGCCTCCCGTGTTTTAAAAGAATCTTTGCGAATTCTTTTTTACCTTATCACAGAGGTACTGTTTGGGGTATAAGGTATTAGACAAATTAAATCTTTAAAGCAATTTGTAGAGCAGATAGATTATCTCTCTTCCTAGGCTTAGTAAATAAAAGACTGGGTTTCACACATAAAGCATATATTGGCACATATTTAGGTCTGCATCACTGCACGTGTGTGTGCTAAACCAAGATCAGTCATTCCTGACAAAATGTTAGCCATCAACCCCCCCCCCCCCCCCAGCCCCTAGTCCTAGAGTATCCATCAGTGAACTGCTAAAGTCATAGTCCAGAAGTAACAGGTCCATATGTAAAACTCAGTTTCTTCATGGACCTGAATGAAAGAATGCAATTTCAGAAGTACGAACCTATTCGTAACGTATCAGAGCTGCAAGTCTTGTATGAAATTATCCTTATTGCACAAATAAAAGTGTAATTGAATGCTTTAGTCATTTGGATAATTTGCAGACCGTGACTCTGCTAAGCCTATAGAATTTATTAGTTTATAGCTTCAATTGCTGTCTTTAATACAGTAAAATGCTATTATAATGTTAAAAAAAGTCAACATCTATGAAGCCAACATATTTTTTTTAAAAAACAGAAGTATTGGCTTCCAAAAGTTTGATCCCAGTATCTATCATAGGTAATTATTATTATTAGCCACACTAGAAATACTCTGATGCTGAATTTCAGAGCCTGTTCTTTCAATGCATTAACAAATATTTTGCATCTCTGTTTCTTAAATATTTGTTTTACCTGGAATGATTTGTTCCGTCTGTTGCAGCTTCAAAATCAACCACGGGGTATTTTACTGTTCTGGGAGAGGCATGTGCCCAAAAGTTGACACCCCCTCATTTAACAAGCAGTGTGACTATGGGAATTGCAGGATTTAAGAAATTCCCCTCTCCCTAATATTAAAATTGCATTTTCCGAGATCAAAGTTTTTGGGGTTTATCCATATTGAGCTGCGAGTTTAGTAAATACAACATTTCTAGAGATACTAGATGTAGAACTTATACATCTTTTGGAAGCGTCAGAAGAGCAGAAAGATACTTTCAACCTACCGAGGACACTGAGTTGAACATGAGAACTGCAAATGTTGGGATGAAAGGAAGCCTTGAAGTGGTACAATTTGGAAGCAATACAGAGGAATGTGCTTAATAACGCTGGGGAATCTTCTTGTATGGATTTACTGATAAAAAGGTGGGAAAAATCAGGGGGGGAAATATGTAAATGTTATAGAAGAAAGTTATCTGTGCTTCATTAGGAGGATTTTTCAAGCAGAGTTCATTTTCCTGTAAAACTTGCACCGGTATAATTTTAAGAAAATATATGGAAGATACACAAACACAGCTCCCCAGAACAGCTTCATACAGCCCAGTATGTCATGGAAAGCCTTCTTTAATAATCCTATTATTAAGGGGTTGGGGTTTTTTCCCCTCTAAAAAACCCCTCTTCAATGTTTTCTCACACTCTGTGTTTTATCGAAGACACTCCGCAAATCCAGATGTCAAGACATCAGTGTTTTGTAAATTTTTGATAACACATTCAGCTCTCTATTTATCAGCTGTGTGGAAAGCCATACTTCTGTCTTGGAGGAAATCCAGCCTGAACATCAAACCCCAGCTTCACCGGAGCTCACATTTCTACACGAATGGAGGAAGAAACAAAAGCTCCATTACCCTGATTTTTAGAAACCCTCATTTGGAAAGGCAGAGGATGGAATTCAGGTTGAGAAGCCAGCAGCAATGCTCACCAAAAATACTGGAATACTTTGGCATGCAAGAATATAGATAGTGATTCAGAAACATATCTAGAATAATGAAAAGAGCCAGGTTGGGATAAACGCAAAAAGATCTCTGAGTGACAACTGTAGCATCCGACACGAGAAGAAAATAGAGCAGTTTCACAATTGTGAATATAACTTCTGTGAAGCTCAATATCTTCCCTGACTTGGGAGACACACGCCCCGAGCCCTTCCAGAATGTAGAGCAGCGTTGCAGGAGTTTATTTATTTCTGTATTTTTTAACCTCAAAGTAAGACAAAACTACGTTGATGAGAATATTTAAGATTGACTGAATAAAGCATAGGTACATTAGAGCCCATTTACAATTTTAATTATGTGCTACTCTCTACATTAGTTCTTATAATAGAATATCCCATTTAATTCATTAAATTTAATCTCTTATTTAATTCCATTGCTGGCATTTTCCTTAAGTATATGTCTTTGATGAAAACAGTGGGAAATATTTTCTCCGCGGAGAAAAATTACAGCAAGAGTGAGGTTACCTTGTGTTGCTTCTTGTTACGGCAACTTTATTACACATCGCACTGAGGAAACTTTTAAAAGAAAATGCAACAAGTTTATGCAGTTACTCGAGGAGTTTCTCATAGAACATTTCCAACTTATGCAAGAAATACGAGAGACGTGGAGAACAAAGTTTAGAAAATAAAGTTTAACTGTGCAGAGGTTGATTTCTTTATCAATTTGTTATTGAAGTACAGTGTCTAAATTGGTACATTACTACCAAAAAAAAAAAAAAAAAATACTACCTTAGTGTTTCGTTTTGAAAGGATGAGGAGTGTTGTTACACCATCCCTCAGCCAGTCTTCCAGATATTAAACAGTAACTATTTTCCAATCAGTGTAAGTGGCATAAAGTGACATAAAACTCAAGCAGGGAGTGAGTGACATAAAACCCAAGTTCAATTATCGATTCAGTCAAACGATGTCAGTAAAAGCTGGAAAAAGATTTCACTGGACAATAAGTAAAGCATCGCCTCCCCTTCGATTTGGCTTCACGCGGATTTCAAAGGTGTTTGCCCAGATTTACCTATCAAAGGAAAAATGATGCGCGTCCAGCCTTCTCTCAGCCGCTGCTCGGAAACCCTGCAAAGTCTGTCCCGGTGCTGCTGGCCGAGCTAACCACTGAATTACCACAGCCCTTTCGCAAGTGTGACCCTCGCCGCAATATCATTATTAAATATTCCAACACCCTATTCAGTTCCCTGGAAGAGCGGAGCTTACTATTTTAAGAAAGCCTGCCTATTTAAATGTCATTAACTATCCAATTAGTACAGTCTGCTCCTTGCTAGCTGCAGAGTACTGGGATAATCTTTTAATTGTTAACCGCTATTGAATAATTTTAGCAATTACGCTTTTCTACATTCTGCGATAATTAAGACAGACTACCCCTAGAATCTCAGCTTTTTTTTTCTCAGTACACAGTGACAACCAGAAAGACAACCACCGGCAGAAAAACAACAGCCTGGCAGCAGGAGCGACGCTAACCCCGAGTACACGCCGCCTCCGCCCGCCTTCCGCAGCCCCGGCAGGATGCGCGCAGGGATGCGCGCAGGGGATGCGCCCCGCTGGCCGCATCCAACCTGGGGACCCGTTCGGCCGCCGGCGGGGCGGGCTCGGGGACACCGCGGGGCTCCGCTCCCCAGCCTGCTCAGCCCGGGGGCAACCGCGCCCCGCCGGGCGCCCGCGCAGCCCCCTCCCGCCCTCCCCGCGCATCTTCCGCGCAACCGGGCGAAAAAGACGGGGAAGTTTCTCTTCTCCTGAGGAGGAGGCGCTCGCCAGCGCGGAACCGGCTCCCGGCACGGCGCATCCTTGGAGGTGGCGGAAACAAAGCGAATTTACCTCAAAAGGGCAGCGGGGCGCCCGCCGCCCCCTGCGCAGGACGCTGCCTGTTGCGCGGATTCCCTCCGGGGCAACGCACCCCCTCCCCAAACTTCGCGCTACCTCCGCGCTGCCAACTCGGGCAGGGGGGGGCGAGGGGCTGCGAGCCCCCTTTCCCGATGAGGGCTGCCCTGCGCTCTGCAGAGCCGGGACCCCCTCCTCATCCTCATCATCTTCATCCTCCTCCTCCTCCCCTCCCGGCTTCCCTCTGCGCCAAACCAATTAACCCCGAGCGCTCGCCCCCCCCGCCAAAGGGGTGCGGGAGGCAAAGTTTGATAAACGAGCGGCCCCCGCGGTGACAGGAGCGGTGTCACCCTGGGCAGAAGCGGGGGGGAAAGAGGCACTCACCTGTCCGTTGCCCCCCCCGGGGAAGGAGGGGAAGGCGGGCGGGCGAGAGAGGCAGCCCCCGGCGCTCCTCTCCCGTCCTTCGGCCCCGGCGGCGGCGGCGGCGGCGGCGGCGGGGAGGAGGAGGAGGAGGAGGAGGAGGAGGAGGAGGAGGATGGCGAGCGGAGGGGCCGCCCCGGGTGGCCCCGGGCAGGGCAGGGCAGGGCAGGCACACCCCCGTTCGGCGGAGCAGGTGATGGTGGGGCGGTCGCCGCCGGCGGTAAGCAACACGTTTCGGCTCTGAACTTTGCAGCTCCAGTCACAAACAAACAAATCGAGCCCAGGAAGGACCTCTCCCATCCGATCCCAGCCTGCTCGGCAGCCGCTGCCGCTCTTATT
This sequence comes from Numenius arquata, assembly GCF_964106895.1. Classification (NCBI taxonomy): domain Eukaryota; kingdom Metazoa; phylum Chordata; class Aves; order Charadriiformes; family Scolopacidae; genus Numenius; species Numenius arquata. The sequence continues at coordinate 53,461,105 of NC_133585.1, forward strand.
GGTGCGGAGGTTATTTATTTATTTGATTTCTCCCCCCCCCCCCCCCCACCACCACCCCCCTCCCCTTCCACACACACACACACACACACACACACCCCCCTCCTTTTCCCTTTTCCCTTCCCTTCCCCGTCCCTCCCCCCCCCTCCCCGCACGCCCAGCCAGCCCCGCTCCCTCCGCTCCGCGCAGCCCCGGCCGCGGATGCTTCTGCGGCCGGCGGCAGCGCCGGGATGCCGGGCGAGGGGCGGGCGCGCCGCGGGGAGGCGGGCGCGGAGGCGGGCGGAGGGCCGGGGAGAGAGAGCGGAGGAGAGCGGGAGGGAAGACGCTCCCCCGTCCCCCCCTCTTTCCACCGGGGAGGGCGATCCCCCCCCTCACCCCTCACCCCCCCCACCCCCCACCCCCGGCCTGGCCGCGGCGGGGACGGGGCAGGGGGGATGCGCGGGGAGCGGAGGGAGCGGGCTCGGCCGCGGTGCGGCAGCGGGGGTGGGTGCCCGCGCAGGGTCCGCCGCTCGCCCTGCGGCGTGTGGGTGCCTCTGTACGATGTGTCTTTACCTACGTGTGTCGCCGGTAAGGTGGCCCGGGGCCGGTTTTGAAGGAGAGCCCAGCCGCAGTGTACTCGGCGTGTCTGGCTTTTACCCTTCGGCTCCAGCCTCTGCCTGACCAGCGCAGAGCAAGCGTTATTCCACCTCCGTCTCACCGGCGGCTCAACCTTTGTTTGCTGCTTTTATTGCCCTTTTCCATCCCTCCCCCCAGGGCGCACACACACACGCACAACCCCCCCAAATCCACATGCGAGTGGAGGAACACGGTAGGTCTCACCTGTCCGTTCCTTTAGGGCCACCACTAGGATGATGGCAAGGAAAGGGACCGTAAGTTAAAAGCTGCGGAGGTGAGACTGCAGGAAGGATTCCCTTCACTGCTCCTGCAGTATCCGTCCTAGCTCAGCTCCTCATTGCAGCTGCCAGTGGAAAAAAAAAAAAAAAAAAAAACCACCCAAAAAAAAAAAAACCCACCCACAAACCCAACCCGTTTCTGTCCCACAGTGGCTGTTTTTATCCCGCTGTACACACACGTGACAGACAGAATATTGACATTCTTCTCTTCTCCCCCATCCCTCCCCCTTTAGAAATTAGGGTTCAAATCAGATGTCCCAGTGGCAGAAGACAGAAGTGTAAAATCTGGGAAGTTGGTACAAACTCTTCCAGATATTCTAACGGGGGTGGGGGTGCTGGTGGGGGGGTGATATTTGTTTTGTTGTTTTTTTTTTTTCCTGGATAAAATTGCCACCCATCTCCCCTGGCAGTAAATAGACATTCTAGATGTTCTTTTTCACTTCCAGGGGAAAAAAAAAAAACAAACCAATACTCACAGCACTACAATAAACAAACAAGGAAATCACAAATGCGCTTAGAGAATAAACAGTTATTCAAGAATATTACTAGAATAAAGCATAGATTATATCCCTATTTCTCTTCAGGTGACAAGACGTGGGGATGTAAGGATTGCTTTTATCCTAAGTCGGTCAATGAATTTATGTAGATTTGTCATTTCGAACAGAGGGTACAAATCTTTCTTTGTGCAGCGACTCTGTAATTCTACCTTTGTCAGCTGAAGACAATAAACTAGAAAGATTAATGTACATTTTGTCTTCAGTAGTAAATCCTATTGTCAAACGGGGAGAACTTTTTATTCAAAGAATTGGATCAATAGTTGACTTTGTTTTGAAGCATTTATTTAAGAAGCTACTTAAAAAGAATGGAGTTCATGCTCTTAACATCCTTAAAGGAATCTCTCAAAGGCAATTATTCTGTTTGCCAATCTAGCGGTCACTGCCATGGAGCAACAAAAAGCATGAAAGCTAGATGTGGAAATCCCTTTGGGCTCAGGCAGCGCTTTCTCAATGGAAGAAGAACAGTAGGAAATCAAAAAGTGGAAAGCACTTTAAAAAAAAAAAAAAAAACATCTATTTGAGTGTTTTAAACAGCTTGCTTTGAATAGGTGAAGCTTCATCTCCAACCAGGAAGCTTCAAGGTCAATGAAATGTAAATGACGGATGGGTTCCACGCCTGAAAGGGTGCCACCAGCTGCAGGTAACGATTAGTGAGCAACATTTAAAAAGTTGACTGTCCGACTGTGATTTTAGCCTGTCATCGCTCAGCGTTCAGCCAGTATTCGCTCAGAAGAGCACAGAGTGTCTTCCACCGGAATAAACTACTGTATTTCTAAAATATGGGAGATTCATGAAGATATTACTTTACTAAGGATGGGCCTGCAACAACACTCGACAAAGCCAATGAGAAGACCCTCAGGGACTTCAGCGGAATTTAGTTTGATGCTTATACTCTAATAAACTATCTGAAATTTCAACTGTTTCACAGACCTTAAAAAGCAACTTATTTATGAGTAAACTGAGATTCTTTTATTTTTATATGGATTCTAAGAAGAGGAAGCACTACCTAAAACCAGCAAAGCCTCTGCCAGGACCGATCGTATCCTAGCATTTTATATCTGCTTCCATCAAAATGATCCACCTCAACAGGACTTTGACTTGACTAAGTCAAGCAAACAGTGACGTTAGTGGCTACTTAATATATTGATACATATTGACTGCTCACCTGAGTTATGAAAGCAGAATATTTTTTGGTGTTCTGGAGGCATAGCTGAGAAACAGACAAGAAGACCAGGAAGAAATAGCTAAAATTTAAAAAAAAAAAAAAAAAAAAAAAGCAACCAAAAAAACCCAGGAGAAAAAAAGTAGGTATAAAAACAGAAAGGAGAAAGAAGGAGAAAGCAAAGCTATGTTTTCTAAAATTTCATCTTGTGTTGTTTACTTGCCTTCATTTGGCTTCTTTCATCATTTAAATCCCTGTGATCTCACACTTGGCATTTGGGGGTTTAAAAGTGTTTCAAATTGAGATTGCTAAATAAAAAAAATAAAAAAAATGCAGCCCCCGCTGCCACCCCCAACGCGGCCACAACCTTAAAACTCGCTTGCTTTATTCTAACATAATGGCCTGTTTTCTGCCTGGAGTCCTAAAATCCTACTTCTAAGGGCTTAAAGTGCTGCTAATATTACACGTAGCTGCTGATAGACATCCTGTGCAGGGTGCTGTACTTCAGAAATGCCTCTAATGGTCTCATCACCAAAAAATTAAACGTATATATTACTATTTTCAAATATTCCAGTCAGTCAAACCTGAGGAAGTTCTGTTTGAATATCAATGGAGACAGCTCATGGGTGAGAAGTTTCTCCCAAACGAACCCCGGGTTCTACCCCCAGCCGCTTTTATCCGACGCAACAGGATTTTTACAAGAAGAAAAAAAAAAAAAAGATGGATTTTTTCTGCCACAGCTGAAGAGGCAAGTTTGCACTCCTTTTTCAATTTCTTTTCAGGTAGCTGAAATGCTTTTGATCACAATTTATAAATATGTCAGGCAAAGCTGTGAGTAAACTAGCAAGAATATATCGGACAGTTTGAGCTTTAAAATCGTGTCAAAAATCATCTGCTGGCATATGGTATAAGGAATCAAGAATTCTACAGGAGTGCATGTTAAATTTATGGGTGAATAACATTTAATATATTATGAAATCTTACCTAATTATTACAGTCTTATAAAGATTTAATGACTAGGTTTTTCAGCTAGCCAGGATTTGGAACATTTTACTACTGTGTGCATCTCAAAGGCAAGAAAAGGTAGAAATTCTCCCTTTTTCAGACTCGATAAGCAAAATGTTACATTTACCTTTGCGTGTCCAAGGGTAGTAGAGAACTCAGTCTTTGGCCTGTTCTCCAGCTTCTGTAAACAAAGATGAATATATAGAACTGGTTAGGAGGAGTGTGCTAATGCTGCGTACTTTAAAAGAATTATACATCAATACACAGATGCGGAAGAGGGAAGAAACATCATAAAGACCGGAAAAGAGAGAGCAAATCTGTAGCTTTTTAAGAAAATGTTGATACTCTCAGGCTGCTGTTGGAGGAAGATGATTTTCTTCCCTTTAAATTACGTCTTTATGAATACATTTGAATAGTAAGTTCTGGGTCTGACCATCACCTACTTTTCCTGTTTGATTAGGGAAGGTGGTTTCTGCTAAGGAAACACAACCACAGGTGAGGTTGGTGGCTTCCAGAGACAGGAGAAGGAGCAGCTTCCTTTGGTGGTGGGAGTTGTCTACAGTCCGTTTCTATTCTGGTAACTAAGAAGATCTGCATCTTCTGACCTCATCACAGTCTACACCTTCCTCAAGAGGGACCTTGGAGGGGGAGATGCTGATCTCCTCTCTCTGGTGACAGGACACAAGGAAGTGGAATGAAGCTGCATCAGGGGAAGTTCAGGTTGGACATGAAGAGAAGGTTATTCACCGAGAGGGTGGCTGGTCCTTGGAACAGGTTTCCCAGGGAAGTGGTCACAGCACCAAACATCTGAGAAGTCAAGGAGCATCTGGTCGATGCTCTTAGTCATATGGTTTAGTTTTAGGCAGTCCTGTGAGGAGCAGGGAGTTGGACTTGATGGTCCTTATGAGTCCCTTCCAACTTGAGACGTTCTATGGTTCTATGATTCTATCCTATGAAAGGCAGGGATGTCCCATGGGCTCTTATCATTACTGTGACTCTAAAACATTCCCACATGGCCCCATGTCACCCGTGTCCCCCAGCAGCCAGGAAGAGCTTCTTCAGCAGTGTCAGGTGGTTTAGTAAATTTTTGTGTATGTCAAAAAGGGAGCCGAAAAGAGTAATTTCTGTATATTTTGAGGATGTTTGAATACCATTCTCAGTGGAGATATGTTGTAATTGTCATGATTCTGTGGCATTTGTGCGGAGAATAGCCCTGCCTGGGCCAGAGCTGTAGAGCTGAACCAAAAATCTTCCCAAGTGGTGTGGTTATGAGCGTGTTGATGAATGACCTACTGCTGCAAGACATGGCTGAGGTGATGAAGTTGAAACTGATGTGAGCAGTTTCCTTTTTTTTTATCCTGTGTGTTGCCAGTTGAGCCTTTTCCACCATACACTGCCTTTTAAAAATATTTGGTACCATTAACGATCAGAATAACCGTATCTTCTCCCAGTGGTACTTTTTATTCAGCACTTGGGTACTTCCTGCTGGCCATGCAAATATGGACACAAAGGCGTACACTCTGTTATACAAGACACAAAAAATGTTTTGCACCTGGGAAGATTACGTGATAGTCTAAGAGAACATGAAAATAACCTTTCTAATTCCCTGGAACAGGGAAATAACCTAAAGCAACAAACATTTGCTGTAATTTCCAGGTTAGTGGGTACAATACAATAGGACATGGTGAATGCTGGCAGCTTATCTGTGCTTAAATGTTCTTGGGAAGAAGAATACAGTGACAAAAACCCATAGCCTTTGACTCAAGCTCTATTTTGAGGAATGTAGTGCCAGATGTTGGGAGAGTTTTCAAGAAACATCTCTAGATGCTTGTCTAAGCTTAGACATCACCTTACGTGGCAAAAAGAGGAGGCCTTGGTGAGTGGCGTCTTTGATTTGGTCCAGTCTGGCTGCTCTGATGTGGTTTTGGAACCTCTTCTATAGCTCATACTGGAATAAATGATGCTATTTCATTGTAATGATCCTATCGGGTGTTTTATAATAATATACACACTCCAGAAAAAAACCCCCACATTTAGAAAAAGTTACCTTGAAGGCTTTACAGGATTATGAGTTTAGGGAATCAAGAAGTTGCAATGGAAACTATCTGTCACCGTAATAGTAAGAACTGATGTTAACAAGCAAAATTTAAAGATGAAAGCTCATATATAATAGAGATGTGTGGAATAGATATCTGAACAAATTAACTGAGAGAGAGCTTAACTTAAAATTACTTGTCTGAAGTAATACATTTCACAATTGGAATTTTGATATAATGATAGATATTTGACATTTATAGGTGGAAAAGAAAATGTTTGGTTTCCTACCACTTTTCAAATGGATGTCGTAATTTTCATTTTAGTTTATTTTGTTTTGCCTTTGACTTCCTGGTTTGCAAACATTTAAACAAGTGCTCATTTTTTTTTACCTGAAATCTGATATTTAGACAACTCATTTGCAGCTTTGGGGAAAAAGATGGTTAGAATATTTACTCTTCTAAACTTAAAATATATGACATTTTAATTTATTTTTTTAAATTCCCTTCTTTCCTTCCAAATAAAAATGGAAATGATGTTTGGGAATTCAATTTAGGAGATGTATGGCTAGATACTTTCCATGCACTCATTCCACTTTGGACTTTATTGGGCTAGATAAAGATGAATTAATCATTGTAATGGAAGTTTACAGTTGCCTGGGGACCAGTGGTTTTCAGTTGATTGTACTTACTGTTGGTAAACAGAGGAAGGTCCTTAGCAATAAAGTGGAGAACTTATACCTCAAAGAGGCTAATTTCTCAAGTTAAACATGTTCTGAATGACATTCTTTGGAGATAAAAGTGTAAGTAGATATGACTTTGTGACTGAAAGATAAAGTAAAGAAGAGGAAACTTAGTAAAACTACCCAAATAGCCGTTGTACCATGACTGAGAATAACAACTTCAAAAAACCCAACTTTGGTGACATAAGTATGAGGACACCAGTTAGAAAAGAACCCTGTCTATAATACCACGGTGTAAAATGGGAAGGCAAATGTAATTTGAAGCTCTGAAGTATAGTGAAAGTGAGACCAAAGATCAATCCTTGGCTTACCGAAGGACAATAGAATATATATTACATTATATTAGGGGAAAAAAAAGGAATATCTCCTTATGTATATAAATGGCACCATTAAAAGTTTAAGAAAATCAAATTGCTCGTAATGGGAGCAAAAAAAAAGAATGTTCAATATCTATTTCTTTTCTGTTTCTGGAAAGAAGTAGGAGAGTGCACTCGTATTCCATAATGATGGTGAAGTATTTTCCAAGCAATTAGTTTCTAAGAAAAGCATTAAGCAGTATTTTTATGATGAATATTCGAAAGCAGCTGATTCAGATGAACTGAATTCAGAAGCAGATATATGCTGTATTCATTTTAAAGGAATCTTGGAATACTCTAGAAACTCCTGGAAGCAGTGAAGGTAATATTAAAGCTTTAAAAAAAAAAAAAAAAAAAATAGAAACCCAAGCAACGTGACCCATGTTGTAAAAGAGAAGCTAATAGAATGGTGAGGTGGGTTTCTATACAAAACCGTTCAAAAGCTTTGAATACAGAGCGTTACTGCTAGAATTCAAGGCAGAAGGTTTTTGGAAGATAAAGTCTTGTCAAACAAATGTGAATTCTTTCTTTGAGAATGTTAAAAGTTTGGCTGATAAAAGTAAGTGCTTTTGTACAGCTGCCTGGATAGTTGTACGCTTAGAAATTAGATACGTAAGCGACACTGCTAAAATTGGGATTGTACCCTTGAAAATAATTACTCTGAAAATAATTAAAAGGTCGTCGAATAGATAATTTAGTCACTATCATCCCCCCCCCACACCCTACCATGTTGCATTTAAAAGGGTTTTTCTCTTTTATTTGTTATATGTAGAAATAAGTAGTGGTTAGGAGAACAGAGATTAAATTGTTCACGTGTATAGGAGAGATAAAGCTGATAAAGGAATGTTATATCAGCTTCTCATGCCCACACAATAAAATGAAGCTGAAAAGCAGAAAACTTACTGAGAAGAGCCCTAAGTGCTGGGAAACTGGAGAAAATGTCTAATACCGAGCATTTAAAGAGATTAGTTAGCTGGTAAGAGAGGAAAATATCAGATATGAGTGGATTTTTCAGTCTAATAAAGACTTTGCAGTCTTTCTTTCTGGAGATTGCCTCCAGAGCTCTTGAAAATGTAAATACAGTCTGTATTTCTCATGAGGACATCGACTATAACAAACTCCCTAAAACAGCGATAAATTCTGCCTTCCTTCAGGTACTCAAATAAAATCAGGATTTGTCTTTTAATCAGGTGCAGATTATGCTTTAACCAAATATAAGGGCCTGTGATATACCTGCTTCTTTCTGCCCTTGAATACTCCGAACAATGTGATTTTTAAGGATACAATTTTAATTGTTTTAAAATAAGTCTGTGTGAGTCAGGTTTGTGGAAAACATGTTAACTCATGTAATTTAGCACCAAATTTTCATGTTACACACTTTTCCTCTGCTGATAACACTAGTATTTTCAGCTCCTGCTACCCTTTCACCTTCTAATATTCCCTTAACTAATTGTTAAAGATTTTAGAAGATTCTAAACCTTTCTTATGTGTAAAACTGGTCAAAGTTATGTCCATATATTCTAATATTAAATTAAAATAGGTACTAAATATTCTAATATTACATTAGAATAGATACTAAATTATTTTATAGATGTGTTAAAGTTTTAAATTGAGAGGTACTTTATTACATTTTGGCATTTTAGAACAAGAACTTGTATTAGAGGATTATAATTTCCCTTTTAATAATGTGAATGTAAAAATCACAGTATTAGATCACATCATCATCATAAGATTCTTTTTTTTCACTCTCTTTTTCCATCAGCAAGAAATATCATACCGGATAGTTGCACTGTAAGTTATTTATTCTGCTGATACCTCGCCCTCGCTAAGGAACAGTCTAGGATGCCCGATAGCCACGTGTAAAATCGTGGTTTGCTTTTCCTCCTTTGTATTTCCTTTTTATTCCCATCAAGATATCTTTGCCCCACATTTCCTAAATTTCAGTTCTTCACACCACCCAACTGATCATCAGCCCATCAACTGTCCTGATCAGCCTGAGATAACCAGCAAAAAATGGGTTTCTACCTAAACAACCTTCTTGACTGAACTAAATAGGCTTTGACGTCCGGCTCCCACGGCCAGCCTGCAAGCCTGTGGATTTTTATATTTCATTTTCTAATCCAATATAATCAGTCAATTTCCAAGCCTCAAGCGTTAATTTTCCGGTTATATTTTCCATGAGTCGTGTCAATCTGAGGTCTCGCTAGCAAAAAGAAATCCTCGCCATGTTTAATGTAGTGACGGACTCGCGATGACCCCTTTCTCTACCGATGTGTTCCGTGTGAAATAGCGCGTCGGCTGGGAGAAGGGATTTCTGGTAGTGACCTCGAGGGAGAACAAGCTGGTTTTGCTCAGGAGGAAGGAAGGTGCCTTTTCTCCTTCCCTGAATGTACAAGATTTTGTCGTCTGCTGGGTTTCTGCCTGTGTTCCTTGCCAGAGGATTGGGATTACTCGGGCAAATTCGCCACTAAATAGATTACAAGGTTGACACGCAACGTTTTGCCTTTCTTCGGTAACTGTGACAAATATCATTATCCATAGTTACATCTTACTGGTTTTATCCTGTTCTTTTATGTATATTCCTACTCTCCAACAATGACATTTTAATGCACTGAATTACATGTCAGTTATGCATTTTGTTTAGACACACACACATATGTAAATGCGGATATATTGATATAAGCGCCTCTGTGTGTTTTCATTTTGTTGCTTTTCATTGTCAATGAACCTTGCTCTGTTCTTTCTAGAAAAGAGCACCTGATTTCTGGGGTATAATTTGCCAGAGGACCTAAAGAAAATTAGCAGCCTTAAATCTTGCATTTGAAACTCCTCAGACGCTTGAAAATGGAACTTAAAAGGTTGAAGTCACGTAAGTATATTGGGCAATGCTGCTCTGCCTGCGTGACGCCTGTCGCTCTCTGTGGTTTCGTTGCGTGCCCTCGGACTAAGAATCTTTATGGTGTCTCCTTAAAGAAAAATGTTTCAGTATGCAGCCTTCAGTTCCAATCCCCTTCTCTTTGTGCTCTACCTTTTTCAAGATGGGATAATCCGTACTGAAGTTCATGTGTTGGGGAGAGAATAACATCGAAGAACATTGAAAAGTCTTCTTTTTTTTTAATATATATACAGGTATATATGTGTGTCTATATATATAAAACACATTAATTCTCTAGAGAGATTAGTTCTTTTGTTGTTTGGGGTTTTTTTTGAGCGCTACAGGATTTTGCAAAGCTTTACATGCTTCTAGCCAGAAATTTAACGCTGTTTTTTACAGCTGAGTCACTATAGATAATTGTAACCATTATAACCATCCACTGTTTGTGAGATGCTTAAAATATTGCTCCTAATATTTATTAGTTCATCCTTTAACATTGAATTTCATTTGTTTTCTTCACTCACCTGCCATCTTCACATTAGAACTCGTACAATTCTTTGTCCTGTGCAAATTTCAGCATCTGCTTGACCCTTTATAGGAATAAATATATAGTAAATAAAGTGTTAATTAACACGCTAACCACTAAAGATAATGAAAACTGATGATTTAATTTGTCTTTTTATCTTTTCTGTCTCTCTCCAGTTAACCAAGGCTTAATCCATGATAAAACTTTTCCTTGTCTTACGAGCAGTTCCAGGTTTTACTGTCAAGAACTTTTGAAAATAAAAAATTATAATTATATCTTTATATAATTTTACATTTTTTATTATATGGTGACTGTATACTTTCGCTCTCCTTAGTAGAAGAAATTCCTGTTGCACTCGCACTGTACAAATTAAGCAGAAATTCATAACCATTTTTTAATATTTTTTTATATCCCACCCTTTTACAGCAATCATTTCTGACTGCTGCTCTCCGTGATTTTGGAGTCATAGCCGGCATAGGATAAGTAGATTTGCTACCCTGCAGCCTTTTTCATTTTCTGTTAACTACTGCATTAGAGCTCACAGTTCAGCCAAATGACTCGGAGGCTCCAGCAGAACCCGGGAATAACTGTATCTAGGCCTAATGAAGTACAGCTTTTCAATTTATCTGTTTGTTCCAGTATTTTCTTACCACTAATGTTCAGAAACTCTGAACTGGACGTATTCCGTCCTCTGGAGAAAAGTGGAAAAAAAAATAATGAAGCATTTACCTGCTTTTTGTAATGTTATTGTCTTTTAAAATCTGGCCATACCACCGGTTCTTTCTTAACTTTCCTTCCTCCTATATTTACACTTTCAAGAATTGTTTATGTCTTTGGTTACTTACTTTTCATGCTCTGCTTTGGAGTCCTCCTAATTTACATTTTACATTTTTAACCTGCCAGAAATTATGCTCCCTTCTAGGGAAGAAGGATTGAATAATACAAAAGAAAGATTGTAGCTGTCACCGACAGAGGAAATAGTATATTTATGCCTTATAGCATATGGATCAGTATATTTATTCATTGATTTATAGCACTAAAATAGTCTTACCAAAAATTCAATAATTTTCTAAACTTACTTCAGATTAAGCGTGGGGAGGGAGGATCTGGCTGGGGACCATCCTCCTTAATATGACTTTTCCAGGAGACATCAGAGGAATTCTTGCTTCAAATTCCACCCACTTTGTTAAGTCAGCCTCACTTTGGGCTTTTTCTGCAGGGGGAAGAGTAAAAGTGTGGTAAATTCATCTTTACTTGCACTAGGAAGGTAATATTATCCATATAGTATCATTATTCTAAAACTTGTAAGGTACCTTAAGAACTTGTGTGCAAATCTAATCCTTCCACAATGGCCCATGGATCATATGGATTGACATTTTAAAGCTTTTTGGAAGACTTCAAAGAAACGAAAATGAAAAATGTCTGCCAGTTACATTAAAAACCTTGTGAGATATTTGCTATTTCAGCAGCAAATTAAATTTAAGGTGAGTCTCCTATTTGTGAGGAAAAACACCTGTAAGTCAGTAATATCATGACTTTTCCTCATTTGTGGGATAGACATAGTTTCTATTTCATCTTTATATTCCTCTTTACATTCCATGGACATAGGTCTTTCCCGTTGAGCTGTTCTCCATCTGTAGGGCAGTGCTTGATGTACAGGAAAACAGGGATTAAAGATGATTTTAATCAAGTTCAGAGGAAAGTGGAAATTCGGCTAACGATCATGTTAGTTCTAGAAAATATCAACATAATATTGTCCATGCTTTAGGGTTATGCCCTGTAGTCCTTAAGAAATGTATAGAAATACATATATGATGTATGCTTCAGAATCAAGGAACATAATACACAGAATATAATGTATTAAATTATATCAATGAATTGCTTAAAATATATATCTTTTCAGACCAAGGCAAGCATTCTATAGGCACAGAAAAGTGCAAGAAAATGACAGTATATATGATTATTATTTGTACATAAATTAATCATACTGCATTTTGCAATTCATAACTTGTTTATAGAATTACATTTTCTAGGTACATACTAGCAGTTTACTGCAGGAATGACTGTATTCGTATAGTAAGATCTTTCTATGAATGAGAATGATTTAAGGTCTCCTAAAATGTGTGTTTATAATTCTATATATGTAGAAATATATATGTATACTTATATTTCTGATGGGTTTTTTTATTTTGTCTTCTTGCAAAGAACTGCGACTGCAATCAAAGCAGAAAATTAATCTAAAACGTACCCAAGCTTTTGGCTGGATCCAGTGCCGTAATAATTGCTCTTGAAAACAATCCTATAGGATAAAAGTGTGTTAACGTGCAATTAAATACTTCAGGTCTCCACATCCAATTTAGCTTTCCCAGTGTCACTACAAAATCCACCAGGCAAATATGTCACATTTAAGTGGCAGGAGTGTCATGTCTATGTCATCGACAACATTGTTAAGCTTTGACCCTATTATTGTTCATACAAGCTGTTGAGATCAACCAGTCGAAAGCCTGGGTGTACAGGTGCTCCTGGTGATCTGCCTTGTCCTGCAGAAGCGGGCTCTGTGCTAATACCTGTACACAGTGTCCCTGCCCATGGCGGGGGTTGTAACTTGATGATCTTTAAGGTCCCTTCCAACTCTAACCATTCTATAATTCTATGATAAAGAAATCACGGGAGTAATGGAAATAAAAGAGCTGGTTCAGATTCAGGAGTATTTACAACGGCTGTGATTGTTCTACACCTGGTACTATTATCCGATGAGGAATTTCTGTGTAAACTCTGAGAGATCTCGTTTCACGGGTCTGTCCCAGTTGCTCTACACTGTTCCGTGCGACTGCTTTGCGTCAGTGGAGCGCGAAGCATCTGGGAAACATCTTTAATACCATCAGTACTTCGGCGGTGTGGCTTCCAAGTTCCTCACTCGGGTACTGGTAACGCTGTAGCTACATAAGAAACCCCTTGCTGTCTGGCATTATGTTGATTATTTTATTTCAGTAAGTTAATTGCTTTTATCCCCTTCTGTCCTTGCCACCTTCCCACCGTGTTGAAGTCTCTGAACAAAAATCTGTCACGAGCAAAAGGAACAAAAAATTGAAATTGAAAAGCTGAGATGTACTCGGAGACAACGGGAGTATTGCGGTGCCGAGTACTGTATGGCACATTGTTAACCCAATTCTTAAGTGTGTTAAAAAACAAATATTAAAAAAATATAATGTACTATTGCAGATGATCATGCAGAGTATATTGAAACAACCTTGCTTACCCGATTTTTCTTTTTCAAATCATTACATGTATATGCATTTTCAAGGTACTGCATTCAGGAGTTACAGGTTGCTGCCCTACACACTCATCCTCCAACTAACTGCTTTTCGCCACATTTCATATGCTTTTTTTTTTTTTTTTTAACTTTACTCTTCATTTTGTTTTTTGAAGATGGTAATAAGGAAGCGTGAGCCCTTTCAAAACCTGTCACATGTTGATTGAAGCTGTCTGTTTTCCAATTCAAAAGACATTTTTGACATCTCCAAGATACCAAAAATAAGAGGTTCGTATTAAATCTATATATTGATACCCAGCTCTGTGTCTCTTGTAAAGAAGAGACAGAGCTGTCACCAGCTGACCGAGTGCACTAAAGAAATGAGAATTTGAGGGAAGAGCCACTTCAAGCTTAACCCAGACCACTGAAGTTATGTGAGTAGAAAAGAGATGCAATTTAATAAATTGGCAGAGACCATTATGGTTTCTCGTACCAAGGTTATTTGTGTTCTGACTTTCAAAGTGTTGCATGTTGCCTCCAAGACCCGGTGTCTGCCTCCCAGGAATTTTCCTGCGTCTGTCCAAGGCTGAGATAGATTACAGAAATTAGATAATTTATCTTTATGTCAAAACAAGTGTATATATTTTACATATTACATTTTCCATTTTAAAAGTCGCTAAAGGGCAAAGTCATATAAAAATCAAAATCAATAGATAAAGTGCTATTGACTAAAACCTTTTTAATTTACTTTTAAATAAGTTTTTAGACCCAATTTTGCAGCACTTATTTTTCAAAATGTATCAAAGAACATTTTAGAATTTAGAAACCATTCTTAAGATTTCTGGGAAAGACTTTTTTTTTCCCCACTGGAATTGACGTTCGTCAGAGTATTTCTTTCTTCTTTCACAGAACACGGAACAGTACACAATGTTTCACATATTAAGAAAAAAATATTGAGTTAAAACCAGTACTCGCAGGTGTTAAGACACCTTCATCTTCCTGCTCTGTTTTTTACTCCTCCTCCTAGATGGAGCTCCTCCTCTAGGTGGAGCTACAGATCTGCATGTGACTTCGTTAGGAAGAGGATGATAATTCTTTATTGACAATTTTCCTACTTTCTCATTACTGTTTTCAATGAGCCATTGTTTTGTCTTAATGACTAGAATAAAAGCTTCTTTTGAATAGTTTGATTAAAACAGAAACAATGAAAGGAAGACATTTTGATGGTTCAAATTTTGGAGCACCTACTGAAAGTGAAGAAGAATAATGCAGAGGTTATACAGTAACTTTTGAAATAGAAAACAATGTACAACCGTGCTTGCATTTGGAAGATTATCAAGATGCAGTACTTGCTATATACACATCTATTTTAGAAGCAGCTAATTTTTGAGGCAAATCTTTGTAGACTCCCTGTTCAGTTTAGATCTCTACATCACAATGTGAAGGATCATGTTTCTTTAATTGATTGTCTGATTTCTGATATCATCACTTTGCAGATTCTAAGAAAGACTTTATTAGATTCTATTTTTCTGTTTTAATAGGAATGTTTTTTTAATGCTTTCTTCTTTAATGTGCGGGGGTTTTTTTCTTTGTTTTTGGTTGTTTGGATTTCTTTTTTGTCCCTGCAATTCTTCGTTCCTTACTGGAAAACATCAGATTCGGAATCAGAAGGATTTTTCTCTCTAAACATCCCTAGGGAGCGATAGAACATTCCCAGACACTGCCTATTGAACTGGAGTTTTCTTTACCCACACCTCCCTTCTTTCCTTATAAAAAAGAGAGCTTCACAGAAATTTACAGGCAGCTGTTAATTTAAATGAAATTTCAAAAATCTTCAGAGATACTGGCTGTGGCCAGGAGTCCTCCAGAAAGAAATACGTATTGAGTGTTGCAATGTAATGAAACTGCCTTCAATAACCTTAAAAAGGACAAGAAAACTTACCTTTGGGACAGAATGGGTTCCTCCCAGATTTCTTATTTTCTTTTTTCATCTGTTTCTTCCTTCAGTGAAATGTTGCCTCTTGACTGCAAGAATAATGACAAAAAAGAGAATATTTTAGCAAAATAAAACATTTCCCCCCAACCCAAAATATATTTCCAGAGAACAAAATTTTAAATAACAGGTGTAAAAGGCAGAGAAAAGAAAATCTCTTTGAATCTTGTAGTTCCACCAGCTGTGTGTCTGAGTTTAAAGGGAAGAATTATGAAGTTTCTCACATTGATTTTAGTTTCTGTTTATGAAACAGTATCATAGTAAGGAATTTCCTCTCCCTTGCGTTTTCTCTTCCGTTTCCAAGTGTGAATATATTCAGAGTAGAGAAAATGTTAGGGTTTGCTTCTGAAAAGATGGTGGAATAACTTGATTACAGTAGAATTGGAAAATGAAAGCTGTTTCCAAAGGTTTGCCTAAAACATCTCCTTAGGTATCTTTTTTTTTAGTTATTTATTTTTGATAAATATTTTACAATCTTATATTGTCTGTGTGATGCTCTGTAGTACAGAAAAAAAAAAAGAAGATTATACTCTCTCTGAAAATGATTTACACTTAACAAACACCACTTTCAACTCATGAAAGTAATTTTTCCCAAAGTGTAGCTTCAGGTTCAGAAAGCCTTTTCTCCATACTTTTGAAGTCAGAATAGTATCTCATTTTCAAAACAAGAAATATATAAATATGTATTATTGTAAACAATTTTAAATAACATCCTATTTTTATAAATAACACCACAACCCATACACACTCAAATTGATACTTTTCAGTAAGATCTGTCATGAATCTGATCAGACAAGAAGTGTTCACCAGTCTTTAACAGAATAGAGCTAATAAAGTGCAAAATGCCTTTCCTAAAAAAAAAAAAAAAAAGTATCATAAATTGTAACTTTAAATAATTTGTTTCTCTTCATTGTGTAATTTAAGAAGTAAAATGCTTTGTAGGAGAAAACTTTTTTATAATTTGTTTTTTCATCAGTTGACATATTGTAATCCACTTACTTAGCTGGTCAGCAGGAGTCAATACAAGCTAAAGAACGCAAAAATTACCTTTTATTCAAAGTATTGCAAAAATATGTTTAACACTGCCATGAAATTAGGAATTAAGAATTCTGTTTCTGGATTTTCTATTGATTTCCTGCATGTTTTCGCATGAATAATGCAGTGAGTGCAGCCCTGCTGCTTCCATGTTCCTCACCTGGTTATATTGAGCGTTTGTGAAATGAAAGCCACAGTCTCTCTAACTTTGGAAAGCTGTAAAAGTTATAAATTCTGTCACCTGTTGTATTTCATTTTATGTAGTGTTTTGCAAATTGTCAAGTGCTGTAAAACAGTACTCAAAGGCATCATGATGACTCTTAAGAAGTATCCAACGAGTAGGAGATCTGGAATTCTGAACAAATAGGCATTGATGAGATATACAATACTAAATGTAGCAATATTAATGTTCAGAATTTCAACATATCTATGTCTTTGTGTTCAGGAGTTTTCAGGTACCCAATATTTCTCATATAAAGGAATATTGTTTTCCTAAGTGGCTTAGCTCCACTGCAAATAATGGGTCAAATTATAATTAAAAGTACTGCCACATAAACTTTGATTCCTTGCAAGAAAAATTTTGGTTTTCAGTCAGTCTGTTCCTAAGTTGGTGCGACAACTCATACAATAAAAGAGAACTTATTTAAAATTAAAAAAAAAAGAAGAGCCATTAGACATGGATATTGTTGCATGTCTCAGAAAAGAGTTAGGAAATAAACTTGGATAAAAATTCTTTCTCATAAGGTGTCAGTGGTCTCATCTTAGAAAACAGTTACTTTATTAATTTGGACTGTGGAAGTTTTCTCACAGGCCTCAGAAGAATGTGCGTGGATTTTCGCCGAGTTAATCCAGGGGACATGAATCTTTAATCATTTAAAAGATTATAATGTTCTTTCTTGCTTTCTAGTCACTAATACCAGGAGACAGGGGAGGTAGTTATGGCTTAGCTGATGGACATATGGTGTAGCAGAGCTCATTAGCTCTGTTGTCCTTAGCAGAAAGGTTTATTACTTAGGGGTTGATCTGGGGAGAGAGAAAAGCTGCAAGAAAATTACTGAACGCTGTGTTGCATTTCTGTGTGACTTGGAGCTCCTTTCACATATGACTGGGCATCTGGCTGATGGTCACTCGGGGCCCTTGGGCTATCCCAGCAGTTCCCAAAATAAACCCCCATCACCCGGTCTGTAAGTCACATCCATGTCACAGGAGAGATACCAGAGCAGAAGAAAGGACTTGCAGGAGCAGGACACAATCCAGGGCTTATGTGCAGCTCTTTTCCTCTGGAAGAACTGCTGGACTTTTCTCCAGGCTGGCTGAAAGGCCAGCAACATCCCCTCTTGCTCCCCTCACCCCTGTGAGGACAGAACAATTTATTCAAGTCCATTTGAGGAAAAGGGCGTTGTGATACGAGATATCATTATGAAACTTCAGAAAGGCATCAAAGGTTAATTAGAATTAGCTGAAATACCCTGAATCTGCTGCTCCGTATACTGTCTTCTTATGCCCACATTTGCATAGTGTATTCTCATTGTATCCCAAAGGATATTGCAGCTTGCGTTGACTATCTTGGAAGAAGGCACGAATGGATAATCATAACTCTCTGAGAGATGGTCCATATTGTCTGATCATGATCATAGCCAAGTTTTGGGGATGAGGACACCAGTTTCAATATTTGTTGTTATTTAAGGATTCTGCTGTTAGAAGCACGTAGTCGTTCAGTTTTTCAGATGTACTAGAGGCACCCATGTAGAGAGAATAAATTGTCTGTGTCTCATGAACATGTTGGAGTGTTCTGAGAACAAGTGCCCAGTGCATGTTTGGGGACTGATCTTCTCATGGCTACATGGTCAGGATGCTTACATTTCAAATTACGAGTTAAAATTGGCAACGTGGAAGCAGTTTCATGACGTGTCTGTATCAAAATGACGTCTAACTAGAAAAACATTCCGTAGCCTTGAGAAAATTTTACTAAGTGCAAAAATGTGCTCGTGTCACTGTGTTGGTTGGGTTTGGTGCTTCCATTGTCTTCTAAGTTCACAGAAAAAGTAAGGGGATAGTGTGCATGAGGAAAGTCATCAATAGTAAATTGAATGTTATTGACTGAGTGAGCTACCAACTCCCAGTCATCAGCAAAAAGCAGCTCACTAATGAAGAAATCAGCCACACGTGTCTGCAGACTGAACAACTTGCATCAGTAAGGAACTGAATAAATATAGCTCTGCCAATGGCACAAAGTGCTTCCATCCGCACAACAGAGACAAGATGGAAAGGAGCATGGAAACCGTTTATGATATTAAAGAGATCTTGCCATTTCCCACCTCTCTAGCCAATGTCTTATCCCAGAAGACTTAAATATGTTAGAAATAAAACTTGCAGGGCACTCGCAGGTCCGCAAAAGCGTCAGGAGTCCCTTATAATTTACATCGTCAAACCCCTTAGTTAGGTCAATGGTCAGCAAGCGAAGACTGCAATTTGACTTGACTTGACTATTTTTAAAGGGTCATGTGTGTGCAGTTACTTCCTTAATAACTCCACAGTGAAGTTTTGGGAAGACAGATTAGACAAACCAGACACTGAGTTGCTCGGTTTAGGAATGCTAGGATTTTCCCAGCACCAGAGGAGAGAAATGCCACAATAATTATCACAGTTTGCATCACGATTATTTGTAACAGATATTGTTGGTTTCTTTGAGTTGCTGTGAAATTGACTCTTGCTTTCAGATAATGTGAAAATACCACGTGGTGTTGGTGTTGGTTTTCTAAATGCAATTTGCCATCAGGTCTTTTCTGTACAAAGCGTGGTGTGTATTGTACGTCGCCGAGTGTCCTGGTTCAATGTCAAGGCTCTGTAAAAGAACAAATATTCTGGACTGAAAAATTAAACAACTCATCTAGGCATTTTGAACACAGGAGACGACACATTTCAGGCTGTGGTAAATTTCTGTTGCTCCCTGGATGTTTTTCTCTATTGCTCAAGTATTGTATTGAGTTTATCGAGTTTACACGCTATAATGGGTGGAGAGGTGTGTGCGCTGTCGCTCTCATGCCCGTGCAAGAGGTATATAATTCTGGTACAGAGACTGCGTTGAACAGGCTGATAATGACAAGCACGGGCTGAGTTTTGAGCTTCTCTTCTCTAGTAGATAGTATTGGTTTCTCTAGATTCAATGCCATTCCAGAGTTGTTTCAGGAGTGATGTTGTTTTTATGTTAATTTAAAGTGTGTTTATACCATTTTGTGGCTACATTCTAGGTTAACGGACACCCACTTCCATCGTGTCCAATACTGTCTTGGGCACCTGTCCTGTACATAATTTGTGCTATCGAATCTTATTACCTGCAGCTGCTGGTTTTCTGTTTGTGTTTCCAGCTGGCAATCCAAAATTCATGACAAGGCTTGGAGGCAGAGGTAAAGTTACTGAAAGTTGACAAGAGCTCAGGACAAGTTAAAGGAATTGGAGGGGAAAATAACAGCAAGCATTTGTCCTGGTTTCAGCTGGGAAAGAGTTAATTTTCCTTCTAGTGATTGCTGTGGAAGGAATGTCAATAATACCTATTGGTTTTAATTGTTGCTAAGTGATGTTTACACTATTCAGGGGCTTTTTTCAGCTTCCCATAGAAGCATAGGTAGGATGGAATGGCCGACGGAATATTCCATACCATAGATGTCAAGCTCAGTATATACATGGGGGTTGGCCTTGGGGGCCAGGATCCGCAATCACTGCTCGGGACAGTGCCATGTTATTATTATTAGTGTTATTTTTCCTTTTTCTGGTATTGTTTCTATTAAAGTGTATTTGTCTCAACCCATGAGGATTTTTGTCCTCCTTTTCCCCTCCATTTTTTCCCCTCTTCTCCCCACCCTTCTGGGGAAGAAAAGGGTGTGTGTGTGGGTGAGCGAGCGGATGCGTGGTTCTAGTTGCTGCCTGAGGTTAAACCATGACAGCAATGTACTGATTTTTAGATTTTTAGACTAAGGAAACAGTCTGAGTTTCTTACTGCAATTACAAAAATCAGAGGATATCTTGCACGACTTAAACGTAAATAAAAATACATCATCTTCCACCTATGTTGAATGAAATATGAACCAATTCAAAACTAAGTGATTAGTTCTGATTTTCTTAAAGTACCTCAGTCCTCTGCTGCCTACTCATTATATTTTCTATCATTTCAACTCCGCCGTCTTCATTCTTTTAGATTCTTTCCACAATCCAAACATCCTTACTGAGAATCAATCTCCCTCCCTTCTTCCCTCTCTCCTTCTCCTTCTCCTTCTCCTTCTCCTTCTCCTTCTCCTTCTCCTTCTCCTTCTCCTTCTCCTTCTCCTTCTCCTTCTCCTTCTCCTTCTCCTTCTCCTTCTCCTCCTCCTCCTCCTCCTCCTTCTCCTTTTCTCTTTCTTCACTTTTAGTGGAAATAAGAAATTATATAGACAAAATCTCAGGGGCACTGACTCGTAAGCTTTTTAAGGGAAACTGGGGAAAAAAAAACCCCATCCATAGAAATAGAAAACAACATCCTTTGGTAAAATTCAGAGTATACACTTGTTACGACAAGCTGTTCTCGTTATCAGGAGAGATAAGGGCCATGTCTAGCTCCCGTACAGCTAACAAGTGGGATTACACTTCTGCACCGCACCTGAAACGGGTGACATAATACACAAACGGGACATAACATGACATTAATATTAATGCTTTTCATATTCATATGTGTTTAAATGACTGATATATGATGGCACAAGTCAGTGGTTCTCAAATTGTGTTCTGTGGTCCATAGAAAATCTCTTTATCACATATTGTCCTCCTGCCCTCCTCCAATCCTAAGATGAAGACAGCTGAAATACACTTCTCTAATAATACTTCACCAGATGGTCATCTCTTATATTTGTTGTATATTTGTTATATTTTCCAACTCTTGGTTGACCTGAGATGGCATGTGTTGTTAGTAATGGGAAGAAAGGGAGGGATCAGACTGCATTTTATTAAGAAAAAGTGTTTTGAGGAAGCGTGTAAACTTTCTAAGCAGGGTCACTGTCACTGCAGCAGCCACAGGAGCTGGACTTCAGTTTTTGCCTTCAAACTCTTTGACTGTCGTAAAAAATTGCGGCTCCTGGCTCTGCCAGGTGTGGCACGTGCCACCTCCTGCGTCTCCTGCTGCTGTCACTTAGGAAGAACAGTTATTTTGGAGCTCCGCAGGGGTACCATTTCTCCTTCTCTTTGAATGGGGAGAATTGTCTTCTCTTGCCACTTTGGGTTGGCAGAACACAAAAGACGTCTCTGTCCTCTTTGTTTCTCTCCTCTCCCCTCTCATTGGGAGAGCAGAGGCGGTGACAGCGCCATGATGAAGTGTTTGGCCGCGCCAGCAGCAATTAGCTGCTCAAACAGTTGCTTCTGTTCCCCAGAGAAAAGCTTCTAAAGCAGATGAAAGCATCCTGTGGGCTGGACTTGATCCATGGACTACCTGTAGAACCTGCAGAACTCATTAGCATCTCCTCTATGGCTTATATTCTGCTAGATGTGAAGGTATATCTAATTTAATTTTAAATTTTATATTCCTTTAATGAGACAGAGTGTGTTTCATAAGGACATTACTTGCAATACATACAGCAGTTTTGTCAGGGCAAAATGATGTGTGTCTTGGACATAAAGTGCTTCCTAGAGGGCTTAGTGGCATAAATATTTCTACTGCTAGAGAAAGCTGTAAGAAAGTCCAACAGTAAAAATCGAAGAATATGCGAAGTAAGATCTTAAACAAGGCTGTATTAAAAAAATAATAAAGTTTGATGACTGAATTTACAAACTGCAAAGAAAGCAAGGACACCATGCTTATGTAAAGATTCTACTTACGTGTGATTTATTATTTCTGAAGACCGAAAGGCCAAATCCCAAGGACTGCAGTGGAAGTTACGTGCAGGATTCTGGCAGAATTACACTCCAGGATAGTAATTAACTACCTTCTAAGCTCTTATAAGAGATATTAGAGGGTTAAACGTTCAGCTTGTAGCTGTAGCATTTAAACTCGAGCTTGGGAAATTTAAATTCAATAAACATCCTAGCTAAGTTCTTTTCAGAAAACAAGTCTCATGCATTTTTATGTGCTTCTGTATTATTTAATATGCTACACCTTACTTAGACTTAGTCAGAGTTCCGAAAGAAAATAAAAAATACAACTGGGATAGCTTTTAGATGTACTCTGCCAAATAATATTTTGCCCAGGTTGTGTGTAGGGTGCTATCATTAGTGTTCTCTTCTAGAAATTTTGTTGTTGTTTGTATTTTTTTGTTTTGTGCCCTTTGTTATGACCTTGGGCCTCAATCATCTCATTAAAAATTAAATTGCTTATTATAACCTGGCTTCGTTTTCCACTTTGATCAGAGAGCACAATAGGTTCCTTAAGTGGATTTACCCATAAAATATTCTGGTAATGAGAATAGAAAAGGCAAGTTTAATAACTTTAATATCAAAACAAAAGCTACAGAAATACCACCCAGAGGATAATAACAAACATTTTAACTAACAAAAAGATAAAACTCCTTGCAATATGAAAATTCTGTTTCCTAGCTTATTAAAAGAACATCTTTAACGATTTGAAATCAGTATAATTTCCACCTCTTCCATGGCTAGTGCTCCTCTCCCATCAGAGTGTGAATATTACAGCATTATTTAATTCGTTCCACAATAATTTGAATTCAAAGGAAGAGATAAAACTGTTTAAAATCATAGGGAGATTCTGCTGAATGCTGTTAATTACTCATTTTTTAACTATTGCTCAGTTTTACTATGTTCACTGGTTACTTGCTATCCAGGAACACTTAGAGATTTTGTCTCATAATCATTTGTTCACAAAAAGATGAGGGAACGGCTGGTGGTACAGACATAACATAAAAATATCTGTAATGTGAAAGCACAAACCCCTTTAGTCTCATCTCCTGTTTCTGACAGGGTCTGGGGGAAAGCATTAGAGCAGGAAGAAAATATATTGATACTTGCCCAGGACATTAATTGAGCCTTCTGTGACTTTTGGTGCCTTTCTCTTGTCTATGTAACCAAATGATCTTAAACCAGAATATTCCAATGTAAACATGAACACTTGATTTTTTATTATTCCCTTTTCATTAGTTTCCTTTTTCAAAGGTTTCACTCATTCTGGAAGGAAACCAAATCCCTGCAAATTTAAGTGACCAGTCGCAAAGCATGAATGATGAATAGTTCAACTGAGCCGATCATGGGTAAATCTTGGATTGCAAATGGTTCTGTGTGGTGAAAACACACCAAAAATGTTAGTAGTAACAGGTGGAAAATAATCCATAACAGAAGGAATTGATCAACGATGACTATCAAAGCCAGGAACCAATCTGTCAAATATAACTTCCACTTGGCAGTTCTTAATGAATACGGATCCAAAACAAATCATGGAGAATAACTTCCGGGAGAAACATGAGATAAAGAAAATAAAGAGGTGCCAAGGCTTGTCTGCCCCAAGAAGGAGGTCTTGAAATGAGATAGAGAAAGTGAATGTTGACTTGTCAACTCCAACTGAGATCCCTGAGAGCACCCATGTGTGGCAAAGGGCTGGGAAGGGACATTTTTTTGCTGCTTGCTACTCATTTGTTTTTCAGTCAAGAAGGGAGTATGATTTTTCCTTCTTTATCGCACTTGCATAGCCACCATTCTTTTTTTGGTAAGAAGAATATAGCATGCAAAAATTGAAGATGTAAATTAAAAAACCGAGTATACAATATTCTTCAATAAATTTATTCCTTTATGTCATTTTCAGATTTTTGGAGAATGTTACAGGTGAGAATTTTCTTACTGTCATTCAAATCTGTTGTCTTTAGAACTTCACAAGAAAAGGGCAAGAGAGAAGCAAAATATTTCACCCATCTATTAGTCCTACCTGTAAATTTCCTTACAAGTGTCTGGAAAATTACTGAAAAAATATTTTTTTTCTTTAAAGTATACTGTATTATAATGGGTCTTTTCATGATAGATTGTATAATAAAGAGTCTTTTTATAAAAAACAAATTAATACCCATAAGTTTAACAAATTATTTAAGTTTTAAAACAAAGCTGCCTTGTGGATGGAGTGCATTAATAGTCAGCAGCCACCTGATAATATAGAACATTTAGAGAGCTCCGAGTTTGTCTCTGGTTATTAATACTTGACTGAATTATTCAGTTTTGCAATCTACTATTCATATATGTATATAAAAATTTAAATGAAGACATTTTCCTTGAAAAATCACAATGGCCTAAATCAATCTCTGATTTCTGTAAATAGCTGGAATGTATTTCCCCACACGATGTGTACACTGGATGTAGAATAATTTTTATAATAAATCTATTAGAATCTTTCATGGGTACAAATACAGAGAATGGCAAGATTTTTTATATGTTCATATTACTTATGGTCACAGTTTGTTTTATGAGTGATTTCCTATATGATGGTGATTATGAACCCACTAGTATTTTTCAGTCGTAGCTGAATGTCATATTAAACCATTTCTATTCAGAACAATATCCTGATATAGGTCAATGATTTGAAATAAGCTTTGATTCCTCATTAAAAAATACACCGTTTGCATATATATTTTATCTAATGTAATGCTTTTGACTGCTTTCTGTATTCATTGTGAGGGGATCACTCATTAGGGAAAAATTATTCTGTTCTCAAATTCTCCAACCACTGCCATTCACAAGTGTTTAAATGAGTTTAAAATTAGAGAAGAATGTCAGCAACTTAAGGATAAGAAGAAATAATAAGCAAAAACCTGTTAAAACCCAGAGGATTCAAAATGAAGATGTATAAGAGTATATAATAAAATTGATATATTTATGCATTCATATATTTGCACATAGAAAACTATATATAGTTACATATATATGTATGCTTGTAGAGGCATAGTAGAGACATGCTTTAAATACATATCCAAATGAATAAAGGACACATACATATTTTCAATATTAAAAAAATAGGGGATAATACTAAAGAATGTGAAGTATTTTATCTGTGTATCTAGAAGAATCCTTTCCTTCCTTGTCATTCGGAATATCTAGAACTGCCTTTATGGTTTGTTCTATACATTCAATATCCTCTAATTAGTGTGCTGCTTTGTGATTGCACTAGGTTTTGTTCTCATCGTTTGGGTTTTGTAAATAAAGCTGAAGAGTTTTGATATATTGCAAAACATTAGCAGTATCAGGCAGTACTTGGATTGATTGTTTCTCACACAGAATTATAGCACTCGGGTGAACTTCCAGTAAACATATGGCACATCGTAATGTCTCTATTTCAGCTGACACTAAGGTATGGGCTCACATAGAAGCACGTGTTCTGTCCCTCCCGAATCAAAGCACTGTAACTTAACGTTTAGTATCTGAGAAGTTACTCTTGCTCAGGTATTTGCGCTTTTCCCTTATTTTCAGTTACATACGGGTCACACCTTTACATTCAATTTAGCAGGTAAAAATTGTTAGAGATAGAGAACAAGTTAGAGTTCACAAGCAGTTAATTCCTAGTTAGTGCCTGGTGTGGTTAAATAGGAATCTGGTCTGAGTTTAGAGAAGTCACGTCACCTTCATTACACCTCCTGTAAACCAAACAGCTGTTTCACCTCCCTCGCCACCCCTTGTCTTAGACAAGATTGAAATTGGTTTAATTCTTTTCATGCCAGAAGAGGATGAAAAAAAAAATATTTAAAATTCTGCTCTGATAAAAAAAAGCAAATGACAAACCAAAAAACCACCCCCAAACCCAACCTATCCCCTTCTGGTATAAGGTTTGTCCTTCATTATTTTTGAGCTAAGCCTTTGAACATTCTTTCTGCAGGTAGACCACGTTCACTCCACAGAGGGAACATACATTTCTAGTGTATCAGGTCGTTTTGAAAAGACCAGCGGGTTGAAGTAACGTCAGGAAAGGATTTGAGTCCATTGAGTCAAATCAGCTGGTGATTACTTATCTTCTGGTGGAGACTACCCTGTTGTGTTGGAATATGTCCCTGCGATGCCATTCTGACTATCGACGTGCCGAGGAACCGGTGGCTTGTTAAAGGGCAGGTAGCTGAAGGACTGATAACTTTTTGCTCTTTCTCTTCCTCTATCTACCATCCTAATAATCGCCATTAGGCATCAAGAGTCTATATATGGAAGTGCCTTTATTACAGGCACAACAATAGTTGCTTTCAGCTATTTTAACACCTGAAACAGGGGTTCGCAGTGGTCTGACTTTGCTATGATTGTTATCCAGTGTTGTGCCTTTCAACATTATTTCCCCTGCTCCTTTCTCCCCATTTTGACACTTTTATTCTGAATCTCCAGTGAGGCTGTGTGACTTTCTGCCATTTCCTGTTGCTGTACGAAAACCATAAACATAACTGTGGCTTTTAGCTTTCCCCATTATCCTCAAAATCACACAACAGAATTTAATGGGTCTTTTCTTTTTTTTTTTTCTTTTTTTTTTTTTTTTGGCCATTTCCTTTATGTGCTGGTTTTAAGCTTATCTGTAATCGCCGTCTACACATTGTGGCCAAATATACCCAGAAAGATGCTAAAAGTTTAAAAGACTACCGTCATCATTCAGCAGAATCAAAATGCCCCTTGGCAAAAAATAATAGATTGTATGCGATTTGTATGTGATATTGTACTGGATGGATTAGAATTTCCATGAGAGCCTTTTTACATGACACAAAAAACCCACTGATAGCTAAACTGCCGGAGAGCACAATCAATTCCTTTTTTTTTTTTTTTTTTTATTTAATAAGAGAAATATTGGCTTTGTTACCTTTTCAAGGACAAAAAGTTTTCAAGTGACCTCTAAGGAAAAAAATCATTAGGAGAGGTTTCAGGCTCCTGGAAAATATTTCTCTCAGTCTGGGAAGAAAATTTCGTTTGGAGTCAGAAGCAGAA
The DNA here is from genome assembly GCF_964106895.1 of Numenius arquata. Classification (NCBI taxonomy): domain Eukaryota; kingdom Metazoa; phylum Chordata; class Aves; order Charadriiformes; family Scolopacidae; genus Numenius; species Numenius arquata. The sequence continues at coordinate 53,488,435 of NC_133585.1, forward strand.
CAGGGGTTCTTTTACAGTGCAATTACTTAATCAGGGCTTCTGAAGATTAGCCTGAAATACCGCATAACTGAACGGAGCTCGTTCTTCCTTACAAAAACACAGCTCCATTCATTCAACATATATAAAATAAAGTATATCACTTTGGTTATAATGCAGTACTCTGCAGTGTCTCATTTCATTCAGTAAGAATTTTAATATAATCAAAAGATATATCTTGTAATTTAGATCCGAAAACACATCATCGCCAAAGAATGTACTTTTGAGTTTATGTTTTCAGTCACATTATTTAACCTTTGGGAATATTTTGGTTATGTCTCTCATTTACTCAGAAATTAAGATGTTTGTTGTCCCTGGTACCATTGCACATAACAACAGTACAGAAGAATTCCAGTTGAATTTAAGCAAAGGAAAAGACTTTTCACAGTGTAATGTAGTTTTTGTAGCTTTTTTTCCTTTTTTTATAGTTCACCACTAAAAGAACGTGGAGTAGAAAGCTGGTATTTGTCAGACAGTAAACCTCACTGAGCAGTCCTGTGTTTTTGTGAAGTACCAAAAGTTATACTCTGTGTACTAAAACTAGGCAATTATTTTGTAAATGTGCGTTTAACTTAAGCAATAATGGAAATTACCAATGGTGTTCATAGAGCGACGGAAATGTCTGCCAACAGACCTCTGCCTTGCTATTTTTATATGATCTTAAAGGGTAACGGTAACAAAATCTTGTCTAGTGGTCTACAAAGTTTGCATTTGTGCCTGTTTAGAGGAACATCAAGTGTTTCAGAGTCACTGGGATGAAAAGAAGTTTTGGAGTTTCAAGTACCATGGAAGAGGAATCGTGAGGTACCCTGTTGTTTTATATCTTACCAAGTTTCCCAAAAGTTTGCAGGACAATGTAGGAAAATCCCGTGGGAAAAATCCAGGGCAATTCTTTTTGTTGTTCATTGATCTGTTTTCAATTCGTTTGACAAATGAATTCCATATACATAATTTTCCTTTTTTTATTTTTAATTTATTTTGTATTACTAGGATAGCCATTCACTCTAGTGCATTATGAAAGACCAAATCTTTAAGGAGAAAATTCAAACCAGGGGAACCTCTTATTCCTTTCACTTTACTTTTTTTTTGTACCTTAAACTGTTTACCACATCTGAAACAGCAGAGAGTTCTCTACTGACAAAGTGAAACATTTTTTTTAGACCTATGTATCAGTGATGATGTTTTAAATGTTTCTTATTCTGTTGCATGGTAGAAAGTTTTCTGCAGGGTAAAATGAATATTAGCAGGATAAATGCATGTTAGACGGCAGGAAGACACTGAAATATAAGGAAGATGACTAAAAAGATGCAAAGAAAGGTATTTCATGCTATATACAGTATAGATATAATGTTTCACGTAATGAACTAATATGTGATATTTTTTCATTTTCTATTAACTCTCCACATTGCTGAGTCTGTCTATTAAAATACAGAACAGCTATAAAAACTATAAAAGAGCTATTGCCTCCATTTCCAATATGCTCTGGAAAATCCTGGAACACAAAAGATGCTGAAGCCATTTTTAGTCTTCCTTAGCTTTTTTCCTTGTAGCTTGCCCCTTTAAATTATGCCTTTTATGTATTTTGGTAAGCATTTATTTCATATTTTATACATAATTGTGTTTGTGTATTTTAGTAATAAAAGAAAAATAGAGGACTTTTGATTTTTTACTCAGACGTACTACTTGGTTTACACTAATAGTTTAAGCAAAATACAACTTTCTATTTAAGAACTATATTGATAGAAAGATGAGTGTAAACTGGGGAAATGGGAAGTTAAGGTGTATGTTACTTTGTTCTCCACAAATTATCAGACAATTTTCAACTTCCTGATCAAGTATTTTGTCTCAGCTTATATTAGGTATGGTATTTTTTCTTATAAACTATATAAGACAAACAAGCTAGTCTATGAAATTACGTATATGAAAAAAAATAAAGCTAATATGCCTTAAAAATACTTTGATAAATGCATTTCCCCAAAGCATTTGTATACTATGCATTGATCATACAATATACAATTCACGCAGCTAGTTGATAAGAGTTTTCTTTTTCCCTTCCCTTTTCTCTTTTCCTCCTTCCCTCTTCCCTCTTCCTGTCCTCCATGCTTGACAAGAACCTGCCTTCTAATTTTCTTTTTGTGAGATCCCCTCAGGCTTCTGCTAATTCTGGAAGAAATAAAAAGCTTGAAATTGGATGGAGAACTGATTTACCTACAGTTTAACCTGCGTGGAAAGCTGTTGGCCCATGGGGCAGAGTTGGTGAGATCTTTCTCCCGTATTTCCCCTGAGTCACCCAGAGACAGAAATTGGTACTCTGAGCACAGAAGATTGCCTCCTCAGATCCTCAATTCCATGGGGACAGAGACTTAAAGCTTCTAAACATTTACTGGTCAACTTCTAGACTAGGTAGCCCCAGCAATGGAGTGCCTGGAAAATTTGACATTAACTTCAACACCTGGATATCCCTTACCACCAGATAAGGATCTCAGAATCTGACACTCCAATATTCACAGTACTTTTCAAACAAGACCTTCCAGTCCAACACAACCACCACTGACTGTTCAATTCTGGTTTTGGTTAAGAAAACTCATCATATAACAAGATCAATCACATTATTAACATCTTATTTAAACAGAATAGAACATTCCAGTGAGTAGGCTGTTATTAGTAATCGTTAAAAATATTTCACGAGATAACAGATATTTATCTATTATTTAATTCTTCCCTACAGGACACATAATAAGGGATGCAGCAACCGTTGTCTACAGTCTCTGCTGGAGTGGTTTACTCTCTTTCTGTGGAAATTAGAAGAATGTCCCCTTATAAGGAATTCAAAGTTTGTCCTATATTTGTGTGCAAATATTCAAGAAAGCGGGGTTGATGTTGTATTTGCAAGCTTAGCATTCTCTTAATGTATTTTGGGCACAGAATTAGAAAAGATTTCACATTCCGTGAATATAAACACCTTAATATACACACACTAAAGAGTAATATATCTTAAATAATGGGAACAGGTTTTCCCAGAGAAAACCTTTGTGTTACAGGTGACTTTTGATGACTTTTTTATTACCTTTTCTTGAAAACATGTGCCTTATGATGGTAATTCAAATGCTAGAACAGCTGCTTTTCAGAGGATGTGGAGAAGGATTATTATGACTGCAAGCACTTGCTTAAAGTTTGCTTCACTTTTAGGTTGGGTTTGGTTTTTTTTCATAGAAATCATAGAAAAATACAATGAGCAGAGACATCAAGTGGCTATTCAGTCTACGCATCTCTCATCCATCTCCAAATCAAGGTCAGTCATACCTGATCCCTTCCTGACAGATGTCTGTCTTACCTGTTGGTTTTTTTTAAACTACAGTGTTTGAAATGTTTTCTTGCTTTACAGGCAGTGTAGTCTAGTACTTCCTTGAAAGAGTAAGAGTAAAACAAGAATAAAATGTCCACTCATTTTTCAGCCGTATAACTTATTTCCGATTTAATGTTCTGCTTTAAAAAAAAATCCTGATATAACATGATTTCAGGAAGAGAAGCTGCTGCAGTTGAGACAGAGGTGGTTGTCTTTTAGCGGATAATTTAGTGATTATCTTTAACTTGGAGTAGATTTTTGGCGAAATTCCCTAAGATTTCACTGAAGTCATGATTTATCTCTTAGGACCCGAGGCAAAGGATGTTCTAAAATTCTTCACTTTTATTGGTTTCTCTGGGAGTTGGACGCGTCCTGAACGACAGGTTCCATGCAAGTTTATACTGTATTTCTCACTTCTATATCTCAGCTATGGAAGGCTTTGAAACATGAAAGATTCTGCATCTTTCCTATATTCCCTACAGGGCAATATCCCTATATTCCCAAGGGGATTGATCTAGAATATCCTGCAGCTGAACTGAACTGGGACTGAGGTTACAAATGAAGAAAGCACCAAACTCAAGGGCACTGATGGTCCCTCCCGTGGAGACCAGGCTTTCTCCTTTAACTAATTTCCCTACTCATAGAGCCCGGCTGAGAGGGGACGCTAAACAAGAGAGGACAGGAATGACCTGAAACGATCTGGAATTCTCTTTACAAGAATATAAGATGTAACTTTAAAAAAAAATTCCTAAGTTTCCATCTTTGCTTATAACAGGTGTTTATAATGTCTTTCTAAACATACGGATGTTTTTAAGGATTTCTCCGTAAGGACCTATCTATATGAATTACACATCGCACAAAACACTTCCTAAACATTCTCAAATCACTGGATTCATCTCCATCTCTTTTCTTTGGGGGATCATTTTCTCTATGAAAATTGCATCTATCAAAAGGAGAAAAGGAAGACTCAAGCATTCTAATGGACTTTTATGTACTACACACATCATTTTTCTGAAAGAGGGTGGTAGCTTTTCGCTATTGCTGACTTTTCTGTCAGAAAATGTAACGTATCTCCTCATAAACTGAAATTTCATATTTCAGTTTCTTACGTACGGCGAAGAACACATCTCTATTAGGTGAAATGAGTGAGAGTGCTGCGATTGCTGCTCAGAAGAACACAAAACTCAGTGTCTGAAAGCGCTGTAAAAACTCCCGGATTCCTCTGCAAGGATGGATTGAGCTCAGCACACGTGAATCTTCCAAAGCAGCGCCTAAGAATCCATCATCAGCTTCTTACCGTCAAGTGCAGTAAGAACAGGAAATGGGAGCATTTTTATCGCTTCCAAATAGAGGCAGTTTCAAAGAAGGTGTTATTCCACCCTGAAATGCCTAATGTAAAGCTTTTAATCTGTATTTAGCTGTGATCAGCTCTACCGGTACTTTTGTATGGAAATTTTCTTATTAGTAAATACAAAGGCCTATTACTAAAAATACTGAAAGCAGCCTGAACAAAGAGGTTTTAAAGTTTGTTACTACAAAAGAGATATTTCTCTGAAAGCGGGATCTGTAAACAGTTTCTGTGGATTTTATTATGTGAATAAAAAGTGAATTCTGCATACACTGCATTTTATATTCTCCTTCTGGTAACAAAATAGCGACTGATAAAAAGCAATTATGGACATTTTTAATATTTAAGAAATTTATGGTTTTACTATTTAATTGTCAAATTGTATATACTCTATGCTTATCTTTTTCTAAGTTAAAAGGTTGAATGGAATGTTCCTACAAATAGCAGCGTAGAGCTGGACTACCATACACTTATCTCATAGAAACACCTAACAGGAAAATACAGTATAAAGTCCACACCAAAAAAACCAAAGCAGAACTTTACAAGATATAACTTTAAATTTACAGTAACTTTGTGTGATGCAGACTTTGAATCATTAACCATTATTGTGTGTGGGCAGCTGAGATTTGTGCACTGGAGTGCATGGATGGTTGTGTGGTGGTCTACTCTTCTGATAATACCGTCCTTGGTTTTTCTTATGAGGACAGAAACAAGTCACAATTCCATTCTGCTAATGCTCGTTTGCAGGAAATTCTGCACACACTGATGGAGGACCTTTCATTTATGGGGAACTGATGCAAAAAGGTTCCAGGATGTAGATTTTCTCCATGGAACTGTTATTCCAAAAAATGTCCTTACCATGGAAGAAGAATTAATTTATGTACGTTTTAATGACAAAAGGGGAACACTGTTTTTATAACACCTACTCACAACCCTATGTTGGGGGCGGTTTGTGTTCCAAAAGACTAGAAATCCCATCCTTGCACTGAGTTCTCTCTGACCTTGTGGCTGCCAGGTACTGAAGAAGTCAAAGAAATGAAGTTAGTGAAGTTTCTGTAGGGAGATGAAATATTTGCTTAAGAAATAATTAGGATAAACGCCACTCCACGTAAATATCTAGTTTACTTTATTTACTTATTTATTTTTTTAATTCCAATAATTTTTTATGTCTGTCTCAGAATTTCAGTGACTTGAATGCTTGGTGTTCTGGTGGCACAGCTGTATATCTGTCAGTCTCATGTGGCCTAACATTCAGTCCATGAGGCAGAGGAGTTCTGAAGCTGAGCCTGGAAGATCACTGTGCAAATTAATCAGCCTTGGTCAACAATTTTTGGTTTTTTGTGGAATACTAAAAAGCATTTTTGCATTGGTCTCACCCTTTAAATTTTGGTGCTGTTTTGTCTCTTCATATAGTAATAACATTTGACTGTATTTCTTTTGCCTGTGTGAGTCAAGTCGTAGTACCAGATTTTCTCCTTACAGGTGGGTAAGTGAGAGATGATTATGAAGAACGGTGTCCAAGTGTTTATGCAGCCAGCGACCAATAACTTAGTGCTGATCTTTGCGTTCCAGGGCTGCATTTCCTCCTCTTGACCACACTGTTTATGGATCGAGAGATATATAGGAGAGATTTCAAGAGCTTTAGAGCCAGTCAGTACTTAGTCTTCTGAGCAGGAACCGAACCATCAGCTGGAGGCAATGGCCCTGAGGACCCGGTGAAGGATTCACTCCAGAGTTCTCAACGGCTTTAACTAGATTTTCTGTGCCCTGTGCCAGCTGATGCTGCTCTCTCAGATCCATCGCCTTCAGTTCCACTCCACAGAGATAATTTACTTCACTTTCATCCTCCACCTTCATCGTTTATTCTCCTCCCTCCTCAGCTTAACTTCTCCTTTTCCTGTTCCTCCAGAATAGGACTCATGCAAAAATAAACATATAAATATTTTAATATGGCATTAACATGCTGATTCAGCCATCGTGCTGGAGTCACTTTGTGAGCTCTGTTTTTGTGTTAGCTCTGTATATGTGGGTTTGATTGTGAAGTTTTCATGTGCAACAGAAACAGTCTCTTAGTTGATATTTGTAGTGCATCATTTATAGGCATCCTGTATATTAAATTGCAAGTAATTTAGGGGTGTAGATATTATGTGCAGATCTTTTATTATTGCACCTTGGAAAGCTGGCAATATTTTCAGCTTAAGTCAGCTCATTACGCTATAATGAAAGGGGATATATTACGAGGTCAAGGATTAAATGAAGTAGGGATATCAGGATAATTTTTGTGGCAAAATCTTTGATAGCAGAAGCCTGTGATCACAATATGTTTGTTTATCAGCCAGGAGGAAAAAATATGCTTCAAAATAAGAAATGCTACCAGCTGTAGCTAGAATATTTGGAAAAGTAACTGTTGATATAGATAGAATTTTAATATGCTTCTTTTCTCAAACTTGTTTCTTGGTGAAAATCTTCCTTCCGGGGGTTTCAGCTGAATTTCAAAAGCTTTTTTAGATATGATAGCAGTAGAAGATATTTAATGTAATTATTTTTATGTCTGAGTTTCTGCAGATTTAAAACAATTAAATGATATAACTAGTGTGTTAAATCCTCAAACCTGATCCAACTTTGACTCCAGTTCTCCTGCCTGTTGCTTCATGTGCCTCAGACGGATGATCCAGCTGACCTGAGCAGGATGCTGGTTATTAATAAAACATTATTTCTTAAAGTATAATACTTCTTAAACATAATCTTGTATGGATGATGTCTGTCCTGATTTTGAGCAAATTTATGTAAACCTCTTGCATTTGACTCTGGATAGCTGTGTTCCTTCATACGCATTGCTCTCGCAGTAAAGTCATGCACATTCCTTGTGTCTTCAGCTAAAATCTCTCCTCTGTGATTGACTTACATTTTAATTCAGTGATATGATCCTACATCGAGATAAACAGAGTGAGATACAGGGAATCAATCAGAAACAGAAAAGGATACCCCTGTAGGAATTTGTGAGCAAACTCCTTTTTCCTCTAAATCCAGTGAAATCAGTGTTATTAAGCTAGAAGTGAGTTTAATCCTTTTCATTTAACTTGATTAATGTCTTGTGTATAAAATCTGAAAAATGGTAAGTGGTTTTCCTACTTGTCATTGTTTATTTTCACACATAAAACAAGCTCAGTCTTGAAGATCTGTTTAATAAATTCAAACCTATTGTAAAATTGCTTGTAAAAATGAAATGGGGAAAGAATTTAGTGGTGTTTAATCTGAAAAAAAATATGTTTATGAACACTGTCACTCTAGAAAGAGGCTCCACGAATGCTACCCCACAAGAGGTACGGCATAAATATGTTGAATGAAACAAAGTGTCCGCAAAACCCCCACATTTTGAATCTTCCACTTTCAGAAAAACAATGTATGCTTCAGATGCTCCTCTCAGTTATAGTTTGTCTTGTATAGGTGACTTCTTTAGATATTTTGGGGATGTAAAAGCTGCTTTGGGAAACTGCCAGCGCGATTGAGCTGAAAATGGATCAACACTCAGGCAGTCGAAATTCAGGTCTGCACTCTCTGTATCATACATCTCCTGGGCTCTCCTTCTTTCTGTTTGCCTTTATTTTTCAATTTTCCTTTCCGCAGTCCAGCTGGGGATGAGGAGCAGGCTGGAAGAACATCCCCAGAAGAATTGATGGAGCTGAGGCTCAATGGGAAACTTTCCATTGCTTCAGAGGTTAAATGTAAATCTGGATGCAGGGCGCCTGTGAACTCGTATGTGCTGTAACACGTACAGGAGATAGAGTAGGATAAACACAGTGAAGTATAATTTATTGAAGGTTAAAGTATATATTAATTATTTTTGTGGGTTTTTTTCTTCCAGTCCTTCTGTGACATTGAGCTGTACAGACCTTGTCTCCATGTCAGAGCAACTGAGACAGAGAGAGAGATGCTTAGTGAGATGTAGGGAGTTTGTGGATACCAGTCTCAGATTTTCAAACTCAACTCGGTATTTAAATCACTAAATCTCCTTCCTCTCTTCCCTGATGATACATTCCTGAAATGTATTTTATCAGTCAAGGATCACTTGCCGACTTAACAATAGCAAGCAGATCAGGTGAAACATTTTAACTACAGGTATTTAATTTCACATCAGTAAGTGCCATTACAGGAAAGAATCTGCTTCTGAAAGATAAAGCTTGCTTATATCTACTAATAATTTAGCAGATGGCTGACATCACTTTTGCTTGCTTTTTTAAATAATTATGTAGCCAGGTAATCACTGTATAAACCAAAGGAAGAACTAAACTGAAAGAAGATTGGAGGGATCCATGTGGACTTACTGCAATGAATCATCATTATGTGCTCCCTATAAAACCCCATCTGCCGTTAGGTTGCTAGTGCCAGCAAGTTTTATTACAAATATTACTTTTATAAAATACCTAATCCACTAGCTTCGGTATTAGGTCAAAGAATTATGGTATAGATGTGTATATTATGCATGTTATGCAACTCGGAATATATTTACCAGGGCAGTAATATTATATTTGAATTCATCTTAACACAGAGCAGGCAGAACAATAATGTAAGTATCTATCTTCTGGTTCCCAGGGCAGAGCTGAGAGCACAAGTGATACAGTGCAGTTTACCAGGCATATCATTTTCACCTCAAAGTTTCTAGGTGAATAAAATAATCCCTGTGAAAATTCAATCCCTGTTAAAAAAATGAACTTTAATCATCCAGGAAATATCTACTCAGTTATGTCTTTGGGGGTAAAGGGAGTGTAATAAAACATTATGATCTTAAACATAAAGAAGAAGAGACCTTAGTTGGGAAAATATCTTTAAATACTACTGAATATGTACATAACACATTCACCTTTGTAGTAAAAACCACTCAGTTAAAATAAATAGTTTCTATGAGGTCCTCCCATTTAGTTTGTCTTTTTTATTTGATATGAAAAAACATCTGATATACAGCTAATGCCAAAATAATCATGAGTTAGAGACAGTGCTATCTTACTAAATTCCTCTCGCCAGGACAGGTTGATTAAAGTATAAAACTGCATTATTAATTTAGCCAAATTTCAGAATCATAGTGTCTATTGGGAATTTTGATTTAGCATTCACTGTTAAGACACTGCTGCTGAAAAACCACCTTTTAAAAAAGTCTTGCAAGATATTTATCCCGTATCTTCTTATCCATTCCTAAATCTTTTCTCTTAGGAAAATCCCATGTTTCCAGTTGAGTTTCTCAAACTTTAGATTGTAACCATGGTCATTCTTCTAGGACACAGCTCTCTTTTTGGATGAAAAAACCAGTTTTATATTTTACTTCATAGGTACCTCAATAGCTGTTTTGAGGCTATGTATCAAATATTACCAGTAGGAAAGAGGATAGTTCTCTATGTGTGTTAAAATCCATCAAATGCACCATGTGTTGTGCTGTGGAAAACTGAAAGAATGGTTAAATGTACGTATGTTTAATAGAAGTTTTGGAGAATAGAATAGTAATAGCTCTGCTGCATTTTCACTCTCCTACGCGGCTTTGAATTTTGGACTAATGTGCTTAACTCCTGCCATTATTGTACATTTATAACAGGGTTGTTTGTATAGGATTTACAAATAAAAAGAGTATTGATAAAGAATGCGTGGTGGCCTGTGAGAATTTGGAGAGATGACAGTGGCCCGTTAGTCCCCAAAGTTTAGAGCTACCAGTTTAGAAAATAGCTGATCCTCACTGGCTTCTGTTGAAAATGTTCCATAAAAAAGCCTTCTTCAACAGGAACTGGCTGCATTAACACACAACTGTATTAAACTCCATGTCATTAGAAGCCAACATTCCTGGAAGGAATAGTATTATGCTCATCTGAAATACAGTGACTGTCTTTCCTCCTAGGTGATACACTTAGCTCACCACTAATGTGCTAAGCATTATGCTTATATTAAACATTATGCTTATACTATTTCTGCCCTCTCTATTAAAACCTAGAGCTTTGTAGTCACCAGGGAGTTTTCTATCTATATGATTTTTCCATATCTGTTGGCTAAATTAGAGATCCAAATGCAAAATCTAGAGCTCATAAACATTAGGTGGATTTGTGAGTGACAATCCCTGGAGGGCTTTAGGTCCATAAACTAATGAGACATAAATACAGTGGAGTAGAGAAGGGTATTTTTATCTGTGATATACAAACTGGTTCCAAAATTGTTCAGGTCATTAATGGAAAACTATATCCATTTTCCTAACATCAGCATTACAAAATTTTGCAAGATAATTAGCATCTTTAAGAACGAATACATTATGGACTGGAACTCTAATTGAAAAGTAATTTGGCATCCTCTTTTAAAACTCATGTAGTCTTAACATGAGTAAAATGGACATAGCTTTCCCCTAATTATCATGTAAAGACTTACAGCAGAGAGGGAAACGCAGGCTCGAGTGCGGGAGGAGGCGTTAGCATTTTGTGACATATGGCATCCCCCTCACCGAAGTGCGAGGCCTGTCACAAAAGCAGCGATGATCTTACTCTATGTCACGCCACAAGGTAGCAGTGTTGTGGTACAATCATCTCGATCATTTTCTGATGCGAGTCGCTGGGCAGGGGATGGGGATCGGCTCCCCGCTCCCATCAAAATCAACGCAAGTTGTGCTGTTGGCTTCTGAGGACTGTTTCCAATACAACCAGTCAAACCTCACTTCAACGATTTATGCACAATGTCCCGATAAATAAATAAATATCACAATCCCTCCTACGTAATATTTCATTGATTCATTATTGGACAAATACTGAGAGAGTTAAAAGGACAAAAAATAGAAAAAGACTTCTAATCGATGCAAAAAATTATAATTTCATTTTGTTTTTCTTTCTTCTTGCATCATTCTAGTGTCTGTGAAAGTGGAAATTACTACAACAAAAAGTGAAAGCATGTGCTAAAAGTGAGTAATACAGTAATTAAGTCAACTTTTTATTCCCTCAGTAGGAATTTGAGAATATTGTTCAGGCAACCAGTTTTCAATACATGCTTTTTTACTGGCAAATTTTTCTACCGTTGAAGGCATATGTAATCAGAAATGAAGTTTTTAATTCTGAAAATCAAATATTGCAGAAGGTCAGTAGTTGTCTGGTGAAAATTAAACATTAGTTCTATTTCAACTATTCCGTTAATGCAAGTAGTTGTTTATAACTAAGCAGAACAGTATTTTCTTTCAGGACGGAGTCCTGTTTGCTGGGCTCCTGCATGTTGAAAATTCATTTTCACTGGAGGTGAAGGGACCCACCGTTTCAGATTCTTTTATGCTCACAGATAGCATCATGTAGAGACAATCGTTCAGGATTATTAGTTTACACAGGGACAAGTGGATGAAAAAATGCGTTAAAGGTTTATGACTGAAATAAGGATTATTATAGTGAAAACGCTTAAGCCTGGCAATCGCTATCAGTCTCTCTATCAATATATAGAGAATAAAGCTTTATGATGTGGTCTGCAGATTTTATTGGCATGAAATTGATATTGTAAGCTTTACATAAGTGATGACGGATTAGAGAAGATCAGGACAGATGGTCCAAGCTGTCTTCTGCGTGGAAATTCTCTGCACATATGGAATTCCAAAGGTGACTGAGGAAGCATTTATTGATTACTTTCAAGGTTGCTTATTAACATACCCTTATAAGAATATGCTTTCAGTTGGTTGTTTTCCTGCAATACCTCACACATTCGGTCTGAAACATTCAGAAGGTGAAGGTGAAAGTCTATGAAGGTGAAATGATGTGGAAAATTATACATAAAGACCATCCTCATTTGCCAAAATGACTCATCTTTTGCTTCCAGAGACCATAGGGAAATATCGGTTTGACTGGATATCAGAGTAATGAAATCTAAGAACTGTTTTGCCACCAAATCTTACCCTATCCATTATCTACAAGTTTTGATTTGCATATGGTGGCTTTCACCACCCTTGTGAAAACATGTTCTTGCCTGAATCTCAGCGCATTGAAGGAGAGTCACAGGACTCTGACATGCTAAATGCAATTAGGGTTCTCTCTGTACCACACATATGCAATGAGTTTGCAACAGAAAGGGAAAGAGGGAAACAACACTCTCTCTTCTTGCTACTGGGAGACCATTTTGGCACCAATGTTGGGGCCATAATGAGGTGGATGATTCCAGTTGCATTTCTAAGGCTTTTCCTGCAAGGTGGAAGGAGGGCAGTTAGGAGGAAAAGCTAAGGGTACAGGTGGATAAAAGAGAAAAACAACTGGGGAAAAATCAGATGGGCTGGAGAGGAAGAGAAGGTGAAAGCAACACTTGGAACAGAACAGTAAGGGGAGGTTATAAGTGACCTCTTTTAATGGAAAGAAAAAAATAGGAAATTATCAGCAAGGGAAAAGGTTGGATAGAAAAAAAAAATGTCTGCTCTTTGGAATGACCGAAACAGTTATCCTGGGGGAAAAAAACACACCACAAAGGTGGTTACACGTAGGTGATGTCATGGTGCTGTGTTCCTGTCTGGGATCCAGGTCCCACGATCATTGTGGCAGGGTGGGAACATAAAACCCTATCACAGGGCATATGTAGAATGGGAACAAATACGGGTTCAAGCAAAAGCTGTATTCGTGGCACTGCATAACTATTATGACTTGAATTTACAGAGTTTCTATTTTTTTATCTCTGTTGTTCTTTTCTGGATGTAAAGACATATTTATGTTTGGTTAAAGGTAATTGGACCCTCTATGTTCACCCCAGAAAGATTTCCTTGAAGAGTAGGATGACTCACTGGACTACCCTAAAACTTGCCAGTGCACACTGATTCAGAGACAGAGAGATGGCTCAAAGAGAAAAAAAATCCAGAATTTTACCAGCAAAACTCCTGATTTTAAGTTTGAAATTCATTATCCTAATCTCCTTTGAACAGCAGCGATCTGGGTTTGTTATGTGTTTTGGCTAGCTCAGGTAACAAGCGCAAATCAGGTTGTTCTCTTTTTCCTAGACAGAAGGATGTCGATTTTGTAAAGTGGAAGAGGGAAATTAAAAGTGACAATTGTTTTAATAATTACTAAAGTAGAGTTAGCTCCTATCTTTTTTTCTTAGTTGGTCACACAGTCTGCTTTTGTCCACCATGTGAACAAAAAAAGGATTCTATCTCATTTTTATTTTATGATTATTATTTTTATATGTGCATATACATATATTTACAAAGAAATACATCACAACCAAACACTCACACAGTGGCAATTATTAAACAGCTAATTGTACCTCTCTGAGTTTAGCATCAGTGTAGCTCAGTGCATTTAACCCACTCGTGGAAGACAGTTCTCCAGAAAGAGCATGTGGAGAATGTTGCTCGGTTTAGATTAGATAAATCTGGATTTAAAAACACAAGGTCACTGTATTATTCTCTTTAAAGAAGTCACCCAAGAATCCATGTCTGTCTGTAAACTCTTCTTATTTACTTTTGTGCAACTCACTTTTCTTCAGTAAATAAGTAAATTTCTTCCATAAATAAAACGGAGCATGACTCGTAGCCAATCAATAGAGCATTGCTGATCGCGGCCATATCTGGCTGCAGAAAGACGGGACTGCAAAAGGTTGATTAGCTAAAATTGGTCAGCCGTTCGTTAAGAGAGTAGAACTGTTGGCTGATACAGATTATTTTCCCGTCTCAGACACCCCGAATATGCAGGTCCCGTTGCTGGGTGGAGTGGGGATCTCTAAGGCAAATAGCGCTGACTTTGATAGATGCAAATCATTCTTGGAAGTGCTGTAAACCAGGTCCCCTGATGGACTAACATGCAAAGACTCGCTAAAAGCTGTGCATTCGTATGAAACCCGCAACAGAATTCCTGACACAGACATCAGACTCCCCTGAAATTTGGGTTGGTTTGGCTTTAGCAATCTGTTTGAAGAACAGGCTGGATCCTGCCACAAAAGATGTGTCTGTTTGTGTGAAGCTGCTAAGAGAAACCTATTCTTCGCTGTTTACTGTGCGGTGATCACTATGAAAAGCAGAAGTATAATCAGAAAAATATTCTACTGAGCATAAAAAGATTTTGCTGGTAAAACTGTAAAGGACGAGCAGCTTTTTTTTTCACAGGGAAACCCTAGAATATTGCATGGTATAGAGCAGGAAGGGATGAAAATAGGAATCTGATGTGTTCTTTTCAATTTCTAGTCTCCCTTTATTTAATCTTGTGGGGAAGTCAGTTCTTTGGAACCTGTCTCTGACAGAGCTTTGATCTTTCCCCTGTGAGAAAAGTCAGCTTTTGTTTCCCAATTTTGCCTGCATTCATGACTGGCAGGAGCCTGAAGTCTCCGCTTACCAGAGACAACGTATTTCTATCAGCTGAGAGAAAAAGGGACCCTAGCTCTGGATGATCCTTGAACTCCTGGCTCACCTTTTTCTCACCTTTTTTTCACACTTCTCTCTATTACTTAACTATTCAACACAAAGTAGCCATTCACTTTTACTGAGAAGCTGATTTAATTCCCTCTTTCATTCAGCCCTGCCAATCTTTCTTCCAGCTCGCTGCCTGGTACCTTTACGGCCTTAATTTGAGAATGATTGTGTGTAATCTCTTCCTACCTCGAGCCTAGCCTTTTGCGCCGAAGCAAGCCAACGTTCATTCAGCAAAACTCTATGCACCCAAGCACCTTCCTTCTCGGTGCCATTCCTCTTCCTAGCGGAAACCCAGCAGTAGCAGTTACAGAAAAACCCATACATGTTGCTGGCCTGAGTATGCAGGATCGTAGACTACAAGGAAAGGAAAAGGAGCATGAATAATACACTACTACGCAAAGACAAAACTCATCTGAACCTATCCAAGGATTGTAGAGTTCCCATGAGCTGGGAAGGGTATATATATATATATATATATATATATCCATCTATTATTTTTTTTCTTGTAAAGAAAACCTCAGTTGCTTAAAACCTCTTTTTCCCCACTGTGAAGAGAAGCAGTTTGTGCTGTTCAAAGCAGATGCCCTGCAGGACCAAAAATCTTCTGGCAAGAGCAAGTGGGGTTGTACAGTGCAACATAATTGGATAAGAAGCTCCGCTCCTTAATGTAACTAACAGTTGTACCGACACTAAATATGCTTAATAGACAAAAACCTCACCTTCAATAATGAAATTCTAACTATCTAAAACACCACCTCGCAATTTTTGAAAATAGTGCTATCTTTCGTCTTAGTCACCAAAAAAAAAAAAACCCAACAACTTTTACATCCTGCATTTTAGAATCGTGCAGTTAATTTTGATGAGTACCTCCAACTCTTGGGTTATTTTTATCGGAAGTCTTGCATTGTTATTTTTGCCAACTGGTTATGTGAAAATCTCAGTTTTCATTTTCCAAAGTAAGTTTCTATCTCCATAGAATAAAACAAATACACAGAAAAGTTTGAAGATGGTAGAAAAGAAATAAAGGAATTATAGTTAATGTTATAGTGTTAATATATTATAGTTTATGTTAATATGTTATAGTATAATGTTAATGTTATAATATACATTTGATGATTTTAATTTAAACTTGTGATTTAGGGGAGATGACTTGGTATTTTTTAATGGTTGGTATTGGAAAAAAAATTCATAAGACCATGAAATAGTTCTAAAGGCAGAAAGTTACTTTTGGGAGATTTTTTACATCTCAGCAGACATCCTGTACAATTTTGCGAAGTGTATAAGAAATAGAAGTGTATTAATTGATTTCTATCTTCCTCTAGAAATCTGTAAATCCACACATGAAATATCCACAAGCCCTCTTCAGTTACTACCTAACCCTGGAGATGACATAAGCCTGTTATTGCATATTTTTTTACACAAAATTGCCTAACCTGGGAAATTGTGGTCCTGTGTGAGCCTACGACTACGTAAGCCTGAAACATTGTCAGACTTTATTAAAATACATCTTACTAGGAATGAAAGGAGGTAGAAGTAGAGCTTTGGACTTCCTGCCTGCAAACTCAAACCCAGTAGGTATTTTTAAAGAACATTAATAGACTAATCCCAAGATACAGAATAAATGCCTTCCCGTTTTAGCTAAAGGTAGTTGGATAATTCACTTGTACTTTCTTATACTTGCCTGAAGTGATCTGAATTTGCCAATCCTATCTCGTATGCCAATTCTAACTCCTATAATAACAAGGTCATAGGACTCTCCTAACCTTGCTCTCTGAAACCATTTTACTTTACAGAGAATAATTAAAGATTTACTGGGATAAAAAGGAGAAGGGGGAAAAGGGTGAATGTTGCTTGTTAGCCTGTGGTAAGTGCAGTTGCATGGCAAGGGAACCTAAGTTTTAGCCCTTCTTCTGTTAAGGCTTGCAGATCTTAGGTTAAGTGTTAGCTTGGGCTGGGAGAGGAATCTACAGCTTCCCCATTAAGCAGGTGTCCCCAGTCACCCCAGACTGGGCAGTCACGGGGATATTTTGCACCCAGCACACAGAGGAGCATAAGCAATCCAGGAATGCATTGATGATAAAGCAGCATGTCCATCAGAGCGAGGGGAAGGATTCTGTCCCTCTGCTCTGCTCTGGGGAGACTCCCCTGCAGTGCTGCCTCCAGCTCTGGGGCCACCAACATCAGAAGGACATGGACCTGTTGGAGCAGGGCCAGAAGAGGCCATGAAGATGCTGCAAGTGCTGGACCCCCCCCCTGTTGTGAGGACAAGCTGAGAGAGTTGGGGAGGTTCAGCCTGGAGAAGAGGAGGCTCCAGCGAGACCTTATAGTGGCCTTTCAGTACCTAAAGGAGTTCAACAGGAGAGATGGAGAGGGACTAGGGAGGGGAGCCATAAGACAAGGGGTAATGGTTTTAAATTGAAAGAGGGAGATTTAGATTAGAAATTAGGAAGAAATTCTTTGCTGTGAGGGTGGTGAGAGCCTGGCCCAGGTTGCCCAGAGAAGCTGTGGCTGCCCCATCCCTGGAGGGGTTCAAGACCAGGCTGGATTAGGCTTTGAGCAACCTGTTCTGGTGGGAGGTGTCCCTGCCCATGGCAGGGGGTTGGAACTGGATGGTCTTTAAGGTCCCTTCCAACCCAAACCATTCTATCATTCTATGATTTGCCATGCCCTCTTTTCCTCCCCATTTCAATATCCAGACAGCATAAGAAGGGTGAACATTAACACCAGAAGAAAGGGAAAGAAATACTAGAAAGTTGATCTGTTTTAGCTGTATTAGTATTGGTAATAAGTTGTATAATTGGATAACTTGGATTGTGAATGTTAGATTGTTAAGATTTTAATAAGATTAACAATGAACTCTTGGTTTTGTATGGAAGGTGTGTTTCTTCAAGCCAAATAAATTGCATGCAGTATTTGTTCCAGTATCCCTGACCTTGAAGACTTTGTTAAACCTGAACTGCGTATTTTTTACCACAAGAACGGTGTGGCTTGGAGCTGGAATAATTAATATGTGTAATGAAGATAGCACATTTATATTCTACCTTAATTAAGCTGGTAACAACTATGTTTGTATAGACTGTAATTTATATCTCTTATTTTCAAAGGCTTAATCTTGTGAAAGCTCAGATATGCTTATAACTGTTGCCACTGGGTTATGCTCCCGCTCCCTTCTTAGGCCCGTGTAAGTGAAGACTGGCCTCCCATCTTCAATAAACTCAGCCACGCTCCTTGAACAAAACTCATTACAGACACTTGTTCCAACCCTGGACCTCTCTGGGCACTAGCCCTGCTTCTGAATTTTATATGGGACAAAAGAAAGCATGGTGAACCCCATCGAAGGGGTTACCAGTGACATATTTCTACACTGATTTTGGAAAGTGGGTCTTTGAAGGATGATGTAGCCTCCTACATCTCTCTCCTTGGAAAGCAGCAACCATTTCCATCAAGTTATTTTTCTTTCCTGAGTTCAAAACTTTTCAAAATATAGAGAAATTGGGTAGTCCAAGTAACCAATGCTTGCTTACTTACTGACATATTTAAATATTTCCTTTTGTT
Organism: Numenius arquata; assembly: GCF_964106895.1. Taxonomy (NCBI): domain Eukaryota; kingdom Metazoa; phylum Chordata; class Aves; order Charadriiformes; family Scolopacidae; genus Numenius; species Numenius arquata. The sequence continues at coordinate 53,507,101 of NC_133585.1, forward strand.
GAAGGTAAAAAGTGTATCATTTTGTCTCTTGCATGCAATCTGGCTTCTCAATTCAGAGGTAGATCTTAGTTACATATTGCCTCGTTATTATTTTTATGGCCACCTACCTGAAATCTGGGAGAAAAAAATCTGTACTGATACCCTGATCAGAACAGATTACAGATCCATGAAGTGATCTTTTCTCCTGTGCTTTATAATATCAATCCAGTTCAAACATATTGGGTGAGAAAGCCAGAAGGGTAAGCACTTTGTAACAGTAAAGCCTGAGCAGTGCAGTAAGCAACTACTTACCAGCTGACGACATGCTGGCAAAAGAAAGTTTTCAGAGGAGGTGGAAGGAGAAAAATGAGGTGACCTTTACCATTTTTTTCAAAAATTACCATGACTAACATAATTAACCTGTACATTAATCCCACTTTAAATGCACTACAATTACTGCTAATACCTTTTATAATGGTAAATATATTTAAAAACCTCAAATTATACACCTGTGTTTATGGGTAGAATTACCATGTATGGGCTTTAATGTCATGATTATACTTTTTAATTATTATTACCAGTGTAACACTGTTAGGCAATGAAATAGTAATAGGCTTCAGGCAATGGATCTTACAGCCTTAATTAGTTGTAGTCCAGAAAAAAGGAGAGTCATAAAGTTTTGAGAGATCAAGTACTGAAATAAGTTAGTGTTAGTTAAAATAGTCCTTGTTCATGTTTGGAATATAAGATCAAACACTTAGGTGGATCCACGGAGTCTGGTATTTTATCTGTGATGCAGCCTAACATCATACTTTAAAGAAGGCAAAAGAATCCCCTTAGTTAACAATTATGAAATAATTTGTCTTTTGGGAAGTTTTCTTCCTTCTGTCAGTTGAACTTCTATTGTTCCATAAAATATGAAGCTTACGTCTCTTCAGAAAAAGCGTTTAATCTTACCTAATGCAACTACGGTTGTTATCATTATCTATATAAATGTTGAATCCTTTAAAAGACTAAGCCCTTGGCCTCAGTGTATCTAATTAAAGGTATTAAATTATACAGATGGCATAAGAAATGAAAGCCACAGGGCAGGTCAGCAGGGGCAGCTGAAAGGAGTAGTTTTGTAAATTAAGCGTATATAGATGCATAATATTGCAAGTCCGTGAAGATATGTCCTCTTCTTCTACCCGATATAAAATTCCTCATCCTTGCAGCTGCACCTTTGTCTTTGGCTTTTCTCTTGATTGCTTTGCTTAGGAATATTCCTTTTTCCTGCCTTCCTTGTTCTCCTCTTTCTTCTTCCTGTTCTACAGGTATCACCACAAAGAAAGCCACATTCAGTCTCTCAAGCCACTTCACGAGCCTACCAAACTAACCCTCTTTTTCTTTTTCCCAAACACCTAAAAAGAGGGCTCATGCAACAGATTTTAAAGAGCTTTGCAAGGTTTCAAGACCAAAGCCAATTAAAGGCTTAAAGGAAGAAGCCAGCAGAAACAAGATAGGAAATTAAGATGATCCAAGTCTTTGGCAAACATGGGATCTGGAGAAAGAAGACAGAGGCCAGGAGGCATTACTTTTCCTCTCCTGACTCTGAAAATGGCAATGAGCCAAAGCCTGAGCTGGTCTAAACTGGCGTGAGTTTAGTAACTCTCCCATGTAGCTGAAGGCCAAAGATCTGATCCAGAGACCATGCCTGCTATCGTGTCTGCTCGTTCGTGTGTTTAAAGTCCCAGTAGCATGAGGGAATTGAGGAGAATACATGCTGGCTCAGGCAATAGCGTCTCATGCTGTTTGGAACAAGGGGAATTGATTTTTTTTAGCCTATATGTAGCATGTAACTCATTAGGGTTTGGAAAGTTGGAAAAAAATGTCCCCGAAGCTGTACAAGGGGGTGGTTCTTTAGGGCTTTTCTTACAACCAAGGGGTCAGTTTTGCAGCAACACAGAATATTGATGGCATCACACTGTAATGACATCCACAGAAGAACAGTGTCTCTATTGAAAACCATCACCTACAGAATGATGTCTCTGAGCAACCATCTCCGTTACATGGGGACATACAGCCCCTTGAGGATGCAGAGCTGTAAGCACATAATGACTGTTACAAATCCAGTGCTGCTTCTCTGTGGAACCTGCTTATTCTTGCTGCTTTCTTTATAAAAAGGTTTTATCTTTCCCACCTGGGATGAAAAAGAGTAAATACTTAGAATTTAAATTTGGCCCTACAAGATAATTAGTGTAATCTGCTGTGTACAAAGACTGCACTGGCAAGTCTTTGATTTTACTTATGCCCCATGGCATCAAATCAACAAGTGTGTAATTCTGCTTACCAAATGCACAGATGGACAAATACGGATTTCTCCTTGTGGATTTTATTGACTCTTTTTTTTTTTTTAAAGAGAGACAATCCTCTGACTCTGTTGTGGGTCCTCTGTCCTCTAACTATTTTCCAAAATGTGATAGGGACCTGCCTAGCTAGGCACAAACTGCTCTAAGCCAAAGAATGAAAATTTAACATCACATTTGGCTATGAGACGCATTATAAAGGACTTTCGGGCAAAGAGAGGTGGCTGTGATCATGTACTCAGGAACAGCAGGGTTCTGGTTCTGCAGCTGGGACGTTTTTATGCTTCTTCCTTAAGTTGGATCTGAGATGACGAACTCGGGAAAATTAAGTGTAGGCCACCCTTGCAAACATTGGGGTTTTTTTTGAGATCACCCTGAAGACTTAGAGGTTTTGACCTTGTGTTATGCCAGTACCTGGTATGTATTATCTGAATGCATATATAATTCTTACTCACTATTCATTGCTGATTGCTAGATGCACATTATTCTGATGTAGAGGTTAATTGCTTTTATATAATTTACAAAATTCATGTATAGAGCTGAAGGACTGAACTGAAGACAAGCAGTAGTAGAGCAGTGGCAGACAGAAGCATAGTGCAGGGCTTATAAAGTGATTTATAGGGCGCTGAACGCCAAATCCCAGTGCAAGCTTACATTTTCAAGCTGTTCTCTCTGATGACTGTGTGTGGAAACTTGCTCTGTGCCTCCTCTAAACTCTTGGTTTCTTAAACACACCCTCCTTCCACCAGTTTTTGTGAGAAGAGTTTAATAAAACTGTCCTTGCACTCAGGCTTGAATAATATCTTGGTGTTACCAAATGAAGAAACAGTGGTAAGAGTCACTTTATCTTGAGCCTGGATATAGTGGAGCTGGAGTGGAGGCAGGAGCCTTTGTAGTCAGTCTCAGAAGGACTCAGAGGACTGGGCTTCAGCTTTAGTCTTCAATTAAAATAAGATTTGGGGAGGGAGTGATTAGAATTTAAACTGAAACAGTAAGGTTTTTGGTATTTCAGGCTAGCATGGGCAAAACAGTCATCTGGTTGGTCTGTAGACCCTCAGGAGTTGGAAGGCATCTCAAGGAGCTTAAGCCATCTGTCAGTAACTGAGTTGCATTTAGGGTTTGTGTTGACAAATATGAACTTCTGTAATAAAAGAAAAAATTTCTCTGGCATTAAAACATAAGTAGTTGTAAGTTTACTTCTGGTATTGAAAGTATAAATAACAGGATCCTTTTCCCACAAGACACCTCTGGATGGAGTCTAAGGATTGTTACCTCTGTCATGCTTTTAAATTTGAAAAGTAAGAAAAGGAAGAAAATAGAGGTTTCTTATGCACGACTGTTGTAAAGTCAACATTCTATCTCCATCTCTCTCCAGCTTTGGCTGTCCCACAAGTAGTGGGAAAAAAGTGTAAGTACGGCTATATCTTTTTTTTTTTCAAATTATTTCCCTCATTTTGGTCTAGAGAACTGTTTTACAAAAGATTATTGTCTTTTCCATAAATTTTGACTTTTGGTTGGTTTTTTTTTTTTTTTTTCAGATTCCTTGCTAAAAAACTTAAAACATCCTGGTTATAGGACTTTACAGCAACTAGAGGAAGACCAAGTAGCAACACACGTTGCCTAACAAAAGGACTGTTGGGAAGGTGACAGCTGCCACCTGTGAAGTGATGGAGGTATCTTGGGTGTCTTTGTCAAGCTACAGCCTAAGGCCAGTCTTGTTGGAGATACAAGGAACTGTTAAAAGTACTGACAGGCATTTTAAGCAAGAAAGAATGGAGGAAAAAGTGAGGGGAAAAAAAATCAGGGGGGAATTGTATTTGTTATTATAATTTGTTCTTAAAACAAAATAGAACAGGAAGACAAAACTTTTTTTTCTTTGAGTGACAGAAACGTAAACAAGAGAATTATGATTCCTTTTGAGAAATTAAGGTTGTGCTTTGTTTGTGACAAAACATATAACTGCACGTAGCGTGCTATTAAAATATTTACTAGAAGGCATGCTGTTGCTTCTGACACAAAGGGGCCTTGAGGCTGAGAGACCCCTTAAAGCTATAACCTTTTAAGTAATTCTATGATTGTTTTCTTCTGTAGAGTGCTGGATGAGAATATATTCTTAAAACTTTAAGTAAGTTTGAGATGGGATAAACTGGAGCTGACGAGAATTGTGCTAATTCTCATTTCTCTGATCCACAGACCTGATGTGCCTCTCAAGAGAGTATTTTCATAAGCTTATATAGATTGGGTAGCTCTCAACAGTAAGAAACTAAAATTTTCCCAGATGCTTGTAAAACACTTTAAGTAACTAACTCTATGTGAAGTGAACACTCCTTAGATGCCTGTACACGAGTTGGATGCTCCTGACCTGGAGCTTCTCTTTTACAGACTCTTCCTGTTTTTAAGCCATTTAATGACACCAGAAGTCAAAACTTTTGGGGGACTTTAGAAAAGTAAATCCTTTGTGTTTATTGCCCCAGAGGAGTGCATGGGTTACCAAGGAGTGGCCACACATTTATAGCTGTAATGACTGTGATGTCCCGCTACAGAGATTTACAAAATTTGTATCAGTGCGGATTTCCCAGCCGGCGGGAAACATGTATCAGCACAAAAGCTCGTCCAGAAAGGAAAGAAATGCTGCCTTTAGTTCAGAAACAGCCACCAGCTTTGAGGTCACCAAATTTTAAAACACTAGCAAGATGACTTCAGACTTGGATTGGGCTATATCGCCTGTCACTGGCATGTCTCTAAAAATAGGAATTAGAAATTCTGCTAAAGGGTACTTGTCTGGGTCTGTGGGATGAGTAGTTAGTGCAGGAATTAGCTTCTGGGGAGCTGCTGGCTCATTGCAGTTGTAATTTTCCGGCAGTCTTAAACACCCGGGTAACTGACAGCAGCCACAGTAATGGAATAAAGGGCTATTTTTTGCATAAATGTATTGAGGTCTAATGGGAATAAAATACTTCATTTACTGAGCAGTTGAATTATAATGTTCCTTGCTCAGATTCTGTGTATCTTGACATTAAGCCTGGTAACAAACTGGCAATTCTGAAAATGCAGTGCTTACCTATATTCTCCGTGCAGTAACAGCCAATCTGGCACCAAAAGGAAGAGCTAATAAGAAGCGTAATTACCTAATATACATAAGCTCTGTGTTATCTGTTTCCCATTTTGAAAACACTGCCTTTTTATACCATCCTATATCTCATATCCAAATTGTGCAAGATGCTGACCTGAGAGTGCACTTGCTGCAGTTTAAGTGCGAACTGACAGAGTTCTTAATTCTGAAGAAAAATAACATCAAGAAATACATGTAAACAGAACTTGAATAATATCTGGGGTTTGGGTTGGGTTTTTTCATTTGCTTCAGTGCAAATTTTTTAACACTGAGTATTGGTTTAAAATGATCCTTAAAAAAATTTCTACAAAAGGAAAGGTGAAAAGTGATACTGTGTGGCCATTTGGTTAATCAGTAAAATTGAGCTTGACAAATCTCCCCTGTCAAATGAAGCTGCAACACATATTCTTCAAGCTCTTTACATTTCATGGCATTTTAATTCCTCCCCCTGCCCCAAATGTGTAATAATAATGTAGTTTTCCTCTTGCAAACACCTCGGGTGGGTGCACACACAGCTACTTTGACACCAAAAATGGTGTTTCTTCTCTAACCACAACAAAGGGAGAATTCAGCGTAGTCAGCAGCTGGCACACACCAGCAGCGTGTCCTCCTGTGTCAAATATCTGTGATACTTCACTGTGGCAGCTGATGAAATAGTAACGGTCTCAATTTTTCATACGATACGCAAATTTGCTCTCAAACATAAAGCCTAAAAGTATGTCTAGTCTTAGATGCTGGTTTTCTAAACATAACCAGGATTCGGACCACTCAGCAAATGTATTTGAAATGCAGGACCGTATCTCATGGCTGTCCATTGACAGCCTTCTGAAATCAAAAAGCAGCAAAGCTAATTTAGCACAACAGCAACAGTAAAAGTTTCACAGTCACAGAATCATGGAATGGTTTGAGTTGGAAGGGACCTTAAAGACCATCCAGTGCCACCCTCTGCCATGGGCAGGGACACCTCCCACCAGAACAGGTTGCTCAAAGCCCCATCCAGCCTGGTCTTGAACCCCTCCAGGGATGGGGCAGCCACAGCTTCTCTGGGCAACCTGGGCCAGGCTCTCACCACCCTCACAGCAAAGAATTTCTTCCTGAGATCTCATCTAAATCTCCCCTCTTCCAGTTTGAAGACATTACACCTCATCATATCACTACATGCCCTTGTAAAAAGTCCATCTCCAACTTTCTTGTTAGGCCCCCTTTAGGTATGGGAGGGGGCTCTAAGGTCTCCCTGAACTCTTCTCTTCTCCAGGCTGAACCCCCTCAACTCTCTCAGCCTGTCCTCACTGCAGAGGGGCTCCAGCCCTCCCAGCATCTCCGTGGCCTCCTCTGGCCCCGCTCCAACAGGTCCATGTCCTTCTGATGTTGGTGGCCCCAGAACTGGAGGCAGCACTGCAGGGGAGTCTCCCCAGAGCGGAGCCCGAGGAGGGGGAGCAGAGAAGCAGAGGAGCAGAGCAGAGGAGAACCCCCCCTCACCCTGCTGGCCATGCTGCTGAGGATGCAGCCCAGGATGCCAGGGGGGTTCTGGGTTGCAAGTGCACATTGCCAGCTCATGTTGAGCTTCTCATCCACCAACACCCCCAAATTCAGAAGGACTCAGGGCTGCTCTCAACCCGTTCTCCACCCAGCCTGGATTCGTGCTTGGGATTGCCATGTCCATGGCACAGTCCAAATAGGCTTTTGTTATCTCCTTAGTCTGTCAACCCACTGCTTCAATTGTTCATAGAATGGACCATGAACTTCAGGTTTTCATGTTAAAAGTTAATAAGAAAGCAAATTTAAAAAGTAAAGTGTAACTAAAGTGGTAACTTAAGCTTAAGCACAAAAAGGTTGACATTTTGGTCTGTGAAACATGAAAAAAATATGAAAATGATAGTTATTGTTTAATCCTGGCCAATCTCCATGTTCTGCAGCTGATAGCCTTTACCTTGGCAAGCTCATATGATTTTTTACTGAACTAAAAGTTTATTTTGCAATTTACTTCTCAATAGAAATTTATTACATGAAAAACCGAATGGAAGGGAAAAATAAACTGACATAAAATACTGATAAATCCAGAAGTTCAGGTTTCAGTCTCAGCTGAAAAGCTTCACTGCAGTTCCAACTGATTGTAAACAGTTACCTCTGGAAGGAAGAAACGATCTCTGTGAATCCCCAACCTTCTGTTTTTATTGATCAGTACTGGAAAAATGATGCAAAACTATATATTTTATTGTTACAGTTTGCCCTCTATTCTTTCAAAAAACTTTCATTCTTTCAGAATAAAGCCTGGATTAGCAGTAACTGTAATATAAATGCAGAGAGGTGGAAAGGGGGGGAGTGAGGAGGAGAGGGAGATGTTGCCATAGCACAGATTTTCTGCGAGCAGTCATTTTGAAAGATCAGGTTATTCTATTATAAAGATCAGTGGGGACTAACAACTGATTCAAAATAGTACTAAATACCTTTAAATTACATTAACTCAGGCTAATTAATTGGTTTAGTTTGTAACTTCTCAGAAAAAAAAAATGTTGCGTACTTAGTATAAAAGCAGCAGTATTTGAAAGGATATGCTTCATTCATAACTTATTTAAGAAAGATCTTGTATACCTTCTTGAGCATAAAACACAACTCAACCTTAAATATAGAATTACCCATATTTCGTGCTTCTGTAATATTTTAACCATGGTGCATTGAAAGGATTCTATGCCATCCCCAAAGCCCTCCTACAATTTTGAATCAGGAATTGACTGAAAACTAATGAACCTCCCACCCTTTTCCATATCAAAAGATGGATTTCTAGGAGCAGTAATCAAGTCTGAAAGTAATTATGACAACTTCACTTGCATGAATAATGATTAATATACTCTTAGAATCGTGCATGTGCACCTTGCCCTGACTTGTGTTTCAAAACTCATCTTAATTAGAAATAATACTCGCTAGGGAAAAATGCTTTTCAGAAAAAAACCTCCCAAAATCTATTTTTTATGGGAAATTTCCCCTCAAATTTTTTTTTTGTTTTTATTCTAACGCAAAATGAAACCCAAGGTCTTTCCAAAATATTTGTACCCTTTACCCCCCAAAAAAACCCATAATCCATTCTGCAGTAGCCTGTTGTATAAGACCTCTTTTCTCAAATGTGAAAGAGTTTCCAGTTTACAGGGATTGGAGCAAAGACCTAAACTTGGGTTTCCTGCATTTCAGGTGCTAAAACATGATGCTGTTGTGCTATTCTTTCTTACCCAGAAATTTCACCCAGGAGCTATAACACTCACCTAATCAAACATGTACAACACACATTTAAACATTTGCGGAAAATTTAATTTCTCGGAAAAAGCAAACATCAATAACCACTCTGAGTTTGAAAGTACATTTTTATGTTTACAGTTGTATGGTTATGTACACAGTTAGGTCTGGAATCTAAAATGCATTTGCTATTTATACACACTGGCTTTAGAGTAAATTCTCTGATTTTCAGATAACTTATCCTTTATGTCACTATTGGTTGACATGACTCAATCAGAGGGCCTATCTGACCAGGTGCTTTGGCCATCTTCCTTTAATGCTTTTGTACATTTCCATTTCTCAAATTTGTCCCCTATTGCTTTAGTTAAAGGAAAGAATTGATATTTAGTGATAGATTTCTGAAACAAAAAAAATGATAGAAATAGCAATTTTCCTATAATGTCTTTTCCCTATACGATTGGCTAAATAAATAACTTGGTATTTTAATCCAAAGGAATACCCTTAAATTTTGCACATCTATTTATCCCTATGCAGTGTACCATTGTGCAAAGTATCGTTGTGCTATTTTCATTTCCTTGTTGCTGTATTCCTTCGACACTGTTTTCTTCCTCTCTGTGTAGATGTTTCTATCAGTCTCAAAACTTGTCAATGCAGGGAGAGAGTCAGTTATCCTTGGAGAATTCATCTTAGTGGCCCTTGCCTTTGGGAAGAAATTCTGAGAACATCTTTTGGGAATGTATTTACTAAGTATTTGTGAAACTGAAATATTCATTGCATTTAAAACCTGAATGAAACATTCAGTAATTTATGTTGATCTGCTTGAGGGTAGGAAGGCTCTACAGAGGGATCTGGACAGGATGGATCGATGGGCCAAGGCCAATAGGATGAGATTCAACAAGGTCAAGTGCTGGGTGCTGCACTTGGGTCACAACAACCCCATGAACGCTACCGGCTTGGGGAAGAGTGGTTGGAGCTGCCCAATGGAAAAGGACCTGGGGGTGTTGGTCGACAGCCAGATGAATATGAGCCAGCAGAGTGCCCAGGTGGCCAAGAAGGCCAAGAGCATCCTGGCCCTTATCAGGAACAGTGTGGCCAGCAGGACTGGGGCAGTGATGGTCCCCCTGTATTCGGCACTGGTGAGGCCCCACCTCAAGTGCTGTGTCCAGTTTTGGCCCCCTCACTCCAAGAAAGACACTGAGGTGCTGGACTGTGTCCAGAGAAGTGTAACGGAGCTGGTGAGGGGTCTGGAGCACAAGTCTTGTGAGGAGCGACTGGGGGTGTTCAGCCTGGAGAAAAGGAGGCTGAGAGGAGACCTTCTCGCTCTCTACAACTCCCTGAAAGGAGGGTGTAGCCAGGGGGGGTCAGGTACTTCTCCCAAGGAACAGGCGATAGGACAAGAGGAAACGGCCTCAAGTTGCGCCAGGGGAGGTTCAGATTGGATATTAGGAGAAATTTCTTCACTGAGATGGTTGTCAAGCACTGGAACAGGCTGCCTGGGGAAGTGGCGGAGTCACCATCCCTGGAGGTATTTAAAAGCTGGGCAGACTTGGTGCTGAGAGACACGGGTTAGTGGTGGTTTTGTCAGTGTTGGGTTGATGGTTGGTCTTGATGATCTTAAAGGTCTCTTTCAACCATAACAATTCTATGATTCTATGACTCTATGTATCATGCTAATGTGGAGAGAGTGATAACAGAAACTAGAAGACAGTAGCACTGATGTAATGCAGTGCTTATAGTTCCTTGACAAAATAAAGCACTTTCACAGCTAGTACCATTGGGTGCTAAAAAAATGATATTATGGAGGAAAGAAGATGTAGATGAAAGGACTCACAGACAAATTAGCCAAACTAATTCAGCACCTCTCTGAATCACAATACTTCCTGTTCCTCTTGCTGAAGTTGGCAGTGATTTACAATACAGCCGAGTCCTAACAAGGAACCAACAGACTTGCTTCCCTAACAAAATGTGTATGTAAACAGGGTTTTCCTAGGAAAGTCAAATACTGGGGTAGAGGAGGGTGAACAGAGCACATGAAATGAAGAAGCTTCTAACAGATATGATCTCCATAGAAAAATAATGGCAGAAAAGATGCTGACTTTAGGAGAGATTTAAGTGAAAACAAAATGCTGACATTCAGTTCTTCGTGGAAGACAACTCTGGTTCTCTATTTTTATTCGTAAGGTCAATCCCTTAAATGCCTTCTGTATTTAGTGAGATTTAGTATTACAAGAATTTATGACCGGTACTGCAAAACTTGGATTCTTGGATGGCTTTGTACTAGTAATTCCACTGTTGTCGAAAGAACTGCTCGTGTCAGAGTCCATGAACCTACAGATTTTGAGGAAGTATTGCAGGACTTTTAACAGATTTATGAAATATTTCTTGTTTGCCACAATGGCATATTAGAATTAATAATGTTTAAAGAAAATTTGGATAATTTTGGAGAAATCTTTGAAATTCATGTACTCATTCACTAAACTTTTGTGAACAAATTATTTCCTAACATTAAAGCTTTTGAAAAAATGTTTTCAAGCAATCCAAAGGGAACATATTGCTTTCATTTAAATATAAATCCTAAGGAAGAAATAGATATGCAGAAAATTCAAACCAGTTCACAGAAACAGGCTGCAGCTTTCTCGTTGGAAGGGAAGAAGCTGCCAGAATCCAGCCCTACCCGCCTTTTCCTTTGCCTGGTTTTCTTTTGGTTTTGTTTTGTGGTGGTTTGTGTGGGGTTGTTTTTTTTCCATGTTGACTGACAGATGAATAAGTAGCCAGGATTAAACAAAATTACCAGGTACACGGCACAAGTAATTTGTAACAATCAAGGTCTCGAGGTACACTGAAAATGAAGAATTCTTCTAGGAAAGAATTTACAGTGTAAAAAGGCAGCATTAGTGTCACGGAAAGATTAGATAGTTAACAGTTTTTAGCAGCAAAGTGCTACCTTTATAAAGTTCTTCTCAGTTTCATTAATCTAGTCCGTGACAGAGAGGATTTTGAGCAGCAAGGGAGCTGTATGAAGAATATGTAGACTATTACTGTTCTGCCATTACTGCTGATGCACTGTTGGGTTATCACGCCATGTCTCTTTCATCTTTTTATGATCTTTACATGCCCTATAGCTACTGCTACATTACATTTAATCATCTTTAGCAGCTTGAATGTCAAAAAGTTAAATAGTTTTAACTATCCTTTTTTCACTTTAACAATATGCAACTTAACAGCACCTGTGCCGAGCTCATTAGAGCTATTGACAGATTTTGTGCCATCCTGTGCTGATGTCCTCACCATTCCTATGATCATGTGACACATTTATGCACTATTAAACCTATAGAAGGTGATTTTATTACAGCTGTGATTTTCCTCTGATACCGTTCTGCCATCCAACTTGTCTCTCACTAATTACTTAGGTCTTAGTCACAGGTTTTCCATACGCTGTCTATAGCCGAAGAGAGAACAACTAGTAATGTAATCTACCATCTGTAAAGCTGGTGCCTCAGACTTTGTCAGAATAATTAATCTATTCTTATATCTATGTTAAAAGCTTAATTCAGACTTTCTTATCCAAACATTCTAGTTTCGGGCCTGTCTATTTCTGATAATTACAATATCAAGTACAAGTTGTGATCACTGATGTTCAAGAAAGATGAGTTCAAATTGCTGCTAGGATGATTAGAGACATAGAAAATATATCTTATATGAAGGGTCTAACAGAATGCAACTAGATTCACAAAGTGAAGGGTAGGAGTGAACAAGAGTATCATTTATAAGCCATTGGGGATGAGACAACTCTTTAAGCTCAACACACCCCAGCAATGTGCACTCGCGGCCCAGAAAGCTCCCCCCCCACCCCGCCCCCCGCATCCTGGGCTGCATCCCCTGCAGCGTGGCCTCCAGCTCTGGATTCTGCCCCTCTGCTCCGCTCTGGGAAGACCCCCTTGCAGTGCTGCCTCCAGCTCTGGGGCACCAACATCAGAAGGACCTGTTGGAGCCCGGGTTGCCCAGAGAAGCTGTGGATACCCCATCTCTGGAGGTGTTCAAGACCAGGTTGGATGGGGCTTTGAGCAACCTGGTCTAGTGGGAGATGTCCCTGACCATGGCAGGGGGTTGGAACTGGATGGTCTTTAATGTCCCTTCCAACCCAAACTATTCTGAGAAAATCTGTAAGGAGTTTCTTTCTACAGAGCAAGAGTTAAAATGAATGATAGGCTGAAAATGATAGAATTGGGGGGAGAAATGATAAATCACTAGCTGCACTATTATTTGACTACAACATTTCAATCTTCAGTCCATTCTCATTTTCCAGTTACCATTACTTTTTACTTCTCTTATTAGTGAGTTAAGTTGTGGTTGGACTCGATGATCTCAAAGGTCCCTTCCAACCAAGAAGATTCTGTGATTCTGTAAATCCAATATATTTTCTAAAGAAAGAACCTAGAAACAAGTTAATGTTTTGAGTTTTACAGTCTATTGTCTATTTTGTGGTAACTGGTCACAAATTTTTACATTGAGATTCAAATTAAAACAGTGTTTTATGGGACAGGATCAGTTTCAATCCCTTTTTGAAACTGTCTTTTAATTTTACTGTTCTTAATGAAGCATTTTTTTGTCTTTTCAGCGTGACTTTTGGAAGACTTTTTTACCTCCAGAACTTCTCAGGAAGAGGAAAAGGCATTTCCCTGCCCAAAATCTACCACCTCTGAAGGCTTCTGCCTAAGCTTAGATTTTTCCATCTGTGCATTTATGTAAGAAATTATAATTTTCTAAGCTTCACCTACACAATGCAATCAGATGCAACCAGGTCTATAATCTCATGCTTAGACTGAGTTTCATGATAAGATTAAAAGAAATACTGTTCTCAACAGAAGCGGATAATTATGCCATTGAAGAAAGGGTAGTTACTAGAGATCATCTGAATACATCAATACAGAATTGATTCTTGTACTTTCAGTCTGGCTCCAGAGCAAATAGTAATAATATTCTCCATAAATACTCACAGTGAGCTATTTCTACTTGCTTGAATTAATCCAAAAAAGAACGCAACACTCTACCACTCATTAGGGAGCTTCCAAAAATTTTTCAGGCAGTTTGATTTCTAAACAGACGCAACCTCTACATTTGCCTATCTAGTCCCAGAGATTATTAAATATGCTCGGTGTGTCAGAGTTACACTTCAACTTCTTTAAATATTTTGATTGCTAAATTATTTGTTCGGCTAGTAGCTCTCTTTGCAATAGGTTTTTCACCGCTACAGCTCCGTACATGAGCAGACACTTCTGTCAAGGAATACACCTATGCCAGCAAAACCAGATGTTTGTTGATGGTTTCCTTAGTTGAAACATTACGCTTTTGGCTCAAGCCTAAAAAAATAAAACCTGCTCTATAGAGCATGGTAAGCATGTGACATAACATAATATAACGGATTGTAATGTAACATAATAAAATGTACTATCAAAAATGTTTTAATTATGTGCCTTTAATGATTGTCTTTAGGTTAGGGGTACTGTTTAAACATAGAGCGTGACCAAAAAGAATTTAGAATTGTTTTGTTTCCCATTCTCCTGTCTCAAATACATGCTTTTTTTTCTGGCAAAATCACAAGTGTTTTTTCTGTAAATGTCTACCCGAGGTTCTAAGTGTCTACCACTGTTACTGACAACTTCTTGTTGAATAGAAACATGTTCAGTACAAGAAAACCAGCAATTTCTGAAATAAACTGTTGGCAAAAGAACTGTTGCTCAAAATCAAAAGAATTGTTTTCATTATTAAGCAAAAGTGCTTTACACAGAGTGCCCATCTATGTCAGCTTAATGAATTTTGAATTAAAACGAAACTTCTTTAGAAGTAATTATGACTAGTCTATGATTATCGATTGATTTTATTATGACTACTGCAATTAAGGTATGTTCATAATTAATTTGTCTGGAGATACACAACGAATTGTTGCAAGTAGCTTTAGAGATGATTGGTGAAAAAAAAAAACCTTTCTGGTAGTGGAACAGGTACTGCGAGACCCCACAGTTAGTGCAAATGAATGGCTTTATTGCACCTTTCCCCTTTCATCAATATAAATGGGAGGGATGGTCCCAAGACGCCTTGTTACTATTATCGACCCACAATCATTACTCAGTGGACCTTGCGCCACTTGAAGCATGTTCCATCCTCTGGAGCGTACGATCTAGTGCTGATTAATGGTGATACATAGATCTTGGAAAGCTGGGTGTAGCACCATTGCTCCATACACTAAACTTTCAATTGATTTTAAACAAAATGATTTCCAAAGTAATTCAAAGGTGGTTTATTTATGAATTGATGTGAACCATACATTTTTTTTATTTTCCTTTTTGGGCTCTGAAAGGTGGGATCTGGAGCAGTGTAGAACTGGTCTTGACTTGATACAAGTATTCACCCAACGGTACTTCTTTAAGCCATATTTCTGGGAATTGAGATTATCAGCCAAGAGATGCAGCTTAGAGATACTCTAAAGTATCTCTGCAAGAGATTTTAGTTTAAAACTAAACTAAAATACCTTTCTTGTGCCGCAGGCGGAGGGCATAGAGATAACGAAGAGGAAGTAGGGAGTGAATAGCACTAAAGAAATTACACAGAATAGATTTCCAATAGGAAAAGAACACAATTCTCCATGAAGTATTTAGAAACATTTTTTTTTAATTGTTCTGCTGACTTGTGCTCAAAACAGAAATACAATTGTAGATAGGCTTGTATAATTATATACACAAACACTCCTCAAGCAGTTACCAGTTGGGTAACTGCTTGATAAAGGTTGGGTTTATAAAGTGCTCAAACCAGCTCTGTTACAGCAGGTCAAAATTCACAAGAAGGAGACTGAATTTACTGAAACGTACCCCAAACTCAATCTGCCCATAAAAGTTTCAAATTGGAGTACTTTGGAAATAATTTCTAAAATATAAGGAATTTCAAATATGACGTTACTGAAATATATAGCTAAAGAAGAATCTGCCTTGTTGAATCTTACAGTCCTGTCATGCCAATAACCTTATAAAGACAAATATTACATAATTTATCATTATTATTTTGTTGATATGTAAGTATATTGCAATAATATTAAATCTACATAAGTACAGAAATGCATCTGCATAAAATGCATACTGTGATTTCTTCTGCTGCAGCCCCTGGGCTGCCGTCATGTTCACTGCTCATGTTTCCTTGCCGCGTTCAGGGTGATGATTCAGCAAATTTCAAACCCATGATTCTGCAGAAGTTCTATCTTCTTTCCATATTCTTAGGTCATTAACCACACTAAGAGCTATTCCAGCCTCCATTGTCCAATGCAAAGGAAGAGCGAGGGCCGTGATTCATCCCCAGATGCAGGAAGCCATAATGAGAACATTTGTTCGAAGACTGAACTGAGTCATATGCTTATCCATATTTATGGTGACAGAAAATAAAGCCTTTATATGTGTAAGCGAGGTCGGACATGTATGTTTGGAACCGCACACGCAGAGATTATCCTGAGCTCTTAAGAAATTATTGAACGTATTGTAAACGCGAGGCCTAAGAATGTTAAAAATCTTCCGCAGTCCTTTAAAGAGATTCTAAATTCCTAATCTTTTAAGCATGATAAACATGAGCAGATTTATACTTCTCTACAGGCTTCCATTGACAGACACGTGAGCTACAACTTTGTACATGCATGATGCTCTTACAGATCCTACCCATGGAAGTTACTGGCTGGAGACAAACATTTCACAGGAAGACAGAAAAGCCTTGAAAAAGACAAAGCAAACAAACGAATTACATTAACTTTTTCACACCACTTCACACTGTAAACACTGACTATAAACAGCTTGTTTTGTTTCATATGAGTTGCTTCCTTCCTCATCACTTACTAATTTTGATTGATAAGGCAGCTTCTTATGGCTTTGGACTCTAGAACGTCTTGCCAGTCCTCCATGGGCAACAGGTTTTTAGTCAGATTTTCTGGCAAATCTGTTTACTCTGTCATACTTTAGCCTTTACCTTTTCCTCTGAAGATAATTATGTTTGATGACAGTCTTGAATAACATGCATCTTACTAGTAATAGAATATCTTACAAGTTTTGTAAGAGTCTCATAATAAAATAGCATCAGATCTATCTACCCGCGTTCAACACACTCCTGTGTATGTCATTTCAACAGCCATTCAGATGGATCTTTGAGCTTCATTGGAATTTATCTCTGAGGGTGTTTGAGAACATGAATAATGAATCACAAGCAAGTTTTACTAAATATAACAGCTGTCAGCTAAAATGCATGGTTAGTAGCAAACAGTGGATTCCTGGTGCGGGAGTAAAAGACAAGTTAAAAAAAAAAAATCCGGTAAATGACTAACGGTTAATGTAGTATCTTATTTACTTACTTATTCCATGAGTATTTTAAAAAATGTATTTCCTGAAGGAAAATGGCCATGAATGTGGAAGCCATTATTGGTTTTCTGCCTGTATGAACTTGGATGCAAAGTACTGAAGGTACTAAATTCCTAGATCGACACGTAACTCGATGCCTGAGAATTCAGTGTCCCCCTTATCTCTAGGATTTTTGGTATAACGATAGCACTAAAAGTCTTGAAATGTTTTCTGTTTAGGAAGAGTAGCTTGGAGGTGCAATCTTGTTCTGATAGAACTTGGCATTGGTAGCAGAAAATAAGCAGAATTACTGTAACTTCACCTCCGCTTGCACCCATTGTTGTTCTCTGCTCATTTGAAATAATTTTTTATTTCTTGAGTCCCTGAAGGACTCATGGACAAGGGTTATGTCCTCTTGTTTGTAACGTATCATTGCCATTCAGTATTGAGAGATATTCTGAATTTCTGATATTCTGGAATTGTTGCCAGGTCTTTACTCACTCTACTTGAACTAATTCCCATGGAAGCCACTAGGAGAGGTGATGAGTGCACTCTGAGCAAGAACCTCCGAGCACTGGTGGTTTGAAAAGGCTATAGCCCTTCTATTCTAAGCTTCAGCACTGCTGAATTTAGCATCAAGAAGCTGTCTGTGTAGTGGCAGGTGTTGACCAGTGAGTTGGAAAGACTTTGCCAGGAAACTCATGGCTATGATTACTTTGACAACCGAGATTAATGCATTCTGGATGACTTTGGGTTTTCAAACTTCTTTTGAACTCCTTATAGAGTTTTAATAAAGTTTGTTTATTATATCTACAGTTCTGGAATATCGGAACTCATTTAGTTATTAACCTTTCATACATATCATATGCATATGTAATATCTACATAAATACTATCACTTTGCCTGTTTTGTATATAAAAGCAACGCAAAGCAGTAGAATTTATTATCTACATCACATCGCATATTTTTCACCTTGTGATTTTTAGGATGTGTTTGATATAATCTTTTTACCACACACAAAATGAGCTTATCTTCAGGCAGCAGTTTGCAAAAAATTAAGCTTCCACATCAGGCACTGTTGGGAACGTACACACATCTCTGAAATCAGCAGGGCCCATTGAAGAACTGGCCACACGTTACAGACTTAAATTGACATCTAATAGATCCTTAGAAGGCAAAGCTGCTGCTGTTCTGGCTCACGTTTATGTTTCTCTGCTTAGGTGTGCTTTCAGGTTTTGATATTTTTCCAAAAGCAAGGGTGGCTCTTTTTTTTAAGGGGAGGAAAAACAACCTTTCCCACATTCATGAGTTTTGCAGGCACATAAAGGAGATAAAATCTTGGCCCAGGCTCTTAATGTGAGTCTGTAGTGCCATAGAGGGCCCCTACTGGCCTTAAGATATGTTGACCCAGTAATTCATTTAGTCATGGGTTATTTCATTTGTTTCCGTGTGTACCATAACTATGTAATCATCATGATGTGTTCTGTGCCCTCATACGGGATTAAGATGTTAATTTTTTTTTTTTTTTTTTCAATTTCCAGTCAGATAGAAAAGAGAAGAAAAGAAAAGCTGGCAAAAGCATCCAGCAGCTGGAGATGGAGCAGATTTGGCAACCCACATTCCTTAGGCTACCTGCTAGCAAACAAGAACAAAATTCAGAGCAGCGTACAGAAGTTACATATTATACAAATCTCATTATCTGTATTTATTTAGGAGCTAGTAAACATCTTTTAGCACTGTGTGAAGTGGGGATGCCCATGGCCATGAGCTCTTCCAGTTCTAAACTCTAATTTGAGGTATTGCAATAGCCGCTGAAAACTGCGAAATAATCTACATGTTTTCTTCCAAAGGGAATATCATGATTTAGATGTGTTATATTTTGCAAGTGCCAACAGAATGCTAAAAAATCTCTTTTCAGCTCTTTTCTTAACCCACACTGGATCTCATATGTGAGCTGCAAGTGATTTTTGATGGTAATGTTTGTTGGAGGCCGTTAGAGGTACAGATGCTGTGTATTTGGCAATACGCATCAGGAAGGCTCAGGTTGGGAATCAGAGGTCCTGGTAATACAAACCATAATATAAAATCTCTGCTTTCTAAGGAATTATTGACAGTAGCTTATTGTCAGCTTTAAATATTTAATCTAATAAAATCATGAGCCAAAGCAAGTCACGTGTTTGAGTGTTACTTTGGGGAAATTGTTGCAGTGTTTATTGTACATGGATCAAGAAACAGGGGCACTGTAAACTATTTTACAGGATTTTTAAAATTAAACTCGGAGTCCAAGTACCTTCCTAGCTTCAGATTTTTGTGAAGTTAATTCTCTGCAAACCTGTCAGTTCACTACGAGAAATTTCGGTAAGTCTGATGGCATCATGAAGAGAGTAAGAAAGTGCTTATTGTGCTTTATAAATACCACATACATTTCTAATCATCTACTTGGTATATCTGCTTGACAATGCAGAGTTAAATTCTGGAGACTGTTAAAACAAGTAGAGAGAGTGTTAAGTTATATTAAGGAAACACTGTGAAGGGCTATCAATTAAAGAATGGTCCTGCTTGGTTCTATTCTGTGATTCTATGATTCAAGCTAGTAAAATAAGATTTTTACAGACTCCATGTGAGAAAATACTGTAGAATAATCCAAAGCACAACCAAACTGCTCAATGACTGTTCAGGATTTTACAGCTTTGAACAACACATTCTATTCTTCAGGCTTGAACCTGGGGGTGTTGAACCACTAACGGACTGCAAGCCAACCCAGGTGAGAGGTGGACTAGTTTGCCAATAATTACAGTAGCCTCATCCACTCCCACGGAGTGTTTGACTTGGCTCCTTGGCCTGTGCCTGACACGCAGCAGCTGGGGCTCTGGCGAGGCTCATGCTCCAGCTGGGAAGGAGCAAACAGTGGGCTCACTGGGATATAGAAGCTCATGGCCCCAGCTATCTCTCAGCAGAGATTATTGCCTGCTGCCAGAGGGTTTAGCTCAACAAAGAGTGCAGTCAGGCAGCGGTTGCAGGTTGGAGGCAGTGGTTGTATTGACTGGTTTTCTGAGGAGACCGGGCTCTGCTTGGATGAGTTTTCCTTTCAGTACGTTTTGTTTTCCTGGTGGTTTTGTGCTAAGTATTCAGCAGTGTTAGAATGGAGAATGTGCTTAACTCTGCTTGCTCTTCTTGTGCTTGATCCTGCCAGGATATAGGCTCCGGGTCGAAAATAGTGTTTTATGTTGCTGTATTGCAGCTAAAATGTGTGTGTGCTTTGCAAATCAGAATCACAGACTGGCAGGGGTTGGAAGGGACCTCTGGAGATCACCTAGTCCAAGCCCCTGCCAGAGCAGGTCCACCCAGAGCAGGTTGCACAGGGACGTGTCCAGGTGGGTTTTAAATGTCTCCAGAAGTGGAGACTCCACCACCTCTCTGGGCAGCCAGTTCCAGGGCTCTGCCACCCTCAAAGTAAGGAAGTTCCTCCTTGTGTTGAAATGGAACTTCCTCTGTTCAAGTTTGTGCCCATTTCCTCTTGTCCTGTCACCGGGAACCACTGAAAAAAGACTGGCCCCATCCTCCTGACACCCAACCCTTAACTATTTACAGGCGTTGATCAGATCCCGCCTCAGTCTTCTCTTCTCCAGACTAAAAAGACCCAAGTCCCTCAGCCTTTCCTCATCAGAGAGACGTTTCAGTCCCCTCATGATCTCCGTAGCCCTTTGCTGTACCCTCTCCAGCAGTTCCCTGTCCTTCTTGAACTTGGGAGCCCAGAACTGGACACAGTTCTCCAGATGTGGCCTCATCAGGGCAGAGCAGAGGGGGAGGATGACCTCCGTCGACCTGCTGGCCCATTCTTCTTGACATACCCCAGGATGCCATTGGCCTTCTTGGCCACAAGGGCACTTTATTCTCCTTGCACTGCCTCTGAGACGTGGCTGAGAACGGCACAAAGTGGTATTGATGCTGCTGTTCTCCTTGCTTCTAAGAATGGTCCTTTGCTTGGCTTCAAGGGTAACAGTGGTCAAGCAGTGTCACTACCTTACAAAGATGAGGGAAGTTAAGGTAAGAGACAACACAGAGGAGCCTTCCTATAGTAATGATGGAATATTAACAAACAACAGTTAACGTGCAACTAAGAAGAATAGGCATTTGCTGTTTAATGTCTATTTCCAACCTAGTTGGATCCTTGGGGTGAAAGTCAATGTAATGCCTTGTTTAAAGAGGATTTTTCCCAAAATTCTTTAATAAACTAAACCCTTCTCTCATAAGGGTTAGTGAATGACTGAAGGATAGGAGGACTAAAAAGAGGTGAGAACTGCGGTTCTGTAATTCTGTTATGGTGAAACAAAAGGCATGAAATGCTACTTTAAATCACAGCATGGTTAAAAATTCAAAAGGATACCCCCATGCAATTTTCTAACCAAAAAACCCTGTATGTGTATTAGAAAGGTTTAGGAGAATTTTATTTCCCTCCTCTCCCTTTGATGTAGGATCCAGGCATATCCACAACCTACACATTCTTTGGAGTGTAAAAATTGTCTCTGATTATTAGGGCAATGATATTAAGGAAATGGGAAAGAGGCTTATTCACTGAGTTAGATACAAAGGGAACTGAGAAAAAGACCATAATTTCCCTTCCGTAAAGAATTATGCTTTGTAGAACTTGTAGGTAGCATATTTCCATGGATAGCTTGTGCTAAGGTATAGTAGAAGTAAAGCAGGGATAAACTGTATCTGAGAAACTTCTAATCTAATTCATTTGAATTCAACGCGTTTAATGATGTTGAGCACCAAGACTGCCATGGCGACTGAGTCACCCAGAACTCTCTGAGAAGAGGGGCATCAAAACACCTGAGATTCTCATTGTGACGAGAAAAGGTGAGTTTTCTTGCTGATTTTGAGATGACAGGCAAGGAGACAACCTTTTCTTTTGTGTCTGCACAAATGCTTCCCTAAGGGAAAGAAGTCACTCCTTCTTTGTCTTGTGTGTCCTATACAACTTCAAGTACATACAAGAATTTGCTCAATCCAGGGGGACGGGGTGGGGAAATCCTTTATTTCAGTTCTTAAAAAAAAATAAGTTACTTAACACTTTTTCTTATGAATACTTGACTGTTAGAATAATATTTTTTAAAAAATTTTTTCCTCAAATGCAGTGACCAGATGAATCCCTTAAATTTAACTTCAGTCTTGTGAAGAAGGAAAGGCCTAGTCCCAGTAGTAGCCCCATAAATAACAAAACACAGTATAATACAGGAAAAGGTAGACAAATGAGGAAGAAGAAATTCAAGCAAAGAAAGATGCATCCTGCCAAAGAGAAGTGATATAAAAGGTCAGGAGAAAAAGAAGTAGAAATTCAGAGGTAGGTAATAGAACAGGAGAATAATTAATCAGGATAAAAGAGAATTAGGGTAAAATCTTAGTTCCACTGAGGGACTGGCTCAGCTCCTAATCCAGTGATGCCATTTCTGGATCATACAGAGGATATAAGAAAAGATGACAGACTGGACCTAAAGAAGGCGAGATTAAGAGAAGATTTCCTTTCCTTTCCTCTGGGGTATGTTTGTGATATGGAGTAGAGCTACACTCGCGTATGGTCTAAAGATGTCTTGTCTTCTTGATTTTTTGAAATCTGGAGGCTGCTGTTAGATGAATCCTCTGCCAATAGCTACCAATTTACTCTTTGCAACTGGAGCATATAGGCCAATTTTTAAAAAAAAAAAAAAAAAAATTTTAATCTCACTATCTTCTGTCCTTAAACAAAAATGTAGGAATTTTTGAGTTCACTGTTTATTTGTGGGGTTTTTATAACTGTGTATGGAACAGAAAGGAGGTCTGAAAATATGTTTAAATTTCTTTTTATTTATCTTGTCTATGTTTTTCATATAATTTTAAATCGCTCTAATGCTATCTTGAAATTGTCTGACGTCTTTAAAAGTATAACTCTGAGGAACCTTACAAATGCAGGACAGACTATATGAAAAACCGATATGGAGTTCAGAACCAACCATAAATGATCGTGATTTATTGCACCACATCAAAAGCAGATAACCGCTAAAATCCATAATTCATTGTAATAGTATCATAGTCAAGCCTGACAAAAAGTCATCATGTTTATACTTGGATAGTTCAGATGAGTAATTTATTGGTTCTAAAAAATAATGTACTGTAAAAATACTCTGAGGGCTCTAGACTCTGTCAACAATAAAAAGTCATATTATGTATACAGGTCCATGCACTGAAAGTGCCCTTCAAGTAGCCTCCATGAATGTATTAAGGATATAGAGTATCCCGATACGCTTAGCAATCTTGCTTGCCATAAGCTTCTAATGCACTTACTTTTTAGTAAAAATACTGTTGAAAACCACCCTTTATCAGTGCTCCAAGCCAGACCACTTTGTCCTCCCTGGCTCCTACACTGCCTTTGCCAATATAGGCTACAAGGAATCTTCTAAAGTTTTACACTCATAAAGGAAAGTTCACCTCATCTCCTAAAATACCTGTAAAGGTTTATAGAACAAGGATAATTTCTAGAATGTTTACAGATTCTATTAATAATCATAGAATCACAGATTCATAGAATTGCCTAAGTTGGAAGGGACCATTCAGATCATTAAGTCCAACCATCAACCCAACAGTGACAAAAAACTTCACTAAACCATGTCCCTCAGCAACACATCTACCCATCTTTTAAATACCTTAAGGGATGGTGACTCAACCACTTCCCCGGGCAGCCCATTCCAATGCTTAATAACCCTTTCAGTGTAAAAATTCTTCCTAATATCCAATCTAAACCTCCCCTGGCAGAACTTGAGGCCGTTTCGTCTTGTCCTATTGCCTGTGTCTTGGAAGAAGAGACCGACTCCTGCCTCTCTATACCCTCCTTTCATGTAGTTGTAGAGAGCCAATAATAAATGATCAGAAGCTGAGTTCTAAATAAAAAGCTAATTTCTTATATCTCAAGCCATCCTGAGCTGAGAACAGTTCATCTTCATTTTGCTTATCTAAGTAATAGGCAGAAATGGCACTATGGATAGAAAAGTCTAGTATCAGCAATGGCTTTTGTTCTAGAAACTGATAATGGGAAATACATACAAGCTTTACCCCACAATTTATTTTTTTTTGGGGGGAGGAACTTTTACATGTTGGATTTGCTTCTGTATGCATTACAGAAGGTTCAAATTCAGGTATAGATCAATCACCCTCTTTTTTCCTTAGTTGTCTAGTTTTGTCTGCAGTGATGCTCAAAATCTCCTAGTTTCATGATTGCAATCTCGCTAGCACTGAATGTAACTTATTGCATGTTTTGTTTTCACTTAATTTGGACATAGATTTGCTGAATTTATAGTTAGCATGTAGTGGCTATGCTCATTTGAAAGCAGATCTGACAAATCATAGTTATATCAGCTGCATTTTGGACTCTTGTCATTGCAATAAAGTGATACAGAAATGAGTTACCTTTATAATTATTTCAGATACTGTACATGGACATGATGAAGATTTAGCAGATCTACTCCACACAGATAACTAGGCAGAGTATTTACAGCTAGGATTTTTTTTGCTTTTTTGTTGTTCTCTTTTCTCATTTCATCAGGAAAGAAATTTTTTGAAAACAATGGATTAAAAAAATATGTTTTTAGCACTATTGTCTTGTCAATAGATTTTTGTCATTTGAATATTCAGTATTCATGCTGAATACTCATCCAATGTTTATTCTAATGTCCCCGTTTAAAACCACTTTTCTTTTTTTATAATTGTTTATACTGGTTTATATTGTTTATAAAGTTCCTTCTTAAAGGAAAGTAGTTTTGTAATCACTGGTGATATAATTGAAGTTTTAGTGAGAAAATGTTGATGGTGATGGGAAAGCAGATGGGCTTGAGGAAAATGGGGATTTTATCTGAGAATAGGTTAGATGTTTTAGCAGCAGAGCTACTGCTTCAGATCTCATAGAGGACTTGTGGCCACAAGCCTGTGTATGGGTTCATTAGCCCAGCTCTCTGCTGCCTGAGCCTTACTTCATTAGCACCGGTAGTTTTGAATGAGGCCCAGAAGACTTTATGATGATAGAGCTTGAGGAGACACAACAAAGAACTGAAAAGATGGTTGTGTATAACATTGCAGCTTCATTTGAAACACAGGCATCCCATCTTCAAGGTAAATGGTTACAAATAGTGAAAATTAATTCCGCTGAATCATTGTTTTGCCTTTTCAGGTCTGACATCCACTGCATTCTAATGATTTATTCTTTTTTCAAATGTGCTGTTTTCCTTTTAATTAAATTTTTCTTTATTATGGGTAAATGTAGCTCTGCTAATTATGCTTGAGGATTTTTTTTAGAACTTCATAATACTTTAATTCTCAAGAAAAGAACACCTAAGTATTGCCTCTGTAACTTGAGTGGCAAAAGGTCCAGGGAGCACAAAAACAGCACTCACAAATGATAGTTAGCCAAAAAAAGATTGTTACTTTAAAGACTGGGGCTTAATAAACTGTAAAGATTGTGCTAAATGTGATGTATTAGAATGGTTTGCAAGCTTAGTATTATATTCTGAATTAAAAAGGAAATAAATAGATCACAATTTTTCAGAAATGATCACAATGAGATAATAACTAATAAATTAAAAGATTTTTTCAACAAATGGCTGAGTTTGAATTTTTATGCTGAAAAAAAAGAGTATGCTTTATGTGACTTAGATGATGCTCTAATGAGAGTAGCACTTCTTATACCAAGTACACTGTGCTAAAGAAGGGAAAAAAAGCATTCAGGAAATAAAGTAATTCATTATTGTCATTTAACTTCTCTAAGTTCAACATTTTACATGGGATATCATAAAAGTGTGTTGCTGAAGTCTTGGTAGGGGTTTAAAAAAAGGAATTGCCAATAGAATATCTGCAGGAGCATGGGTGCACTTCACACCGTGCGAGGCTGAGCAAACAGACTGCATAGAAATCTAAACAGCTGTCTGAACGGCTGATTCGGGGACTTTTTTCAAGAGCTGCAAATTCCAGTGTCTGACTCTAGAATTCATCTCCCTCCGAATTCAGCAGCTCACAAAGGCCAAGAGCTGCAGAAGAACCGTTACACAGTTTCTTTGTCAGCAGCCTCCCAATGTCATGATAAGTGAGATTTTACAATTTAGAAAGAATTCAATGTGTGTAACTTTACAGACTGGCTCAAATTAGATATGGATACTATTGACGCTGGGACATAAGGTGGTGCAGCAAGAAAACTAAGGTTTTTATATTATGTTAATTGTCTGCAACTCAAAAAATGGCAAGTTTATTGGAATGTTCTTATGGAGAAACATCCAATCATTCCACCTTACAGCCATATTTCTAAGGATTCTGTTTTCTTTTTACTCTGCTCAGAAGAGAATATCATATTACTTACTTACTTTCAATTTAAATATTTGTTTTCTATTTCTCACCCGTTTTTATATTAAATCATTCATATCAGATGATGATTAGACAAATGTTTTCGTTGTTTATGCACTTTTGAAGTAGCATTTATAAAGTTAGGAGAGAAAATTTTAATATGAAAGTGAAAATTATGAGAACAGAGAATTTATGTGAAGTCTTGAAGAATAAATGTCTGGGGGAATGGTGCTGGTGCTTTGTTTTACTTTTTTAAAGGGGAAAAAAAAGGTGACAGGTACAAAATTCTTGTATGCCACAACATGGAAGTGTGAATCTGACCCATATTTAGGGCCAGACACCGTCACCTCTGAGGTACAGAGTATTTCCTCCAGCGCACAGGATCCAAATACTAATAGGTTAGAATTTTACATCCACAACAGAAATTATAGAACTGGAAGGGACAGCTGTCTGTAATCACAGGTAATGATCATAATAAGTGTCAACTTAGGATAGCTCAGGTGAGGCTTCTTACTCACTCTTTCTCCTCATTCGCCTCTGCTCCCACATGCTATAAGGCCTGATTTAAGGATTAAGAAGAATGAGTGAAAATAAAGAGATACTGTATACAGATAGAGCGCTAAGCTGTCCTCGGTTGATCTGAATGTATCAGCTTAAAACTATTGTGTTATTTATAAACAATAATAAACCACAGTAGTTAGGATTAGAAATTCATTGTATTAGGTATTTTTTGGAAATAAAGATATTTTCTCTAAGAGTTTATAATCTTATCTGAAATAACCCACTGAGTAGAAATAGGAAGGACATGGACCTGTTGGAACGGGTCCAGCGGAGGGCCACAAAGATGATCAGAGGGATGGAGCACCTCCCCTGTGAAGACAGGCTGAGAGAGTTGGGGTTGTTCAGCCTGGAGAAGAGAAGGCTCCGGGGAGACCTCATAGCAGCCTTCCAATATCTGAAGGGAGCCTACAGGAGAGCCAGAGAGGGACTCTTTGTCAGGAGATGTAGTGACAGGACAAGGGGTAATGGTTTTAAATTGGAAGAGGGGAGATTTAGATTAAATATTAGGAGGAAATTCTTTACTGTGAGGGTAGTGAAGCACTGGAACAGGTTGCCCAGGGAAATTGTGGATGCCCCATCCCTGGAAGTGTTTAAGGCCAGGCTGGATGGGGCTTTGAGCAACCTGCTCTAGTGGAGGTGTCCCTGCCCATGGCAGGGGGGTTGGAACTTCATGATCTTTAAGGTCGCTTCCAACTCTAACCATTCTATGATTCAAATAGGACAGAAATAGTGAGGCAAGAGGAAAATGTGCAGACAGTCTCATTAAGAGGCACAATTTATTGGGGGTGGTTTGTCTAATATTTGTTTACTTTTCTAAATAGACAGTATGGACTAACTAAGAATGTTGCTCGCTTCATTAGTGGTAAGGAGCTCAGTGTCTCTTAGACATCAGGAAAGAGTAGGGGATGAGGAGACAGCTACCATCTTCAGATCCATGCATGTGTAAACTGCACAAAACCCCATAAAAGTTAAAACCTTTAGGAGAGAAGTAGCTGCATGAGGTTACTAAGTGGCCTCATTTAAAGTGTTCCAGTCGTTCTGTTTATCTGCCTCTGCCAAAAATGGAAACACATAAATTTCAAGGCCTTCAAAAGACAGAAAAATTGTTTTCACCCTACTTTGCATTAAAATACACTCTCTCTGAAGTTATGGGAGCAAATTTGCCCCTCTTTCTTCTGGTAGTATATAAATTGGCACACAATTATCTTTTGTGTTGTCACCAAGAGAGTATGAAAGGTCCTAAGCAACAAGTATTTTACGTTTTTTGAGTGCTGTAAATGGAAAAGTAAAGGTTGTTGATGCAGAAAATATATTACATTTCAATTATAGAGTTCCCGTCTGTTCCCCCCACCAATATTGGTGTGCACATACTTCATCATCAAGTGTTAGGCAGCAGCCCTGACTCTGTGTGTTGCCTCCGTGGACCTCAGGCCCAGAACCCCCAGCTGCCCACAGTGGGGTGTGTGCAGGCTGATGGAGTTTCCTGTGTTCGAGTTTGTGCTTTGTGCCCGTTGTCCCTTGTCCTGTCACCAGGCACCACTGAGAAGAGCCTGGCCCCATCCTCTTAACTACCACCCTTCAGATATTTATAAGCATTGAAGAGATCCCCTCTCAGTCTTCTCTTCTCCAGGCTGAAAGGTCTCTCAGCCTTTCCTCAGCAGAGAGATGCTCCATCTCCTTGATCATCTTTGTAGCCCTTTGCTGTACCCTCTCTAGTAGTTCCCTGTTCTTCTTGAACTGGAGAGCCCACAACTGGACTCAGTACTCCAGGTGTGGCCTCACCAGAGCAGAGCAGAGGGGGAGGATGACTGCCCTCAACCTGCTGGTAACGCTCTTTTTAATGGCCCCCAGGAGACCATTGGCCTTCTTGGCCACAAGGGCACATTGCTGGCGCATGGGCAACTTCTTGTCCACCAGGATTCCCAGGTGTCTCTCCACAGAGCTGCCTTCCAGCAGGTCAGCCCCTTTATGCTCATTTCTATTGCCTTGGTTATACACAGGGGAAAACCAAAGTAGGACAGATTAACTTTTGACAACTACATGCCTATAGTGACTAGAGACAGGAGGCCAGAAGGTGACATTACACTAAGCAACAACAGGTAATCTGCTTTAAACACGGGACACATCAAAGGGACTGTCCTGGGGTGATATGACCAACAGGCCATTGGAATCTCCTGTCAATTGTCTAAGTTAGAAACAATAAGTAATGAGAACAGCTCTGGGTGGGCCAAGATGCATCTGTAGAGGTCCCTCAAGTCCATGGTGTTGGATGTAGGAAGTCTTGACTGGTGCGAGTGTGTTTCTGTACAAATCACACGTGTGTGCACGTGATTAATTAGAAACCACCCTTCAGCTATACCATCCTGCTTAGAAAGGGCTTCTCCATGAGTGGTGTGGTTCTGTTCTCGTGGCTATCTCGCCCCTAAGTTCCTATCTGAGAAGCCCAAAGTGTTATGGAGTTAGAAGATGAGATGACAATATGAGAAGACATCATAGTTATTCCAACTTACCAGTAGGAGTACAAAAATTTTAATAGCAATATTACTATAATACAAAAAAGCTTTGGCATTCTGTATTCTGCTCTTGGAATAAAGTAAATTACTATGAGTTTTGTTTTAACATTAATAAAAAGCGTTGGAGAAAATTCTGTATTTATTGTGGTAAAGATGTAACCAGGGGCTTTAAGTGAAAAGAAAGGCAATTAGCTCGTACTTCAATTAAGTTACGGTAACCATCATTAGTTTTAGCTGGGCTGAAAACATCTCTGTGAGAATTAGTTCTATTTTTCCTGCTTTTAACATCACCATTAAGAGAGAGAGAAAGAGCATTTGCCTTTTACTGACTTATACATACAACTTCCATAATACTGTACAGAGCATGACAAATTGGATTTCTCTTAAATGCAAAGAAATGCATAAATATCAATAATTTGACATAGAGTATAAGCATAAAGTACAAAGTGTGCTGCAGAATTTATGACAACATGAGTAATTTTGATTAGTATAAAGGATATAGAAAGTCTGACGTGACTCCTAAATGTAGCATGGAATAGGCTGCACGAGATAAAGATTTCAGTAAATGGAAAAGGCATTAAATAAAAAGGAAAAATAGATTTTCCATAATTAGATTTTGCGTTTGCATACGCTAATAATGTGGACAGAATAAGCATCATGTGTTTCAATAGTCACGTGCACTTTTGCCGAAGTAGACACTGAATGTAAACATCAACCAGCTCAAAGTTTGTCACAAAACAGTGATGAGGAGGTTCTTTTTTTTTTTTTTTCCCTTTTCCTAGAACTAAGTGAGGACCCTTTTAAGGAAGAAAGGAAAATCCTGATCTTCAAACACTGCAACATTAAGGACTAGAACTCTTGTTTTCCTCCCCTTTGTGCTTGAAACACATTCAGGACCTCTGCAGCTTTAAGACTTTTGGTTTAGTTTTTAAGGTACTGCTTGTGAGGGAAGTTAGGCATTAATATAGCCTTGAGGATCTAGACAAAAGTACCAAAATATCTTTGATATTCTGGCCTATTCCCTGCTTTTTAGTTTTGCTGTGTAGATTCTGGCAGAGAACTCCTCCATTTCTCCAGCTGATGTGGTTAACGCAATAACATTGCATGAGTACGCACAGGTGGATGATACAGTAGGACTGTTTTTTTCCATTGTCTTTCAACTAAGTTTCTGGTTTTGGGTAACACCTCTACTTTTCTGTCCATTTTCTTTTGAGGTAGGTTTGAAAAACTGCCACTGTTGCAGATGACCCACAACTTCTGCAATAAGATGAATAGTTACCGTGAAAAGATCCCTGGAGAGAAAACAACTTTTTACTTGTCAAAAATGAGTCAAAACGTCAACTGCTCAACTTTTTTCTAAGATCCAGAAAATGCAGACATCTTAATTAATTTCCCTCCTGTGTTCCTCAATTATCTGAGTACGAAAGAGAACCAAAAAAATCAAGAGGTATTTAATGAAAATATGCCTGTGGTTGCAAAACAGTGTTATTGTTTTAGTAAAACAGTAATATAAAAATGCAAAAATGCAGAGACTGTAATATGTTCTCTATAAGCACTGAATAATTCAGTAAACAGGATTATGGTAATCTATGTTTTAAAAAGAGATATCATTTATTTCATGCAAGTTTTTGTACCCTCTGAATATAATTATACAATTATAAAAATTATAAAGGTTTAGAAATAATTTGAATGTATTTTCACTGAATATTTATGTAGAGAAATAAAGATGACTAATAGGAAAAAAACCTCTATTATGATGATGCCAAAAGAATTATGAAAAATTGACATTTCTCCTCCTGTACATAGCACAATAGGAAGTAGAGTAACAGAAGTAAGTGGGTTGGTCAGGCAAAAGAAAAAAAAAGTCTGTGAAAAAATAGAGGCACTAAGTATTGTTATTATATGCAGACATTAAAAATATAGAGATATCTGAATGTCTTTGGTTTACCTAATATCAAGGTATTCAGAACCCTGCAGAATCCTAGTGCACATTCCTGCTAAACTGACAGGAACTTTATCAAATATGAATGTTCTTGTGGCCCAAATGAATATTTTTTTTTTTTTGCTTTTCAGTGTGTTTTACTTGCTAAAAATAAGTGAAAATGAAACAAGACAAATAATTGAGCCCCAGCCCCAAGTTGCTCTGGAATGAGAAAGTTCAGATATAACGTAGGGACCCATTTGGCCACTTCAGCATTGACTGATAGGAAGTGTGGTGAGAAACAGCCTGTGAAGAGCACAGATTTCTGCTTCTCTTGTAATACTGTTCTGCTGAAAACATGCAGGAGAGCCATCATGGGCTACCTCCTGCTCGGTAATTTTGTTTTATTTTGGCACAGAGAAGTGAGAAGATTTCCACGGGACAAAAAGAGAGCTGGTAGCTGACTGTGACTGACAGCACAAAACATTGAAACAATAATCCACCGAGATCATTTATGTAAAAAAAAGGAACCCAGAGATATTCAGCCCCTGAGGCTTCTCTTGTAAGAGGCTATTATTATTTGTATTGATTTTGGTATGCAAGTTCTCTCTTTCCTTCTCTCTCCTGGCCCACAGTGCAAAACTATAAATAATAAACTAAAGAAGTCTTGCCCTGAAACCATCACTACCTTTGCAGCACATTAATTTGTGCACCTCCAGTTGGAAAACCAGAAAAATTACAGAGAAAATGGGCAGGCTGAATGAAGCCCTACCTCCAAAACTAAAGAAAACAGTTTCCAGCATTCTCAGCTTCCATCAAGACCTCCTTATGCACTATTTACACAATACTATCTAAATACAACATGAAAATGCTCTTTTTTGCTGCTAGTTCTGCTTTGACTACTGATATTTTGATCAGATACTTCTCTGTGTCCTCTCATCCACCAGGCAATATCGTATTATTAACTCCCGACACTGCCAAGGCTACTGCGCATCTTGGAAACTGAGACAATTGCTTGTCCTCGCTCTTCCAGGACACAGGGATTAGTGTCAGTACATGTGATGTTTCCTCCCTAGTTGTCTGCTTCTAATAATATTTGAATAGAATTATAAGAATGGTGGGAAATTTCATAGCTGAAATCCTGGCTTCATTCATCTCCGTTTGAATGTGGCCATTAAGTTTAAGGACGGTAGGATTTCACTTTGACTGTATTGGGTATTTCTGTATCTCTGCCGAAGTCTCTGCTCTGGTTCAAAGATTAAGGCCTTTTGCGGTGGTTTTGCATTTTATTGCTGGGTGAGACCTCATATAGTCTTCGCTGGAGGGGTTCAAGGCCAGGCTGGATGGGGCTTTGAGCAACCTGGTCTAGTGGGAGGCACCCCTGCTCATGGCAGACGGTTGGAAATAGGTGATCCTTAAGGTCCCTTCCAACCCAAACCATTCTATGATGATTCTATGATCTTTTTGGTCAGTTCAGCTCAGCTCAGCTCTCCCAGCTGTGTCCCCACCCAACCTCTTCCCCACCACCAGCCTCCTCGTTATGGGGAGAGAGAAGGCCTAGATGTTGTGTGAGCACTGCTCAGCTATAGCTAAGACATCGATGTGTTATCAATGCTGTTATATTAAAAAATTTAAAATAAAAAGCACAATATCATAGAATCATAGAATTGTCTAGGTTGGAAGGGTCCTTTAGGATCATCTAGTCCAACCATCAACCTAACTGATAACAAAAAAACCAAAAAACATCACTAAACCATGTCACTAAGCACTATGTCAACCCCTCTTTTAAATACCTCCAGGGATGGTCCCTCAACCGTTTCCCTGGACAGCCCATTCCAAGGCTTAATAACCCTTTCCGTGTAAAAATTTTTCCTAATATCCAATCTAAACCTCCCCTGGCACAATTTGAGGCCATTTCCTCTTGTCCTATTGACTGTGACTTGGGAGAAGAGACCGACCTATGAAGCAAATGAACTCCATCCCAGCCAGACCAGTACACTTGGCATGTAACAAACTTCTAATTATAAAAATCAAAACTTGAACAAATAAATTTATATGAGCCAAGCAATGGCATTTTAACCAACACGACATCCAGTTTCCATCAAAATAAGATGAAAGAACTTCGTGAATGAAAAGCCTGCACACAGTATATTCCAGTGATCTTACTGGGAAGATCTCAAAAACTAGTGAAATAATGGTGGAAGCCTGATGATAAAATGCAAGTCTTCCTGGAATGAGAGAGGATTTACTCTCCTTCTGTTTTGAGCAGGATAGGTGCGGTGTCCTGATATATCTTAGAAGCTGGTCCTTCACTGATACTTGCAAAGTGGCAAGAGATGAGAGACAGCAGAGAGACTAAGAGACTAAGAATTTCTAGCCCATATAAAAATTCAACTATTTAATGTAAGAATTGGTTTTTTGTCAGAAACCGTCACATTTCTTAGTGCTGAACTTCCTATCTTTGCTGGCCGCTGTGTACAGTTGTGACCTGCTTTTTTATTTCAGTCGGGAACCTGAGATAAATAACATTCAGTGTGAGCATGTGATGAATCCTGGAGATACTGCTGGAAGCAGTCAGTAATTTCTCCAATACTAGTACAATAACAGCGCACCAACATCTGCGCGGTGTTAGAAATGTGGAAATAAACCGAGCAACCGAATAATCAGAAATGCTTTTGAAATGTGCTGGCTAGATGGATCTAGATGGATGTTACACTGGGGATCAAATTCATCCTTTTCAGTGTCTTCTCGGTGATATTATCATTTGGGTGAAATATTAAAGTTACAAGGAGATGTTGCCACAATAGGGACCTGACTGAAAATGAATGTAGCTTATTTCTTTCTCTGTTCCAGTTGGTTGGTTCACACAGTCCTTCACTTTCCTGCTGCAGTTCAGAAAAACCCTCTGAAATGTACAAGACTTATTTGTTATTTTCTGTACAAAACCCACCTGATTGAAGGTATTTTAATCACTTTTATTTCCACAAAACTGTGTTAGGCATAACTATAGCACAATAAGTCATTTCACTTACAGGCTATCACAGAAAATTTTTCCCAACATCTTTATGACCTTAGAAATGTAAAGATGTATTGAGGTACCAGGGGCTGACTTAATTGGTTGCAGCGCATTTGAAATGTGATGGAGGATGATTTAATCAACCTCTAACACTAGTGGAGTTAAGCACTCTGTCCACTAGAAAATGCTATAATCTTTCATTGAATTCCTAAGTGCTTGTTTATGGTTCTTTTGAAGGTGCTGTATCGGTGATCATATATTGCCATCCATCGTAGAGACTACAGAAATGAAAACAGCTACTGCAAAGCATGAGAGATGTGTGAGATGCCAGAAGATAAATATAATTTCAGGGGTGACAGATAATAGTTGTTTAAAAAAGTCCATAATCTATGAAGTGTCAAGTATTCATACTAAAAATAATGAAAACAAAGACACACATATTCTATATTTTTCTTGTCAAAGCAGGAATTACAATACGTGTTTTCTTTAAATTTCAATACCAATTAGCAGTGCTTTCTCCTGATGTTTTGTTAGAATGAGAGTTGCTTAGATCAAGCTGTTTGTGCTCAAAATTATAGAAGTGGACAAAAATGTAACACAGCAGTAAAACTCTCTCTAATTTTCCAGATACAACAATCAGGTACCTGCATCTTTCTGGACTATAATGTCCTTGTGAGAAACCAAACACACTGAATCTCTGCTGTTGTTTCACTCATCCACTGTGAGCTCTGGAAAACTTATTTTGCAAGAGTCTGTCTTTAAAATATATAGCACCCAAATTGCAAGCAAATGTTCTTTCCTAAGGACTTTCTGGGAAATTTGTATTAACGTTGCTCTTAGGCAACTAGCTTACCTTTGCTGTGCTCTGGTATTATTTATTTTGCATTAGCAGCAAAAGCACCTTCAAGAAATCATTGTTTCTGAAGCACACAGAGCAAACTGATGTCCAAGGAATGCAGGATTTGAGTGCTTATTTTCTGATAACCCCAGAGAAGAAAGAAAAGTGCCTAGAAAGGCAGCTGGACAGGGGTTGTGGACATCAGCGCTGGACATATACAACTACATAGTGCTGAAGTTTGGAAGGGATTTGCAAGAAACATTCCATGACTAATGTCTCAAGAATATATGTTAGTGATTTAGAAAAAAACAACAAACAAACAATACTTCCACCCCCCAAAAAATCCCCACCCCTCAACCAGATGAGAATGTAAATATATAAATACTACCTAAATCACACCAAAAATACCTGACTCTTTTCTTGGAGATTGTTCAAGGCGCACATTATCTCTCCTAAGTCCTCTTTACTTTATTCAAACCCAGAATTGCTGCTTTGTTTCTGGTTTGTAGAATTCACTGCCATAGTCACTGTGTCTGTACATTTGTCCAGAAGCTTAAATTTTTATTTCTGGGCATACTGAGATGTACCTCAGACTTGCTTGTGTTGAGCAGGTCAGCACAGGTGTATCATGCCTGACTCTCATTCACATCTTTCTGTGCCTAAGTTAATATTAACTGAATAGCTTAATCAATAGAAAATTAATTGAATAACAGGAGAGTATTCATCTCAAACCTCTCTACTTCTGAATAATTTAGCCTGAAAGGTAGATTACTCTCCCGTGAGGTGTGAAATATCTCATCAGACAAAGCAGAAGCTCTAGCTTTCACCTTTGGAAATGATAAATGCTGTTTGGGGCTGCACTAGACCCACAATCTTTTTTCTGGTCCTATTTTGAAAGAAATATCTGATGTTTGTTGTTTTTTTTTTTTTTTTTTTTTTTATGAAAGAAAACACAAAGATTTCTACCGGTGGGTGAAGTCACCGAATTCCCAGAGGGGAGTAGGATTTTATATGAATTGTGAGTGCTTCCTGTTGGCTGCCTTGGGCTCATTGTTTTGGCTTGATCCTTTCCTGTAACTAATTTTCTGATGTCGAGGCCAGGATATACTCCAGAATCATTATGAATTTATTCCAGAGAGGTTATAGCCCATTAAGTATAAAACAGAGGTGAGGAAACAGAATTGTTACATCTGGCCTGGTCAAGACACACCACTTAACCAAAAGACTCTCTCAGAAAAATAGCCGAGCCAAATCACTTACCAAGTTTCTAAATAATTCTGCGAACAAGTTATTAATTTGGATATTGTCTGTGAAATACAGGGATATTCTAACAGTTGTGTTCACAAAGAGAAGAGCTGTCAACTAAAAATACAATACAGGCTTTTGACAATGAGTTCAGAATAGAAAACCAGAGAAATTATTCGCATTCTATTTAGCACCTAATACCTGTGGAAGGAACTTGGCCATTTCGTGGACATGTCACAACTGGAAGGGGACAAGAGGCAAAATCCAATCTATAACTTATTTGTCATACATTGTTCATTCTGCTCTAGCCCAGTGCTGATGTCAGGCGGAAGGAACATGAAATAACTTTTATACCTCTCTACGTTCTCTGTAGGGAGGTGCTTCCAGATATATGAGCCGTGCTGTAGCGCTGCTGTATTTTCAAAGCAGCAATATGCTGGGTCACCCTCCTGATTAGCTGGGTTCCTGTACCAGAGAGTGTGTGGCGTATTATGTATCTCATTCTCTTATTTCAGATGACAAAGCCTAATTTAATTGTAAGTACCCCTGGGATTTATGGGGAAGTCGAAGCTCAATTTTTAAAAACTTTAATATGGTTGCTGTAAAACTTAATTGTACTGTCTGGCTCTTTTAGTGGTAAATTCTAATTAATCTAAAGTGTGGAAAGGAAATGGAAGACTAATTTTTAAAAAAAAATTGCTTCCTTTTGTTCCTGTCTACTTCTTAATCTGAATATTAGCTAATGAGGCAATGTTAGTTCAAAGCTTAGCCTGACCATTCTTTGCAAGTGGTTAATGTAACAACTGATTTTATTCTTGTAACTATTTTATGTGCACTGTAACATGGCTAAGACTATTGATTTAGTCAATAAACACTTATTCATGTCCAAACCAACCCTAATTGGATGGACATAAAATAAAGCGTAATACAATAATTATTTGATTGCCTATAAGAAGTAAACACGTGAACTGGAGTTGCCGTCTTCCTCTGGGAAAGCACTGTCTGTACAATTGTCTTTGTCTCAAGTGTCTGGCATTTGCTAAAACTGGGAAGGGATAAGGTATGGGAGGATAATTGGTCTGTTGTTGTAGTTCATTTGTGATCTTACATACCCCTGCAAACAAGCAAAATTGCTTCCTGTCTAATGAAGATAATTTAACTACACAATAGCTGCACAAAGTTGCTTCAGCCTCTGGACCGCATTCTGACTCTCAGACTCAGACAGGCACATGGATTTGGGACATAACAGTAATTTTTCACCTCGGTTGGCTACAGTGAATTGGCATGTAAATTGCCCGATGGGATTAACATGATTGTTTTAAACTCTGTATTTGGGGAACGTGAGGCACTTACCTCCCCTCTGCTGAAGTCCTCATGGTCAAGCCTCCATAAGTTTTCAAGGGTGGGCACTGTCAGACTAACTAGGAGATAATAAACTGCCAGACCTTCCCTTGCTAGAAGATTTTTAATTGGAAATACAATGATGTGTTTATACTGCTTGTAGCAACTCCAGATTTGTAGCCGTCTCAGAGACGACTGACACCTCTGCCAAAAGAAAAAGAATTTCCATTTGTTCCTATCCCTGCCTTCTACTAGAGGTGAAAGAGGTGAAAGGATGAAAGATCTCGTTACTTCCAAACTGCCTTTCTTTGCCATATAGAGGGTAAAGAACAAAAACATTTTGTCTTTCTCTTCTCTGAAGGGAAAGAAATGAAACCATGTTTTCCCACGCAGGCTTTAATCTCTGGTACCGTAGTGCACGTGGCAGTATTTGAAACAGAAATCAGAGAATGCGATAAGGGATCAGCTCTGCCAAAACCTGGGGTCTAGGGCTGTGGGCAACGTGTTTCCTTGTATTTCAAAGAGATTCGGTGTGTGCACAGGGGCAGACGACACCGAGGCGGGGAGTGCCGTTAGCCTTGATTGTTTGGAGGATTTGGAGGTTATAAAAGTGGAGTCAGCGGGCTTTGGAAAGCCATGCAGTTTTAACAGCTTTTTGAGGTCAGGCCCGCTTTTGCTGCTGTCTTTGGTCACGAACTGAGTGGCACCTGTACCCATCTCTCTCTGTGATCCCTACTGTAGCCGCCTCCTCACTCTCCGCGGGGTGCAGCTGCCTGGGAAGACCTAGATTGGATGTGGCTCAGCTTCATAACCTTGGCTCAGACCTCTGAGGAAAGCGCTAAGCTGAGAGGAAGTCTGCAGAGTAGAGGTATGCGAGATAAGAAAAGCAAAACTGCAGACGGAGTGGGATTGTTGGGACTGGATCATTAGTAGCTAGAGGTTTCAAGAGGAAGAACATCAGCATGAAACGGTATAAAATCCCGAAGGTAAGAAAAACGGAGTCAGTGAAAAAGGATCTGTGTCAGGGGCAGTGGAATCTGGCCCTTCCCCTCCAGGCTGGTGCCTGCCCGGCCAGCAGAGACTCCAGGGGGGGTTATCATGCCAGAGTGCATATAAGTACTTCGTCTAGTGGCTTTTTAAATCCCAGATATCTCTGTGTGCATCAGCCAATAAATAACTGCATTATATGTTAAGCTATATATATCTTGTTGGCAGATGCTCTTTGTGCAGGGCTAGAAATTCCTGAAAAATGACCCTAGGAGGAAGGGTAACACACCTTAGCAGAATGTTCCTCCTCGTATGAAAGAAGAGATTAGTGTACATGGCGAGAAACTTCTGTATTTAGAGCGAAACATTTGCTGTAGCCACAGATTATTGCTTTTCCCTGGGATGATTTCATTTCCCTATTGATGTTGGAAGTGAAGCTATTGGAGTGACTGATGTGCGTAATTTGTGACTGGATAGTCCTGCTGTATATACATGTACTTACATATGGTCACTTAACAACCGAAGCATCAAACATACCCACAATACATCAAAGTAATACTGAACGCTGGCTAATATAAACCTATAACAGAAAGGAAGTTCAGAGCTGAAATCAAAATTTCAGTTTTTAGTGATCTTGCTGTGTCTAGATATTGCAATACTTTACCTAAGGTAAGGGTGGCTCTAGAAGAGTTTATGATATAGTGGTAGATAAGAATGGCTTTTCCATTTTAGCCCTGAACTCCTAAGTTCTTTAAATGCATTTAAGTGCTATTTTCTGCCTAATTAAGACATATCCAAAACAAGGATGAAGAAAAATGGAAGGGATATTAAGAAGTGCAAAACAAATAAACTCAAAGAGGTAACTTCTGATACCAATCGCTACACCATCACAGCGTAAAGATATAACCCCCCTGAAATTTATGTCATGGTATACAAAGCATATTTTTACCATCTATAGGAACACATTATTTTTTGATATATTTTACAACCTCATAGAAAACCATCACTCTAAAGTCACACACAATCTCATTTCAAAAGCAGCTTTGAATTTTTTAACCCAAATTAAAATGCTCTTAAGAAAGAAATTGTTCAGAATGTTCTTAGCTTATTAAATAGGACCATACTTAGTTATTTCAAGACAGGCAGCTAGAAATACACAAACTCACTATTATGGGGATAAACTTAGATTATACATTTTAGGAGAACTATTCCAATTTTAGCACTTCTACACAGGCAGCTACCCCAGTGCCCTAGGGCTAGAATTTCATCTTAAATTCTAGAAGGCAAGGTAGATAAAATGTCTTACAGAAATGTGCACTGAAGTCTTTCTGCTCTCTGAGCTAAGTCTATTTAAAATTAATTAAATTTTCCATTAAAAGTGCTTTCTTTTGAATTTGGACCTGTAACAGAACTTTGCCCATTGTTCATTCCGGTTACAGGTGATCCAGCACCTTCTCAGATTAATGTAAATATTCCAACAGCTCGAGGCCTTAAAAATGACCTTATTTCTTAGTCTCTACCTGGAAATTAAACATAATTTGTGGGTGTGTACTCTAAAAATTTATCTTATGTATAATGCTGGACAGAAAATATTGGATTTATTCACAGCTTTCTTATCTTTAGATCATTTGGACAAGAAATAAGTCATCTGATTGCACCTGAATGAAGCAAATATTTGTGGGATGGTGGAGATATTTTTGTAAACTGAATTATCAAATGAATTTAAAACCTAAAAGAAAATAAAATTCTTATAATGCCTACCTGAATACCTGCCATGAATGCAGCTGCTCTCTTAATGAAAAGAGACTGTGCTTTAAAGCTGCTGTATTTTCACAAGTATTGTTTTTTTTTCAGTAGCAAGAGATGGGTACGGGATGTTTAAATAATGATTATTGAGATGTTCATTACTGATACTACCATGCTTTCTCTCCTGCATTTAAGCAGCACTGTTTTAACAACTGTGTAAGTCTCATGGACACCCCAGCGTTAGCCAAGCGTTCTGTTGCCAAGCAACATTTAGTCCACATTTTGAAGAATTTGTTTCATTTGACATACATCAGTCAGTTATTTTCATCTACAGGCTGATGTGACCTTCATTTTTATTTTTTTAATATGACTGATTATCAATGGCATTGATTGGCAGAGATGGCATTGAAGATTCTGGAAACTACAATAAATTTTGAAGAAAGCAGAAACATCGTGAGCGAAAGTTGTGCTTTGTGTCATATCGAAGATCCTTGACAGCTTTTCTGTTTTTATGAATCTTAAGTTACAGATATTTCAGCTGGTTAGATTTCCTAAAAATACTTTTAACATTTGAGACCTGACAGGAATTTAGGCTCCGTGAATACTGGGTTCAAAAATGCTTTCAAAAGAAATGCTTGCACTAATAGTTAATGTTTCATTGAACTAAACCAGTAGCAAATATATGCTTTATGCTATAGAATACGTAATGAAATTTTAAAAAAAGGAAGACAAAAAAATCTCATATCAAAATGGAAATGTGAAAACTGCAGCATGAAATTCTACATTTCCTATATAATGATATAAGGATACATAAGATGTGGAAAAGTTTCAGCGTACCTGCTTTAAATCTACAATATTGTGCAAGAGCCTTTTGACAACAGAAGGTACACAATAGTTTTGAATAACACAACGTTGTTTGATGAAAGAAGCACACGCCTGGAACCCTGAGAGGAGCAACAGAACAGCGAATCCTGCCTTGAATATCTAACGGGCATGAGAAACGATGGGGTGATGTGGGTAGTGACCGAGCGACCAATCTCATCGCTGACCCTGATCTCGCAGCAGACCTTGCTCTGAGTGGGAGGTAGAACTACACGCTCCCACAGTCCCTTCCATCGTTCTGCGCAGATAGAGTTGGGGGCTCAGCTTCTTCCGTACGCCCCTCACTTAGCAAATTTGGATTTCCTGCTTGGTCACTCCACAGCACGAGATGTTCTGCAGTATTTCAGTCAGGTTTCACTTTCAATACCCAGAGTAACTCACCGGCATCAGCAAACTGACTTCGCAATTCATCTCCTTCCCCAGATAATTCATGAATATGCTGAACAGCCTACAACCCCATACAAGTCTAGTGGGAGTCTACTGATGATCTCTCTACCAAAACCCCCCTGATCATTTGGTACAGTGTTTTGTAAGTGAAAATAAGCCAAGAAGCTACACCAAAAACCTGTCAAAAGAAAGTGAACTGAGAGAAAGCAGCAAATACATCTTCCTCTGATATGTTATCAATTCTCAGTTTCAGTACTGTTAGAAAGCGAATTTTATTTTAAGGAGAGTGAATTTTTTTCAGAGTTGAAGTATTGCACTTAAAATCAGAAATTTGTATCAAATGGAAAAACAATTTAAAAAACAATTCTTGTTTGCTTGTTTGCCTTTAATCTAAGGGATTTTGTACTCTTGTGCCTTAATTTAACAAAAGTTTAAAGCTTGAGGTAAAGTATAGGAGTATTCAAATCCATGAAAGTGTTTCAAATTTAAGAGCATAGTTAATGGTTTCATCAAACTGAAGTGGTTATTATTCGTAAGGTCTGAGTCATTGATGATTATAAATACAATTTTACAAACAGAAAAGCCCAGGCTTTTAGAGAATTCTAAACACTTCTACTCATGTATGCAAGTAAAACCAGGTTCTTATGCTCTCAGGTAAGTAATTCCACTTAAATGTGAATGCTAGATCTGCTCACTGCTGGGCATGTTTCAACAAACAGGATCCCTCAAACTGATGGAAAATCATACGGGGTCTTCTCTAACACGTGCCAGACTTTCGTCCATTTCTTAATCTGTCTTCCACTCTAGGCACTCCTCTGCCACTCCCTGAAAAGTCTTTCTATATTTCCTTCTTGTTTCCATCGTTCCCTTTTCCCATTATTTTTAATTTAACACGGTGTTTGTAAACCTGTAGATCAAACATTCTTACCGCATTCTTGAAAATGTCTGCAGAAATGCATATAAATTAGAATCATGGAATCATAGAATTGTCTAGGTTGGAAGGGACCTTTCAGATGGAGTCCAACAATCAACCCAACACTCAAAAGAACACCACTAACCCATGTCCCTCAGCACCACGTCTGCCCGGCTTTTAAATACCCCCAGGGATGGTGACTCAACCACTGCCCTGGGCAGCCTGTTCTAATGCTTGACAACTCTTTCCAGGAAGAAATTTTTCCTAATACCCATCCTAAATGACCTCATGACCATTCCTTAATTATATAAGTATATTTATAATTTAAATAACAGCTGCTTATGGACCCACTGGTGTTCCTTTGTTTCCAATCATAATTGGTGTAGTATTCTTTTTTTTTTTTTTAATTATTATTCTATTATTTTTGGGGGGAGCAGATAATTAAATTCATTACCATCAGTAAAGATTTCCAACTATGATTCAAACAAAAATTTGTCCCACTTTATTTTTATTTGTTTTTAGAACCCGGCAGTATATTACATGACATCTGACTGATAATTAGAAAAACAAGTGGGAAGGAGGTTGAAAGCAAAAAGCCTCATCTTTAGAGAAAGGTGCTGGATCGTTCTTCTATAAAGAGAATTAGTAGAATACTGATAAAAGTGTTAAATGAAAATACT
The DNA here is from genome assembly GCF_964106895.1 of Numenius arquata. Classification (NCBI taxonomy): domain Eukaryota; kingdom Metazoa; phylum Chordata; class Aves; order Charadriiformes; family Scolopacidae; genus Numenius; species Numenius arquata. The sequence continues at coordinate 53,550,524 of NC_133585.1, forward strand.
GAATTTTTTAGCAGTCCTACAGTAGCTGCTAGTGGAGCTGGATATCTACACAACCGAAACTAAACAAAGCATTCCTGTTGAAAACTAGTGTGTCCAGTCAGAAACATATTCAAATAATATTTAATGCTCAGATTTTTTCTTCCTCCTTTTTGCACGGAGGGTTAATTGGGTTCATGACATTATCTGAAGGATGGAGACAACTTTGCTCAATTTATATTTTGTAAGCACAGGAAATCTTTCTGAACATATTCATGGGGATGAGTATGTTATATACAAAGAAAAGACTGGTAAGATGAATAATGGACTAAAATCAGGGTATGTGTAATGAAGAGGGTGAGGTAAAAAAAATATTCCGCTGTTACAGTTGGATTAGAGCAGGTGGAGGTTGAGGAACTTGGCTTTCCTGCCTAGCAACAGAGACTGCAAACTGAATTACATGAAAGGTACTGTAAAAGAGGCTTTGCTTACATTTAACTTTGAAAACATGGAAATATGCTATGTTTTGGAGAAGGGCATGAGATACCTATAAACTGTGATGGAAGAGCTATTTTTCCACCACCTTACTCTCATCTTGTCTAACTGTGGAAGGATCTAACTGTGTACATTCAGATTTAGATCACTTATCTACATAAAATAAATTTTAAGAGTCTTCCAGAGACAGTTCCACAGGGGAATCATAATTACTGAATTTCTGCTGGACTGACAAAATTCCAAGTTTTAGGTTCAGATCATGAAGATGTCATCTATGTGTCTAACCTATAGAATAATTTTGGTACTCGAGTATATGGAATTACTCAGGGAACTCATGAAGATACTGTGACACTACGAATCCATCTTCATGTTCACGGCTGCGGTTCTTTGTTTAGAGAAAATATTGCTTACTGACAGCATTTTGTGTTTGTGAGTTAATTTTGGAGGAGTATTGGCTTGAATATGTTTGGATTGAAAATCTGAAATTTGGTCTTTTGTAGGTATTTCAGACAGGTAATGATACTGTCATGATACGGGATGTTAATATGCAAATTATATAGTTCACGTAGACAGTCTTGTGGAGGACATCCATTGTGTCCTCTTGTCGAGACATACGAGTTTTTTGTGAACATGATAGATATTCTGAGAATGCTGTGGTTGAAAATGACAGGACTGCCATAGTTTCCGTGCTTGTGGACCAGTTTTCAACTGAGCAATCGAATTTCTCTGCATGACTGAGAAATGCTGTTACGCTACATAGGAATAATTCAGAAAAATCTTTAATGGGGAGTGCTAGTCTAACGCTCCTGTGAAACATTCTGTCATTCTTACTTAATTTGCTTCCTTGAATCACTTTATCTCACTCAATATCTCTCCAACAAGTTTCCAAGATGTCCACTACATAAAAGTCAACTTGTAAAAGCAGACATTCTAATTAATCTATCTTAATTTCTATAGTCCATGCTTTAGTAATGAAATGTGGCCTTTGATTGCCTGGCCTATCTTGCTTTCTGTGATGCAGAATTGGCTGCTAGATTTATCACTGTGAAATTGAGACTACTTTTAAACTTTTAAACTTTTAAAACGATACACACCTATATATCATATATACACAGCACAGCCTTTTGGCTTTCATTTGTGTGTAACTTCTCAGTTTGAGGTTCTTTCTCCCCTTGTTTTAAACAATTCATGTGAACCAGAAGGGCTAATCAGACTACATCTATTTTCTGGCTTTATATAGTGATTAAGAATGTGATTTAAACTGACCACTATTACTGCATTTGGCGCTTCTGAAATAAAACCTTCATGCCAGTGTCTTGGCAAACTATAGGAAGAGCTGGGCAGAATGGCTTTTGGTGCACTCTGGTACTAGAGAGCAGCTTAATTAAGTTTGCAGAGTGAGGAGCATCTGCTGTAGGTTATAGAAAGAGAGATGTAGCAATATGTTTATATTGATTACACAGAAGGGGATAAAGGGTGTTTCTCTTAATGTCAACAGTAGGTGAAAATAAGAAATAATTGGGTTCTCCACAAAAACCATGTCAAAACCACACTTTGTATTTTATATGAAGTCTTAAATATCTCAAATTTCTTCCATAATGATAGAAGGTAGTCATTAGGAACATTTCCTTGCTATCTAGACTCTGTGGGAGGTAACTTTATTTCTCTGTGTACAGAGGCTGTGGGAAAGGTAAAAGCTGGTAGACTGGCAGCAGATTTTGCCTTTATTTAACCACATCACTAAAGCAGAATCTCAAAGAATTAGGTTTTTCTGGCAACACTGAAGAGTAATAGGAGTAGAAAAATTTACTGCACACTAAAACACACCTAGGCTGAAACACAGCAATGGACCAGTTCTGGCTGCCAGACTTTGTCCTCTCCTCCCTCTTTTCACAGTATCTGCTATTGCCATCCCCAGCTGTTATTGCCATTACCAGTTTTCCCCCATCAGTCCTGAGCGAGGATTAACAGAAGAAATGGATACATTATGCAAAGAAGGAAACAAATGCAATACAAAATTATTAATTGCATCCCAATTGTATTCATTATATCCCAACTGTTTTGCTTAACTAAACTGTCTGTTCTCCAGCCTCTCTTTTCCCAACTTTTTCAGATTTTAAGTTACATGGGACTGGAGTATGTCTTCCTTGTATATTTTTACAACATCCAAGACAGTGAGGTTCCTTATTTGATTGAATCATCTGTGCATAACTCCATGCTAAAAACATCAATGGTTAATAATAAATATTACCCTCCTTAGGGAAAATAGGGCTATATATAAAGCTTTTTTTTTTTAAGGAAAAACACTCAGAAATATATCCGCTTTTGGCAAATCTACTTCAGGCTTTTAATACATCTGTAAGATTGTCCTATATTCTACCTTTTCCTTTTATGCCAGATGAAATAAATTACAGCTAAATCACAATAATATAGTTTATCAGCATATGCACGTATATCCCATTCTAGCTGACGAGGTTACTCTTGTAACAGATAATGCTTAAACAGCATCAGTAGCACATGCAGCAGAGCTGTAACAAATGACAATAAATGTGCTACAGAAATGAAATGGATAGCTTTTTATCTGAAAGAAGACGAAGGCATAATATGAAATCCCACTCTGACAGTGGTTTGGCCTTTAGCAGAATGTAAGAATTATTGTTATTGATGCTGTTACATGTATTACCATTCCACATATTGATTTTTATTGCAGAACCTTTAACATAAACAAGAAAAACAAATATATGTATATATGGCTAAAAGCTAGATCCTTATTTGAATTTTTATCAGCATGGATAGTAAGAACATGGTTTAGGGACTTTTAAAGACACTTAAATATTTCAGTTTTAAAATTTCCCTTATGGTACCACTCACAGAAGTTAAAGTTATAGTGCCTAATCCTGTCATCCGAGGTCATTATGCAGAATGCACCTCTGCATATCTCGGAAAGATGTTTTGTGCTTACATACACATTCCCATGTAATAGGTGATTTTGCAGGTTGTGTGGTGATATTACAGTACTACAGGAAGGGCTGTTTGAGCCCTATACAGTGAAATCACAACAATTTCTGATATGGAGAAAGGATGATATTTCACTACTTCTTTTGGTAAATCACCAAACTTGGAGGAAGCAGACAATTCTGCAAATGCAGGTAAGACATGAGAACAGAGGGCGGAATGGCATGGAGGAAGAAATGCATGACCAAAGGAACAACAGCAATGAAGAAGGAAAGAGGTGGGGAAAGAAGAAAAAGAGGGAAAAAATAACCACTAGTTACTGTATGGGAAGGGGGAAAGATCAGAACAAGGTGCTGCACGTGTCGCTCAGTCAAGTGTGGTGTTTCCCTATTTATTTTAAAAGTTGCCTGTTGACAATCTCTTTCTTTTCAGTTGAGTTTACCCATACAGCTTGCTATTCACTGCCACATAGTCCCTACCAAAAGTAAGTAAATTAAAAAAAAAACTCCAACCTTACTGAGAAAATACATCCAAGAAACAAATAGATCTCTTGGAAATACCACCCAGTCGCAAAAAGTTCCTGAAATGCCAACCCTGCCCCAAACTCTAGAAGATAACCATGAAATACCTAAATAAGGTCTATTTAAATACTGATTAAAGGAGTTGAACTCTGGTTAGCACTGTCATTATGTACAGCATATTTTTCCAAGTGCAATCAAGTTAAAATATATATTTCAATATATTATAATTTTTATAATATACAGACTATTTCTTTTTACCACCAGATGTTGCTGCTTTCATCTGCATTATACTGTCTTTAAATAATTTTAGTTTAAAAGGAAAATGGCCCCAATGGATTACAAATTACCTCACTATTTTGCAAGTGCAGGTCAAATTGGTTGTGGAGAGGCTGCACTGGAAAACCCTTTAGTGGAAGAGTTCTGTTGTGATAATGGCTGTGTATCAATTATTTAGGAAACAGAGAAAAATGAGGTTTAGCCCTGTACAGTGCAGAGATGGAGTATACAGTTCATAAAGTAAAAAGTAATGGCTGGTTCAGACACTGAAAAAGAGACTGACCTTATATTTACGACAGTGCTAGGCCTGGGAGTAAATCAAAGGGCACAATCCTTTAGATATGTGCTTACTTACATGCTAAAGTTCATATTTGATCTATATGCTCATTGAAGCAATCATTCCTTATCCCTTTTTTGGCCTTTCTCTCAAGTATAAAACGGAAGTATCACAATGAAAGGACAATTTATTTCCGTTACACGAAGACAATTATAGGAGTGCTTAATTGTGCTTGAGCTCATGTAGTTTCCATTCAAACTTTTGCTGGAGGTCAAAAATATTAAGCTATCTGCTCCTCGTTTCACAGGGACATATAACAGAGGGGCTGGAGGGAATACTGAGGGTAAAGGACATCACCACACTGAGCAGTTCTGCCAAAGGTGTTATCCTGAATGAACTGAATTTACATGTGTTATGTTTACACTGTAGAAACGGAAAGCGAATTTAATTAGACAGAGAACATCCTGAAAAAAAAAAAAATAAAATCCATGAAGAAGGATTGTGTTTAAACAAAAGTCTCATAAAGCATCTACCGCTTCAGGAAGAGCATTTTTTATTTAACTTCTCCTTTACTTATGGTTCCTGTGCTGTATGTGTCAAAAGTGTTAATTTTGTTGTAAAAATAATTTCATCATTTCCTAGACTATGCAGTTAACATGGAAATATTTTATTATAACGAACCAACTGCTCTTAATCTTAAAATAGAACTCACAGCTTTTGGTGAATTATCGTGGAATTTAATTTGCCCTAATCTGCTACAGTGACAAGTGCAATATAAATAAAAATGTGAAGAAGAAAAATGTGCCATTAAGCCAAGAGTAAAAGTCAGGAGATACAGGTTCAGATTTCTCCAAACTGGAACCTAAAGTTCAGCCCAGAACCTTTTAATTACACACCTAAAAAATGGCCTGGGTGCTCAATGGTTCGGAGCCTCATTAAATTCCAGTTTACTCAAGGAAAAGCACTGTGTGCATAATTAGCTCGCAAAAGCCAAGTTACTTCTGTAGGCACCTGAGTATGGATGTAAAAGCTCACCTTTAGGACCTAACCAAGAAAAAAAAATTAAGAAATTATTTGTTTTCAGTTCTGCTGGACTGGATTCTTGGGACATTTTTTGTTTGGTGTTCTTTTTTTTTTTTGTGTTTCGATCTCAAATTATTTGTTGCTCTGCTTGAAGTCTAAGCCCCTGGGGATGAGTTTTTATGTAAGAATTTTATCTATCTCTATCTCTAGTTTAAGAAAAGTCTCTAGACTCCATGGTTGTAGAGAGGAGAGGAACCTTTAAAAAGGACTATTAGGAAAAGAACTGAAGGCCAAAATCCAGGGGAGCAAAAACAAATAAAAAATAGCATTAAGAAATATAAACCACGTGATTTGAAATGCATCGTGTAATTCCAGGGGTGGGAATTACTCCCAATTTCTTAATATTTATCCTTATTCACACTGGGCTAGGCAAGTTATTTAACCTTTCCATACCTACTTCCCTTCTGTATGTTGTAGCTGAAATAATAGTATTTACTCATCTCTCTGGGTATTAGGAGATTTAATTTAATAATGCCTATGAAACACTTCATTAATCATAGAGGGAAAGTAATACAGAAGCACGGATTATTATCATTATTAATTAATTAAAAGAATCTCCCAAGACAAGAAAGGAATGATTATGGTCAGGTGATTTATGTTTTAAGAGTATACTGTGCTGTGACTTCTAAAAGAATTTTTGGGCAGCCTTGGAAGAAAATACATTATATTGTTAGCAGATTTGGATTTATAACCTCATTGAAATTTTCACGTTTTTAAAAGACTCATTATTTCTTTTCTTCTGTTGAATTGATGAGTAATTATTATGCAAATCCTCTTGTATTTCTTTATGGGTAACCTTTGGACTGGCATTTTAGCTAAATATTATGTAAGATTATTGATAAAACAACTGAATAGTAACAGAAGCAACGACAGCAGTCACTGCATATGTAAAATGCTCTCTGGCGTCTGAATGTTTTTAAATACTACGGGTTGAATAATTTGACAATAAAAATATTCAGTGATGCTTTCTCGTGTTCTCAAATGCACCATTAGATTAAAAGTGCTCAAACAGTTTCCAAGCTGACCACATTTTTTTAATTAGAAGTGAACGTGCTATTCTATGACAAATTACCATGCTATCTAAATAGTGCATTCCCTAAATAATACCGAACAAACCCTTTTTTTTAAGGCCATTTTATCATCAACATCATCATCACTATTCAGGGAAATATAACATCATGTGGAGTGATCACGTTCCACAATGTGAAAAGAGGGAAGGTAAATACTGGACCAGAAAACTCTGGGATGAGGCGGGAGATGCCTTGAAGATCCAAACACCTCCTTTCCTAAAAGCTCAAGAGAACCTCAAACCTATCTGCTGGTAAGAGATACTTAGCAAGAACTTTACTAGTATTCACATTACTGAGTTGGTGCTCACCGTAAGGCAAATCCCTACGTTCTTGAAAGTAGTTTTTACTTCTCACAGCACTCAAACCAATACAAAATTTGTCATCTTTTTATTTACCCTCTGTTTTCAAAGCAATTTCTATTTTTTATCCCTCATGGTCCTGCTTTCAAGGTTGTTTTATGATCATAAGTAATTCAGAATTTATTTTACAATAAATAAAAAAGTTTAAAAACAGAAGATCTTATGACAGTATGATTCCAGGACTTGAGCATTTATGAAACATGTCAAATGCTGGAAAACTTGAAACAAAATGCTCCAGACTGACAAAGCTGCCCAGGCATTTTGGTTCTCAGCATGCTTTGTCAACTTATAATAATTTATCAATTTTTATTATCACAATTGATGTGTTCAGTTGACGCGTTCACTTTGCTTGTTTATAAGGGAAGATAAAAATATTACATTTTACATCTTACTCCTTGTACTATAGATAAACAAAACGCTTTCTATTTCCTCTGAAACCTCTAATATGGTTAAATTGTAGAATACAGTGAAATCAGTGCTTTCAACAAAGACTATAGTTTTCAAGAGAGACATAATTCTTAAGAGCAAACATACTTGATCACAGAGAACACAAGTATTGCCAACTCTTAGGCAGACAAACAGATAAGCTTAATGATCATTATTTCTTAAGTTTTCCCACTTTCCCATCAAAATCTCTGAAACAGTAGACTCTGCAACGGTCTAGAGTCTGCCTTGGGATAAAATACTTTAAGCAACACAGAAAGAGAAGTAAGATTACAAGAAGAAAGAATTTAAGACTTTCATAGCAAATATAGTGTGTGAAATGGAACTGCAGAGTAATATTTTTATTTTTAATTGTGATACTCCATTAGCCCAGTTTCATTACAACCCTAAACAATTTGATTTAAGAAGGGACAAAATGGTAATATGTGGAGTAAAACCACTGGTTCCACATCTCTTGCTCATCATTGTACACATTTGGAAGGCAAAGTTAGGATGTTAGAAGGATGCTATTGTTCTCAGAACACTTTATCACCTTGATCAAGTTAAGAGTCTTTTCCTTTTCATTCGTATATACTCCTGCTCTTTCAAATTAGAAAATTTCTTCTTTCTTTTGCTCCCCCTCACCTCCCCACTTGCTGGATCATGCAGAATAACCTGCGCAAAACCAAACCTCTATTGCTGATCCCTTACGTCACCTGTACTGTCCATTAAAATTATCATTCCCCCTATGCTTAAAAGCAACAGATCCATCACAGTAATCTCACACTGGGCATATTGTCATGAAAACGTCAGAATAAAGCCTCTTTGAAAAGAGAAAATGAACAGAAGGTGGTAAAACAAAGCCGCAACAACTTTGTGGATAATAGATAAATTCTCTTTCTGTTTCTTTTTAACATTTGGAAACATTAAAATAGACTTACCATACCGCCTGTGCAGACGTGCATCTGTCCGTCTCTGAAGAACTTTCTCTTTTCTTCTCAGCTGCTGGTGCACACGTTTGTCTCTACCCTGCAAAGACAGAGAGGCATCAGCACGCTGTTTGAGGGGGTCACTCATGTTGCGTTTATTCTTTTATTCCTTATGGAGTTGTTTATTGGAATTTTTTGCAGGCTTGTAATATGCTGTAGTAGGTTGATGATTTCTAATAGGTTGAGGAATTAACATACTCATGAGATAAATGTGTCAGTTTACACTTTGCAGAATTGTTGGGGTTTGACTTTGCAGATACCACAGGTACCACTGTTAAAGAAAATTAAATTACAATTTTGTGGAAATTTCAGAAATATTTTCATTGGTTTTGATTATTTATTAAACCGAATAAGACTAGTTCTCCTAACTCAAAAGCTGTTTAAAGGATATTTTGGATCTGTAAAAATGCCTTTGTTGTTCAATTTATTGCTTTAAATTTCTTTTAATATTGGAACTGAATACTTTGGACTCATTAAGAATGTTGTCTTCCAGTTGAAATTATGCGTTCAGATTAAATACATTCTCTAGGGTGGAAAAAAAATCTTCAAACTCAGGGCTGCAAGTACTGAATGTCTGATGCAAATATGACTCAAGAAACATAAAGATAGTGCATTTATGCTTAATCTGGCCAAGATCCAGAGACTGCCAGCAACTGCAAGACCACAAATAGCTGCCACATTTTATCTGTCTTGCCCTCAAGTGGAAAAAAACAGGAGACACCTCCCCACCAACTGTGTTCTATGAACTAAGTAATCTTGCTAGAGTAAATTAAAGTTCGTTGAAAGTAAAGTGGACTAGATAAAGGAGAAACTATATTTTCAAGTCTTTATTTTCCTAGACTTCATGCTAATTAGGTGAAAGAACCAAACAATTTCAGTTTTTACAGGCAAAATATCTACTTTGTATTACTCCAAATGTTAAAACCATTTATTGAATGAACTTCTCAAACCCAGTGATTTTTGTTGTATAGAGCTGTCAGAGTGATATTTAAAATGAGTGAATATGGTCAGTGTATTAAAAAAAAATCAGGCATTTTAAGTAGCAGTGTAGCAAGATTAAAGGCCAACCTTTTAGATGTAATTGCACTTGAAAGACTGCCAATTAAGTTAAGAATTGCAACTACAGTGCTTATTGCACATTTCTAGGTCTGAAAATGCAAGTAGATGGTGGCGGTGGGGAAACTGTATTCTTTAAGACAGTGACCCCAGGGGAGTGGAATTTGCAGATGCTGTACATCACAACAAGCGAACGATGAGAACATCCTTCTGAGATTTCTTGCCAGAAATGTAGGTGGGTGGAAAACAGAGGTGCTTTCATACCACCTTTGTCCTCCCTGGATTAGGTGAAGAGTTAAGGGATGTTGCAGCTCTGCATTTTGCTGCTCCGTAACTCCACTCCTGTCATTTGCGGGTGCCTTCCTGGAGGGATGGAGTGACCCAGACACTGAGGTGCCCTTACAGTGCCTTAGCTCAGGAAATCTCAAAATTTTTTACTTCTCAGTAGCCTGTTGGAGCCCAAGTGTCCTCCTATGCAGAAATATGCAGCCAAACAACCAGCGATAAGTAGTGGTGATTACAATAAAAGTAATGGTTGTTTATAAAGAGTCGGGTGTTGTGTCAGTTGCTGATACACAGACATCAACAGCCATGAAGTCCTGTCAGAAAACAGTGCTAGCTTGGAGGATAAACCTCTCCCTCTCCCACAAACACAGCCCTTGTCCCAGTAAATTTGTAACGCAGACAACACCTAATAGTCTACCAGAGATTTCGACATTAGCATTTCAGAATAATTAATCTTGTTGATAATCCACAATTCTTTCCCACTGAAATGGGGGGAATTTAATTGATAGCTTGGGGTTTCCATGCTCTGTATTCCATAACATAATTCACCTATATTCTCCTGGCCCCTTGGAACACATATCTCCGAGCCAGCATTCTTATTAGGAATGACTAAATATCACCACTGCTTCATACCCATTTATGCTACTATCAGGCGACCTGCTTAATGCAGTTGTAAATAAGGAAAGCCAGTGGCTATAAAACTGCAGGGCAAATCCTCAAGGACAACATTACCTTTGACAAACTGGCAAAATGCTTAAAAAGCTTGAAAAACTGTAGTTGGAAATCCATAAAAATGAAGTTTTCAGCTTTAGTGTTATTCGAAAAACATATTTTCCTTTTTTAGTGCATGCGTTCTTTTCTCTTTGTATTCCTCCGTACACTTTAAAGTGATATTTAGCTAATGTAGCAAGAAGCCACAGCTGTTTGGGAGGGCTGGGACACTACAGCCCACGATGTCTTAAACATATAAAAACTGAATACTGAGGATGAGCAGTGATCTGCTGGGTCTTGGAATCCATGGAATGTTCCAGAGAATCACTTCCTTGATGACTAGAGACTTTTTTTTCCCTTATTTCTAGCATAAATTTATTCTTAGTTAGTGCTTACGCATTTGTTTTCATGCCAACAATATGCTTTGTCTTCTATAGCTCTTTTTCCTCCTAAGTGGTTGCCCAATGATGTATTTAAAAAAGCAGTCGTAGCCCCTCTCAGTCTGAATTTGCTACGAAAAAGGAAAAAAAAGAAACACAGACTCTTCAGGCCTCATAAGGTTTCCCATTCCTTTGACGGAGAATGTTAATTATCTTCATTTCTGTCTGTTACACTTACTATTTTTCTAAATATATGCAAATTAATTGTCCTCTTTAAAAGCAGCTGGAAGATATGTATACAGATAAACAGTTGTCTGTTTTCATAAGCTTTTCCACGCTGAGATACCTATAGAACAAGCCACTGGGATAAAGATTAGAACATGACAATGATGATTTTAGTGGGCAGTTATCCGTGCACACACATATACTGTACATGACAAACAATTACCAGAAAATTAGCATTTTAAAATTTTCTAAATCTCAGATATGCAAGAAAAATTCTGCACCTTTAGTAGGTAAAATAAACACTTAGTTCTGCAGCTCTAATTATTATTATTTAATATGATTCCTATTGCTCCAGTCCCTTACTCATGTTAGCTGTCTTTAGCTGGACTGTCTCCAGTAACTCCGTATCTCTCTTGTACTGGGGAGTCCAGAACCAAACTCTTTTAGACAAGGGTCAAAGTTTAAACCTTAATATAAGGAGAAGTTTTAGTAGCTATTCGTATTCTGCAGGTGGGTGGGATGGCTTAGATTAATGATCAAGACAGCCCGTGTGATTCAGGCTATAAGAAAGACAGAAGCTTTGCGTACTGTGAGGACAACAGTAGCAAGTGAGAATATAAATTATGGATATACCAAACACAGAAAGGGATGTTTGTAAATCTGGATCACTGATTTAATAGTTGAAATTACAGTACAAATATGGCAATTAAGAAAAATTGCATTTGAATAACTACTGATAATATGTTTCCAATTACAGTAACTCATTTTTCAAACTCATTATATACTTTTTCTGATACATATGTTTAAAGGTTTTCCTTGTAAAAAAGAAATACAATTAGCCACTTATCATTTTAAATAAGAATGTGAAGACATCGTGATGTTCTGAGTTTCAGTGAAACCGGTTTTGTTAATTTAAAACATTCCCTCATGAAAATGGTATTTAAAGACCTGCCTGATTAATTAACAGGAAACTTGTCTTGCCTCCTCAAATCCTGCTTTGAAAACTCCTCTTCTTGGTGTTTGCAGGAGGGGGGAAATGTAAAGTTACCAGATTAAGTTCTTTAGCAGATGGAAATCCTGCTTTCTCCTGGAGCCTCTGTGAAAGCTGTGAATCAGGAACCGCTGCCACATGTATCTCCAGAGTCAACAGCCCTTTTGACAGCTCTCTCAGTAATGCTAGTCCTTGCCTAATTCTAAATCATAATGCAGGCTTTTCCCCAAAACACTGATATGTTTATTTTAAAAATAGAAGCGTGGGGTAATTGAGAACCGTAGTTTAACCCTTCCCCTTTCCTCACTGCTATGGGATATGCTGCTCTGCCACCAGAACCCTGATCCAAGTAACTGCCACTGCTCTGTTCTTTGCCTCTGATAAAATACATGGCTTTTATTTTGATCTAATATTTCATTAGAGTTGACTTGCTTAATCATCTTCATATACAAGCAATAACTATTATAAATGTATCTTATCTATGCCTAAACCGCTAATAAATACTTAGACAGATGAAAATGATCCATTCTTAAAGAGATTCAAATTTGTATTGTATCTCTGAACTCAAATATAAGTAAAGAAGATGTGACATCTGCACGTCTCAGTTCCAGTGATTTTGTTATGTCTAGTGGTGAAAAAGACAGTAAACATTTTCATCCTGCTACATTTCATGACCAAATATTTTAGTCTTAACACTTCTGGGGAAACAAATATTTCTGTAAGTAATGTACACAGTTAAAAGTCTATGTTGAAGGAAATATATTAATGTGGTTTTAATGAAAATCTCTCTCCCAATAATTAAGATTTTTGTTTGCCAGTAAGGCAAGCCCCTACTTCAGCAAATGCTTTTTGAGTGACAAAAAAAGAAAAAAGGCTGGATTGTCTGATGGAAAATATGTATGTCAAACAGATGTATACCTGAAGGAGAAATCCTGCCAGCTGAGCACACAGTGCTTTAACCCAGTATCTTCTTATGAATTCTCTATTAGGACCATCGGAGACATACGTTTAAGACTTTTTTCTGCCTCGGGGCTCTCGCTGCAGTAAGGGGCCCTCCTGGCCCAGTCGGCCTCCCTCAGACCCAGGCGCCATTTTAGCCCAGCCGGGGCCTTCCCTCCCTGCCGCAGTGGTGCCTCAGGGCTGCCTGGCCCTCATCCCGTCCTTGGGCAGTTTGATTTCATGCACCAAGCTCAGACGTAGCTCATTAGTGTCCTTCCCAACACCCATCGGCCCCACTGGGTGCCCTGCCTGCCTCCAGCCGTGGGACAGCGCCCGTGGGTGAGACAGGCTGCCTCACGGCCGCCCGCGCTGGAGAGCAGCCCCCAATGTCCTGCCCAGGTCCCTGCCTGGACAGGCCCAACCCTCGGGCATCTCCTGAGGTAAAAAAAAAATTTAAGTGCTGTTAGTTTTCATTGTGTAACTGAATTCTTAAATCATTTATTGGGAAGAAGTGAATTGTTTTAGGAAAAAAAAAAAATGAACTCCCTCAGGGCATCCTTATTGAGGGGAAATGTTCTGGAAGCTTCCGTGTTTGTGCAGGGCCGACATTCACTGACTCGCTCTCGGATCAGGCTTTCCCTCCTGCTGAGGTGGAGGAAAATCTGATTCTAGGATCTTGGTCTCACATGGCAAATGCACCGATCTACCCATGCACCAACCCAAGTTCAGGTCTTGAGACAAATGGTGATTTCTCCAAGTCTATGTTGTATTTTTAGTAACTATTTTACTTCAGTGACAGGATGCTCAGGAAATCTGGGAAATGCTTCCTGTGTGTCTGGCAAATGCTTCCCATGTGTCTTTAGGCACGTCATTAGTTTCCTTGTGCATCATTCTTGCGCCTATAAAATGAAAAGACCTTTGTGTCTCTGGTGTCTGAAGGATATGTTTATTTTTTAGACAGAATAATGACTAAAAGGAATCAAATGCACAAAGTAATTGTGCAGGAAGTTAGCAACCAGAATCCAGAAATCCTTGCAAGAAATTGGTATAAAATTCTGAGAAGTGATCATTTTGAATGTGAATCAAATTTTTAGATAATGTAGTATTCACTGGTAACAGCACAGGGGACACCAACTTCGTGGTTTATGTTTATATTATAAGATCCATTGGTTTGGTCCATCTGAAACTCTCTTCCTTCAGTGGATATATAAACAGCAGATCTATTTTTCACATTTGAAAATATTATTTTAAAGGATTTAGGTTACAACAGAATATTGAATATTGAAACAGAATATTGAGCTGGGACTTTCATGAGATATCTCATAGCTATTGATTTGTATTGCCTTCCATTCTAAGCCAATTATATAATCTTTTTCATTAAGATAAAGGCACAAAAGATGCCTTAAATAAGTGTCTTAATCACCTGCCTTATCTTTTAATCTTGCTCAAGAAGATCTTAGTCATTAATCAAAATTAAAGCTCTACAGTATTGTTTATACTTTAAAATACATACATTCTTTACCATTAAGAGGGTCAAATACCTTGTCTTCTCCCTCTTTTTTTTTTTAAATGCCCTGTTATTTTTTCTCATTAATGGGATAAGCTTTAAGGGGCTAAAAAACAAGTCTCTACGTAAAGCAGTTATTTAACTTAATGTAAATGATGTAATTCATTATATTCTGTCTAATTCAAAGTTTTTAAATGGTATTTCAAGAGGCTGTTCAGCCAAATGGAATACTGATTCTTACGTTCGAAATAATTTATCTGTATTTGAAAAACAAACGGAATTGCTCAAAGAGCTGATTTACAAAAAGCTAATCATTTCATGACCATTTATAAACTGTAGTGATCACCTCAAACGTTCTTTTCCTTACCTTTTTTGTTTTTTATAAACAAAGCAAGACCAGCGTAATAGGAGTAATTTATTATATATGTGCAGTTCTATGGCATGTCTTAAAGAAAAAACATTTTCTAAAGCACATAAAACTTTTAATCAACATTGTTTTGCCATGTTAAAGGGGCATCAGAGTAAAATATGCAGAGTTTTGTAGAACAATGTTAGTTGTGGATTGCAGTAATCCAGGGAAATTAATGCAGTGCAAATTGATAGCAATAAAAAAAGGATTGATGATTCTAAGAAAATCTTTACAATTGATTATAGCTTGTGATTCAAATGCAGGATGAGGTAAAGACATTAATACAAAATGTAACACCCGTATCTTGGATAGGAACATATTTGTGATTGGAGCCAACAAAAGCAAAGTTGCCTAAAACAAGATTTAAGAAAGGCTCAACACTGGACAATTGCTGAATATGCTGAAAATGTCCTCATCCTTGTTTGAAACTAGACTTCTGTGTGTCCTGGGAACTTTGTTCTTTTGCATATCCACAGCTGTTATAGGTGCCTAGCTCATATCTAAACCTGAGGAGGTTCCTGACACAAAGCTCTCTAGATGCAGAAATTCTTTGATTGGAGTACAAGTACTTTAATTAGATTAACAATGAATTCCTGCCTTTGCATATGCAGTCTGTTCCTTTTGTTGATAGCAAGATCACATGTAACATGTCAGTGGTAATTCAAGCAGCCTTTTCTCAGAATTCTACTTCTCTAAAATTCAAATGTTTGCTTGAACCATTTTAATAAATATTTAAGTGCAATAGACATGTTTTGAAATCATCCAAGGAGCTTACTTGTTATCTGCAGCTTTTGAGAACAGTAGCTATTTGCAGCTTTTAGTACATTTCCGTTAATTCACTTTACTGTCTCTTGCACACATATGTCCTTGACCATCTGTAATGCAACAATAACTGCCAGTAAAAACATGGCATTTATTTGTTTCAAAAATATCAGAAACTTCTTCAAGGGGCAGTAGACTAAGCACAGACATCTATTAAAGTTTCACAGTTCAGGCTCCCTTCTGCATTTGAAGTCTATACCAATATTTATGATTGAAATGAAGAGGAAAGCAATGCTCTTAGAAAGATATAAATTTAAATTAGGGCATTATAGTAACACATGTATTTTTGCTCTGAATAACCAATATTTTTATACTGCAGGCATAATTTACCAACTAGACTGAACAAATGAAAGCAATATCCTGAATAACATCATTCTCACAATTAAACATCAGTATCAAAGCAGGGCATTTGAAGACATAAAAGCAAAAGGTAATGACATTATCCTTGAATCTTCATGACTTTCCTAAAGGTGAATGTATTATATAAGAACTGCTGAAGTGTTGTTGGCACTGTTTTATGCATCCCATCTGTTAGCCATAATATTACATCAGCTAATTAATGCATGTTACCTTGTGTGTAAAACAACATGTACTGTGTTGATTGCAGAGTCAACCCTAAAGTGGTTCTCACTGGAGCTGTTTGATTTTTATTTTTTTTTTTTGCATCAGAAAGTTAGGGATTTTCCCCATGAATAATTTGGCTTTCATTAGAATCTTCAGCATTTAGAAATCTATACATTTTTTTGGAAGCATGTGCAGAAAGCATTTGTTTTGAAAACATTCCTTTTTGATTTCTAGAACTCTGTCTTAAAATTTAAAGAATTTTATGATGCTGTTTCGTCTTTATTTTTCTGTGTAGTGCATTTGATCTAGCTGATGGTGTGCTTCCACTGTCATGTCATAGTATAAATTGTCAAAAATTGTTTTATGATATGACAGTAGCAATGGTGCACAACTAATTAAATCTAATAAAGTCTGTCATTTTTACTTTTTTTTTTAAAAAAAAAATCTTGAAGGGCAGCTGCTACTAGTACTGAAAAAAAAATCTTCTAGACTAAAATGCTTATTCTTTGTGTTTGCAGTGAAACAGTTTTACCAGTTCTAAAATCCCCTAATTATCTTGGAATATGTTTGAGGTGAATATCATATGTCCCTTGTTGCAATTAAGAAAAGCCTGTTTGGTTCCTGAGGCAGCAAGGTTGTTCGTCATTGATGTAAAATTGTAGTTATACCAGATGCGTTACTTAGATGAAGTATCATTTTCTTTTGGAGAAAGGAACAGAAATATGAAGAAAAACAGGTTCAAAGATGATGCTCTTTCTACTTTGCCTTCCCTGGTAATCTCTGAATCCCAAGGTACTTCAGATTTTTTTTTTAAATGATCAGTTTGCTAGACACTAAAAACCCTCTGCAACTGTAGCTGGGTTCTTTTGGCGCCCTTCTTGAATGGATCTAGTATATAAGACAGTCTTTGATTCATCCGTTGTTTGTATGAAACTGTTGCTTATATATAAATATGTAGGGGTTCTATATCTAACTTTAAAAACTGGAACTATAAAATATCCCAAAATGACATTTCCACAGGTAGCTGTGTGCATGGAGAATACACTTTAATTACTTGTGATCTGGCTCATTATTGCTTTCGTTCTTACAGACTTACTTTATTAAAGTATTTAATATCAAATGAGAATTTTGCTGTTTGATAGAACTAAATCTGACCTTTCTTCTTCTATTTTGAAAGCTATTAATACTTCTGGCTATTGCCAATATATCTTGTTTATTACCATTTGTTGTATGGGTTGGGGTATCCCTTTGGTCGGTTTGGGTCAGCTGTCCCAGGGGTGTGCCCTCGCAGTTTCTGCTCACTGGTGGATTGGTGTGAGGAGCGGAAAATAGCTTGGTGCTGTGTAAGCCCTGCTCAGCAACAGCTAAAACATTCCTGCTTTATCAACACTGGTTTCAGCACAAATCCAAAACATAGCCTCATACCAGCTTCTATGAAGAAAATTAACTCTATCCCAGCCCAAACCAGTACATCTAGATAAAGCCATTAGAGTTTTCTGTCTTTATTCTAAGAAACATCATGATGTGCAATTTTGTAGATATGGAGTATTTTCACAGAACCACAGAATGATGATCTACAAAAAAAGTTTCTATAATTCTATATCATGATGACTAAGGTTATGCGAGGCTTTTGGCAGTTGAAAGGAAAAGGGTACTAGTGATGGAATGCTTCAGATACTTAATTAAAGCCAGAATTTTATGTCATGCTAGTGACTGAAATAGGGATATTTGCCCAGATTTCTATCATCTTTATATGATGAACAAGTTTATCAATTTGCAGAGTTGGTGAGAACATGTCTATACTGGTGCAATGTTCAGCCATCTGTGTAATATTGCCTTAAAGTCTCAGTCCCTCTGCCACTGATTCTGTTTTCTAAATTAACTTCCACCATCACCTCTACAATGCTTTTCAGTGTTGCTAAAGACTATTGGCTGATAAGGATGGGAAAAAAGATAATCGCATTTGGAATTTGCTAGCCATATATTAATGAATTTATAGAAATTATTTTTGTACTGTAAATGTACAGATGAGCAAATCAGATCCATCCAAAGAAAGCAGAAGATTAGTGACTCCTGGGAATGTTCTCACTTTTTTTTTTTTTTTTTTTTTTCTGGAGGCCTTTATCTCTCATCTTATACAAATCTTTCTCCCGTTAGAATTAGGACTATAAAGACATTTTTTTGCTCTTAGACTCTGTACAACTGATTAATAAAAAGATTGTTTTAGTGGTCTTTGAATATATTAAAAAATATTTTGCTCACTTTACTAGAAAGGTATATTATTAACGATACTGGAGTTCTGTTTCTGGTGACTTTCCTATTGCTTATGGGTTCAGTGCAATGCCTTTCCAAAAACTTCTTTGTTAGCGACCTCTCATCCTAGTTATACTAATTTATTTTGTGTTGACAGTCAAGTGTTTAATCGTAAAATAGGTTCTGTAGTTTACAACAGAGTCCTTTTTTGTAACTCTTAGCAGAAGTAAATTCCTTCAGTTCAACCACAGCTATTAAATGTGGATAACGTGCTTAGGCTGAAACCCAGTGTATGCAGATTCACAATCTCCAACTGTGCAGAATATCTGTGAGTCCATATTGAAGAAAGAGTTAGATTTTAAGGCAGAGCCCTGTTTTAGCCCTACAGCTTCACAGCTTCTACCAGCTTCTCTTTGTGTGCTGGCTCTAATTCCAACCATCGCAGCTCTATTCTTAGTAAATAACTATTTGCATTCCTGAAGGAGTAAAAGTCTTCTTTTTAAAAGCTGTGATTCCTCAAGGAAAAAGAAAAGCATTTTTATAGTAAATGCTCTTAAGTAACTGACACCAAAGTTATTGGATATTTTCTACTGTTCGTAAATAAGATGAAATATTACCAAACACCTAGCTGTAATTAATTTACTACTGATAATACGACCATAGTTAATAACAATTGACACTGAAGTATATTAAAGCATAATTTAATTAAGGAAAAGAGTGACATTCATTATTATCCATTAATAGAACCTTCAGAACAAGTAAAAAATTTATCTAATTAATTAGAGATAACAATGGAAGAACTTAGTTTTTAGTTGCATTAACTGTTTTACATAGGAGTCTTCAGTGTAGTTCTTTGGTCCATTTGTAGCACTAAACAGAAAGGTCTATGCACCAAAGGAAGCTACATCCTTGAGTATATTGGCCCGTGCAATTAGGAGCATTAGGAGGATATTTAAGTTATGAAAATCTTCCGGTAGGTGCTTAAATAAGAATATGTAACCATTTGGTTTGTATTTTTTACTGTTCTATCTGAAATTGGGTTGGATGCTGGACTTCCAAAATGTTTCTGTTACGGAGTATATCTGTGAACAGCTGCATGTGACCAGCCACTGCTGGCACCTCTGAGAGGCAAGAACATTCAGCAGGAAGCCTTCCACGCTCTGCAAGATTAGATGACAGAAAGGGAGATACGGGAATATTACCATTAATAATCCTGCTGAAGAACCAAGAGTTTGTAAAATTTTAACAGCAGAAATTCAGTCAGTCTTACCTTATCAAAGAACAAATGCAATGTCATGGCTGCCTTTTTACCCTAAGTCCAGAACTTAAAGAATTCACCCATGACTTGCAAAATTAGATTCCTCTACTTCCTGATTTATAGCTAGGATCTGGAACCAAATTTTCTTGTGACTTTGACATTAAATTCACTGACCAAGTCTCAAATCTTAATATGTTTTACTTGTAGCTCATTATAAGGTAGTTCTTAATCGCTTCTACTTTTATTTTTTGTGGTGTAAAACAGAATTACAGGATCAGAATTACAGAATCACACAGACTCACAAAATCACAGAACGGATGAGGTTTAAAGTGACCTGTGGAGGTCACCTAGTCCAACCCCTTGTTAAAGCAGGGCCACATAGAGCAGGTTGCCCAGGACCATGTCTATATAGTTTTTGACTATCTCCAAGAATGGAGCTCCACATTTCTGTGCATCCTGAGTGCTAAGTCACCCTCACACTAAAAAAACATTTCGTGGTGTTGAAATGGAACCTCCCTTTGTGTCCGTATTCTCTTCTCCTGTCAGTTTACACCACTATAAAGGGCCTGTCTTCATGTTCTTTATCATAGAATCATAGAATCATAGAATCATCCAGGTTGGAAGAGACCCTTGGGATCATCGAGTCCAACCATCTACCCTACATTATAAAGTTCTCCCCTATATCATATCCCCCAACACCACATCTAATATACCCTTCCTTCAGGTATTTATACACATTGATAAGATTCCCCCAAGCCTTCTCTTCTCTAGAGTGAAAAGTCTCAGCTCTCTCATCCTCTCCTAATCTGAGAGATGCTCCAGTCTCTTAATCATTTTGGTGGCCTTTCACTGGACCCTCTCTAGTAGCTCCATGTCCAGGTGTGGCCTCACCAGCGCTGAGGAGAGGGGAAGGATCCACCTTCCTCATCCTGCTGCCAACAGATTGGTGGATCTGTACAAATGAAAAACTTCTATGGGATCAAATCAAGTTCCATCTAATTAGAATGGCCTTTTAAATTTCTTGGAGTTCAAAAATGAGAAAATTATGTAAAGTTTTTTAATCAATGTATAACTCTACACCTCCTCTCTAATGCCACCCTTTGTTGGCTACTACAAATATCTTTACATTTTCAGTTTCATTCTGAAATGAGAAAGCTAGCTTCCATATTTGAAAAAATATTTATTTCAATAGTAGGAAGAAGTGGTCTGTGAATTAAAGAATATGTTACTTTTTAATAAAATCACATCAGAGGAAAGTAGTAAAGTCAAGTATTTAAAAAGGAAACCGTCACAAAATAATGTACTTTTTTTTAAAAGACAATCTTCAGGGTTATCAGACAACTTTATTCAACTTACCAGCTCTTCATTTCTGAGCCTACAAGCACAGGAAACACAACAGCAGGAAATTTTGTTTAATGGCATACTTTCAATTTTGATGTAGTGTAGCCATCAGTATGCACTAAGGAACATACATCCAAGGGTTCCTAAACTTCAAAGTTCACAAATCTCAGTCTAATTTGCACTTTAGAGGAAGCACATGAAGGACTTCAGTCAATGTAGTGAGGTTCATTGTGTTTCAGCGTTCGGTATTTGATAGCCTTTTCTGGTAATTCAGTCACATATCTCATTTGCATGAGGTTTCTTTTAAATGTCAGAATTGAGATATGACAATAAGTATTCACTTTGATTAACATGTTAAAGATTTTTCTTGACCTTAAATGAAGACACTGCTTCAAAATGTAATCAGATCTTTAAACTGGGTGGAGATTGAGGCGGGAAAATGCTATACAGACATCAGAGCATGATCTGTACAGGCTCGGGGCCAAAATACTCTGCTATTTCCCAACATACTCTGTTACAGAAGTGGTGTTCACAGTTTTCATTCAAATAAAATAGAACAGGTATTTTGGAACTCTTTTTATCTATCCTTTGGAGAATTCATAGTATATCTTGACTGCCCTGAATTTAATGAAACAGTCACACTGTTCCAATAACAATGATTTGAAAATTAACTTTCATTTGGTAATAGTTCAGGTCAAAAAATTCAAGTAGATGTTTAAGTGACACATTGTTGTGGTTTGAGAGAACCCATAACAATCCATTGTCGTTAGACAATTATTCTATCACCCGATGACCCCTCCCCACCCGAAAAGGGGAATTGGGGAACACAAAGAAACACAAGGGTTGAAATATAAATAGATTTAATAGACTAAGACTAGATAATTAGCAATAATACTAAAGAACCAGTATTAATTCCAATACTGATATAAGATATACAGGAATTATACTCAGCCAATTCTCTCAGTAGGAAGCTGTGCACTCCCAGCAGTGGACAGCAAGTATGGGACACTGGGAGTGCAATGGCTTCAGGAGGAAGGGAAGGCCTCAGGGATCCGGCACCGGGACAAGGAGTTGTCTGGACCCGCCGCCATCAGGGAGAGAGCCAGCTACACAGCAAACTTTTCTAATTTATATTGGATGTGACGTTCATGGTATGAAATACTCCTGTTGGCCAGCCTGGGTCAAACGCCCAGGCCTCACTCCTCCTTGTCCCTGCACCTGGCAAGGCTCGGAAACACTAACCTTGAATCCCACAGATCCTGGCTGGCTATAAAGTAAATATTTTCACAAATTCAGACCCGAGAGTCTTCTAAAAGTGCAATTTTCCCCAGCATTAGAAGAAAAGTTAGTCCTGTGTCTCTCAACCCAGGACACACATTATTTTGTATTTCAGTTTTTGAGTTCAAATAATCTTCATTAATTTTTGGGCTAGTGGGACAGTAAGATGTCTGCATAGATATTAAAAAAAGGGCAAAATTTACTTTAACAGGTATTACTGTCTAAAGATGGTTGTGATGGGGGCAGATTACTGCAAAGATATCAGCTTTTCAAGGTTTGTCATTTGCTTCATAAAGCATATATGCCACATGCAATTAAAAGATGGACATGATCAGCCAAACCTGATACTAAATATCAAGTATAGTATTAAAATAAATTACATTTCCTTGAAATAAGGTTTCAAGAAGGAATAGGAAAGGTTAAGCATATTCTAATTATCTTAATGAGATCTTACCCTGATAAATAATACCAGAATAAAAAGAAAATAAAAATAGGAAGTGGAAGGTAGGTAACTCATTCTAAGGTATAATTCAGTGCTTTTTTCAAAATTCAGAATTCTACGGGAGTCTAATATTCTCTTTTAGCAAGAAGCAAGAATCATTTCAGTCCTGAGATGACATTGCTGAGCTGAGCAGTTTTATTTCCAATTCAGGCCAAGGTTTGATCAGAAAAGGAGGTATTATTTTACTCACATGAACGTGGAGGGCTTCAGCTGGTGGGTATTTTGGGACCACGCACAAGATGCAATGAATAAAAGCAGAATGTAAGTGGATGACAAGAAAAAGGAAATAATACTACAACTACTTCCCCTACAAAACCAGCCTAAATCTAGCATTCTAGGGGAAGATGATATTTTCTAGGGAGACTATGAACCCATGCAGTGGAGGAAATTGAATGGGGATCTACCACGTTGGACAATAACTCTTGCCATTGAACTAGCAAAGAAGTGGCATGTGTGGGGAAATCAGGGGCACATGAGAAAGAGAAGCATCCCTGCAGCTGGATAGGGGTAAATTCTTCCTTTCCTAAAAAAAAAGTTCCTAGTTTCTTAGCTTCATCTGTGAATTCTGGGCAGCAAGACAGCTGAGGGAAAAACGTCAGACAATGCATTTTATGTATATGAGGCTAACATATCTTTTTCAAGTGTTTTCCTAGTAGCCTGGTGAGACAGTTCCATTCTCAGCAGAAAGATATTGGTAAATCCTGTCTGACCAGGTAACTTGACTCATAAATTGCATACAGACCCTTAAGCAATTAATGTACAGCCATGGATTCTGCCACAGTGTCCAAATGCTCAGAGGTTACATTATTTCAAGCTCGCTTTGTCGTGCCTAGCTCTCTTTTAGGCATGTGTCAAAATGTGTGTATACTTTGATGACCTTCTATCTCCTAAATCAACACAACTCTAGTTCTGTTCCTCTAAGAACAAGTAACATCATATACAAAATCACACATCTGAATCTATCCAATTTTTGAGGAAAAAAAAAGAAGTGTATTTAGCAAACAGATGGCTTGCTGTGAATAATTTGGGTACAGTTGCCTCGTTATTGTAAATTTCCCATGTGAGCAGCAGCTATGGCTGTCAGTTCAGGTCCAAAAGCAGTTAAAAATCCATGCAAGTAAAGTAAGAAGCCTAAAAAGTTTAACTGAGGAGGAATAATGAACACTGATAGGTCAAAGGCCTATTCAATGCATGAAGTTTTTTTAATAGTAGATTTATAGCATTGCATAAAAACTCTTGGGGCAGTATTCTTTTCTCTTCATTAATCAGATTTCTGGTTCCCATTATTCCTTGTGTTCAAGTTCAACTATTTCCTGCAGGATCTAATAGGCTTGGTAACATCGGTATTAAAATGTGGATCTTTCTCTTCATCGTGTTCCGATAAACTGGGTAATGATCTTGTTTTTATGGTATACTATGACTAATGCAAAATTAATATAAATGAGAACATGCAAAATTTCCCATGTATTATAAGAAAATGGCGAAGGGACAAGCAAGTATTTGCCAGAATTATTGATTTAATTAATGGTGAATGGTTTGTTTGTTTGTATGGTAGACCTATATTTTAATGATGAGTACTTATTGCAAAAGGACTTGCAATGAGGCTCTAAATGTAATTCAGAATTGCTGTCTAAATATCTAGTTTTCCTGAAATAAATAAAGGAAGCTGGCAAATTAATAATTAATATTCAAGAATCAGACTGTACATGGAGCTTGGCACCTATTACAGACAACAGGAGTTAGAATACTCTGCAGCTTAAAGTCTGAGGTCCCAACAGAACTGACAAGAGTTTCTTAATCAAACCAACAGGTAGCATGTAATGAAAGCTGTAACTTTGCAAAATAGTCTCAAATTACATCATAAAGAGTCCTCTAAATGTGACCATTCTTGATATAACATTGCTAACCCAAAAAAAATCCCAAAATGTAATTGATATCTGCAAGACCATGAATGGTACGTACTCACTGCTTCTTCTCAATTCTCTGATCTTTAGATTTTTCCAGATTATTTCCCCACAAGTTAAGCTTTTTAAGTTCTTTATTTCTTCTTAAACAATTTGATTAAGGAATATTTACAACTCTGAGTAGAGATACATTCATTTTGTGCTGTGTTAAAAATTGAAATTGTTTGATACCATGCCAAAAGCATGTATTTTGTAGGCTGAATAGGACTATCTTTTTAAACCTAGCTCTGTGTTCACTGTGTCTGAATTTGACTTGAGAGCAGGTTTGTTTCAATGATTCTGTGTATTTAACATTAAATATATCTAAATTTTTCTCTTAGGTTACCACATCAGTGAACACGAGCATTCAGTTGTGCTAGGGATAAAGATTACTTCTTTTGTAGTGTTCTCTGATGATCGGTACAACAGAGAGGCGAGTTTCACTGTTCATGTTTCACTACTATGGAAAATGAGGCAGAGAAAATGAAATCATTTATCCAAAGTGGCACAGAGCTAGGAATAGAGAGCGGGTCATCCTAGCCCTAGCCTATTGCTGTACACAGTGGCCAAGATACTCTTTATAATTACTGCCTCAAATAATGACTTTTGCTTAAAGTACAACTATCCACATTTATTGGAGACTTCTCTATTGCATTGCATTATTCTTGGCTTGCGTTTCTCAGTGCCTTTTTTAAAGTTTCGTTTCATGATTTCTCTCCCTTGATTCAATTACTTAAAGCAGCACAAGCTCCAGTTATTGTATCTTCTATGAAGATCTAGTCCGACAGCCTGACTGCGCTGAATGGTATACAGACATGAACTGGAAGGGGCAACATTTTAGTGAAGTCCACTGGGATGTAGCCATACAACTCCTATTAACATTAATGAGAATCAAGCAGCTAAAATCTCAGTGTGTTGTGCTGAAAATGCTCCCTGACGTGTTTGAAGGAATACCATTTTCATATCAAGTGCTTGCAAATGTGCCGGGGCTGCTACATAAAATCTAACATCCTGGAAAAGGATTCCCAGATCTTTCATACTCTATAGCAAAGACGATCTCTGGGAATTGTTGATGGAATAACTCCACATGATGCTGTACATAATTTTTATAGATAAGGATGTTGTCATCTGTGTAACCCCAGTATAAAGTTCAACAGGCATGGGGTGCTTTAAAGCATTATGGTTTTGATTAATGATCAAATTGTCAACTAAATATTACTTCGATTCAGGCTCTGAAATATTTTTTTTTTTTACTCCTAGCTCTATCTGTGAGCTTGAAAGACAGAGCTGGAGGTGTCTATGGATTCTGGCCAAGTTGCCAGTTGTTCAGATGTTCCATCATAAAGGTTTAACTGGTTCTGTTGAAGACAGCAATGGCAGATTTACTGGTTTTTTTCTCCACTACTGATTTGTAGGTAACCATTAAGTAGTGGAGAGAATGGGTCTAATTTAGGGTAGCCTGCTTGACCATGAGAAAAATTTTATTAAGGATGTTGCAATTCATACCTGATCTATCCTCTGTTATGTACTATTCAAACGTATTTGCATGGTATGAAGTATCTACATAATGTATTACATGAGACAACAAGCAGTTAATAACTATATTTACCATCCTTTTAGCCTATATTACACAAGAGACAGTTCTGGGAAAGGAATATTTGCACACTTATTGTAAGGCATCAAGTAAAATTGCATAATGCCTATATTTCAAACCAATTACACATCAGATAAAAATTTTTTTGAAGGTATTCAAGACTACAAAATGTTCTCCATCCCCCACTAAAATGTAACTCTACAGGGTAGATAATTACTGAAACATCTACATTGTAGCTCAGGGCAAGGAATGTTTATGATTTTCTGTGGTTCTGCTGTCATTCTCTGCCTTCTGCTCTTGCACTGTGGACTATTCAGAGTATTATTTCCATACTGTATACCCGGTTTTTACCCTTTATTTGATTGGCCTGTATCATCATCATGAAGTTTTAATATTGAAAATTAAAAGTATTTCAGAACAAATAATTTGATGAATTTCACCTTTCTCTCTTTGAGAGTGATTAATTTCTCAGATTTATTCATTATTCAGAGTGATTCAGTAATTCCTTTTGCAAATAATTCGTAGTGTGTCATTTTAATTGTGAATTATGAATATTACAATCAGTTTGTGCTCTAACTTCTGTGCAGTAACATGTGTTTGACTAACTTAAGCAATTCCGTTTGAATTTCCAACTGTGTTTGATTATAAGAGGTGTTAGCGACGTCTGCCAGGCAATCAAAATCCAGATATCATGTGACTCGTGGTAACCAACCAACCCAGCATGAAGGCAAACTACAAATTTGATAATCAGATGTTCAGTTTAAAATTTACTTTCAGCAAATACTCAAGCAATCAAGCCAAAAGTGAACTCTGAAAAGTTGAGTGCTTTCAGACAGTGATCATAAAAAGACAAACTGAATTTAAAGAATAGATAGTCAAAGATACTTCCTTCAGCTCTTTTTGGGGTTTGAGTTGCGGACTGTCCTACCAATCTAATTTTTTCCTACAGAAAGAAGGAATTTAGTGAAACATCAAAAATTAAGGAAAGAAATAGCTGAACATCAGTAACGGTATCACTGTTCCTGGGATGAGTAGGGGAACATTCCTTTTTATGTAAAAATACAATTTTAATCTTTCAAAGCTCTTAAATCATGCAAAGGATGAATCGAGATGACTTATACAATCTCTTTTTTTCAGATCCTTATTTCTTAATGTGAATGCATTGAATCAAAATGATTGAACAGTGGACTTCTGACAGATAATAGTATGTTGACCTACAGAACTGTAGGGAATTAAACTATTTGTAATGGCCATTTTGGCTATTATATTAAATCCTGCTCATGGGATTCCTAAAGCAAATCCCCAAATTGTTCTCAGAAGTAGTATCTTTCTTCCTGCAGCTTTAATATGCACTTGATTTGTGTGTCAGATACAGAATATTCATATTGCACTCAAAAATATTTGAATCTAGCAAGTTGATTAATACTGGAATATTAATGCAGCTTGTCATTGGTCTTACTGGCATTTCATCAGTGATCTATGAGCCACCAGTTCCTTTTTCTCCGGGTATAACTCCAACAGAGGAAATAGCTTGGAAGATGAACTCAAATAAAGCTAGCTTTTGATGTGTTTATTTCCATGCCATTCTCCGACTTAACTATTCTCCTTTTTTCTTATGTAATATTTCATCAAATGGTGTTAGTCATAAAAGAGTTATATGAATTTTAAGTTCTATTTCAGAACAAAGAAAGTTTCTGAGGAAGGAAAGAATTATCCATTCTGAGTAATAAAGTAAATAGAAAACTAAAAAAAACCAAAAAAAACCCCACATAATTTAAACAAGTATCTGAATTCATCACAAATATGTAGGAAGGGTACAATTTTGTCAACTTATATCTATAATACCGCAAAATTTGGGGAGGGGGAAGGTGTATATTTTGTAGATGGTGACAGATCTGTGCTGTCTTTCACTAATTTGTTTAGATTTGTTAGATCCTTTGACATCACAGAGCAAAGAGACTAGAGCCCAGCCTTCATCCAGTCAGTGTGCGTGACAAAGTGAATCAATAAAAGCACAAATAAGCACCTGATTATTCTATTTTTAATGCTCTGTTTATTGTTCAGTGTCTGTGAATCAAGGACACATGATGCTATGTCAATTCAAGGTATAAACTCTTCTATAA
Source organism: Numenius arquata (assembly GCF_964106895.1). Classification (NCBI taxonomy): domain Eukaryota; kingdom Metazoa; phylum Chordata; class Aves; order Charadriiformes; family Scolopacidae; genus Numenius; species Numenius arquata. The sequence goes on from NC_133585.1 coordinate 53,579,129, forward strand.
AGCCTGTAACAAATTTTGTTTGATGTTTCCAGTTATAGAAAACTGCTTTCAACAGCTTTTACATTTGCAATTATTTAATAATTAGCACAAATTTATTTTATCAAAGTTTGACCAAAATGTTCATTTCTCAGGATGAGCTTGATGGTGGAAAAGGGGTTTTTTTGGTCCATCCTAAATCTTGCAATCATTTTGCTAAAAGACGCTGCTGCCACCATACTATGAATTAGGGATTTGAAACTTGGCATTCAGGGACTGAATAAAAATTAAGTACCTTTACCAAGGATGCGTGTTTTGCTGTTTGTCTCTTTTGTCAAATTATCTTAGTAGAATTTCTGGACTCTACTGCTTTGAAGCTGTAAAACTAAGAAATAGATCTTCTCTGTATAACTCCCAAGCAAGGACTGAACAGGTTTTTGACATTTTCTGACTGCTTTGGAGTCAAGTAAAAGGTCAAAAGATACATTGAGAACAGGGAAACAGGTTTTGCTGCTCACTGGCCAGACTGGAGTGCACAGGAACCAGCTTCACGCTGCAGACTGAGTACTTCACTTAGAGACCTTTTTTTCTAGGAAAATAGAAATTGTGGCTGTGTGAGTAAAGACTATTTTCTGATACGTATGCACAAGAGGAACACAAAGGAAGATAAATTTAGTCTCAGCAGGGCAGGTTAAAAAGGAGTGACTTGCTAAAGTTTCAAAAATTGACAATATTTACAAAAAATGAACGCTGGCCTGAGTGGTGAATAGATCTCAGCGTGTCATTAAAAGTTCATCCAAGAACAGTAAGGTTGTTCCAGATAAGTTAAATGAATCATGGAACTTTGTAGTCACTCAAAGGAGAGAGAAATGGCATTTCTACTACTAATGAATGATATGCCTGAGGATTTTTCCCCAAATCATGTCAGTACAAGAAACTGCTAAATTTAATAAAAAATATTTTTTCATATGTCTTGTCATTTACATTATTAAAATAAATAGAATAGTAATTTTAAGGGAAGATGTGACAGAAATCTGTAAAATCATGAACCGCACGCCCAGAGCAAATAGAGAACAATTATTTGCTATTTTTCAGACTGCTGGAACTAGGGCACTAAGTAATATGACCTTAGAACAGAACAAACACCTTTTCATACAGTACATAATTGAATTGCAGACTCAGTGGAATTATAGAATTCAGGCCCACTTGAGTAATAAAAAGTCTTTGCAGGAGTCTTCACATACCTGTTATAAGAGTTCTAGGCTTAGGATTTTTGTAATGTAGAAATGTATAGGAATGACGGTTTTAAAAAATCTTCAATGTATGAAATACACAACAGGAGACAATCACCCAGGCAAACCTGTTTTTTTCTTATGTAGAGAGATATAACCTTAATAACACTTCTCATTACATATAGTCTATTCAGGTGCTGGTAGAAAGAAATTGTATCATTCTATTTCCCTTTGTTATGTAGTCCCTTTATAAGTGGATATTTTTCACTGACCTGAAAAATTTGTAACAATAATATGTTTTCAAACTATAAATATTGATTGAGCAACAGTATGAATGTTTGCACTTTGAATATTTGAGAAGCTTCTCAAACATGGAATGAACATTAACATCCTGAAAAAATAAGTTCTGATTATTCGCCTAAGGGTAGTTTATGCAGGATTTTAATCTCTTTTATTAAATGATGGGGTTTTTTCTGGGATAATTATGTAATTTTGAGTTGTTCTGGAAGACATCAAAGTTCTGATGTGAATCACAGTGAACAATAACCGAACGCACAAATTACAGCTCAGTAGGAATTGAGTTAGACCAGCTACAAAGTGGTTTGCTGTAAAATAGTAGCAAGCAATTAGTACCAAAGTCTCCTGTTACAATCCATAAATACATCCAGGCATCCCAAAATATCTGGGTGCCCCTTATCTAATGCTTAGTGCAAACCACAGAGGCACCAGTTGCCCAGAGCAAATTATAATCCTAACTGAACCATAGACTCTGCAAGCTTTGACAAGAGGTTTGACCTCCTTGTTCCTCAGCCAACCCAGCTGTGAAATTGATAGAAAGAATTGTGTAAAAACCAGATCCCACTGGAAAACAGATCTGCCCTTGGCTTGGACAACGAATATGGACCAATAAATGGCAAACACAAAGGGGTCATCACATCCTGTTATGCTTTATACTTAAATAACAGAGGCTAAATCTGAACAGTTGATTCATCACATATTCCTGGCTAAAAGAGATTTAAAAACGGGAGATAACAATGAAGTGTAATGATCTTCCACCCGGGAGCTGTAGAACAATTTCAGTGTTTGTTAACATAGGATACAGCAGAGTTTTGTGTAAGTCAGCTGGATTTCTGCTGCTCACAATCATCCTGCTGTGAGGGCTGTGAGGGGTACTGATAGTTTTACAACTGTTCACTCTTAAAAGAAAAACAATAGCAAGTTTTTTTCTGAGTTGTAAATATTAGCTAACATTAAAAGAGAAAGAACTGTAAAATGTACATGAAAGATTTTTTAATTTAATTTTCATATTTCTCTCGACTTGAACAATGAGAATTTCTTGACGACCATTCAGGTCTAAGAGATTTTCTTTTATTATTTGGACACTCTAAGTTCAGATCTTCTATCAGAGATTAGTACACTGCTACTCACTGACGTAAACATCCATGTTTTGGATGCTTATTACTGTATCTGGCATATGTATTTATCTAATGTGACAAATAAATCTGAAGAAACACTTTTCCAGTTGCATTCTAGAATATATAGTAGCCATATAATTTCAATGAGCCATGTGATTATACTAAATAGCTTTATCATTTATTAAAACTCGATAAAAGCAATGTCTAGTGTGTAGTCAGTGATAACTATTTTATTTTTCAGTAGTATAGAAGTTCTGCAGCTATTGAGGATACATTACTCGATGCCCTGTTATTGACTGAGGAATAAAAGAACACGGCAGACACCAGTATTGTTTGATTCACGCGCTATTACTTCTGGTTTGTGACTGGGTGATGAAAGGCTTTTTATAAATATGACCAGTAAACAATAAATGACATTTATGCTGTAGGTAGGAAATGTGTCATCCTATGTTATCTAAAATAGGAAACAATACAAATTCCACAAAGTAGTTGAGCAAAGTCTACATCTTTTCTGTAAATTGATAAAGGTATTACACAGGGTCTCTACTTGTGCCTTTTCTTCACTCAAGACATCTTCATTTTTGCCTCCTTAAGAGACTGTGGCATTTCCATGTTATATTCTAATGTATCACTCATAGATTTGACTCTCAAAAGCAAAAGGTTCTTATTTCCTTGCAGACATTTCTAAATAACTAATTACTAGCATAAGCTTTGTAATAATCTCAATCGTTTCTGCTGTAGGAAGAAACTTTTAAAATTACAGCACTGCATATCATTTATTGGCTGCTGCTGCCAACTGGCTAATGCACTGTTTCAGCATTAAAACTTTTTATAGTAATTGGAAGAAATTGTGGTACATATCTGAATTTGAACTCACCTCTCTTGCAGCGCCTACCTGAATAAGAATCATAAAAAGTACTTTATTGTTCAAATATGAGACATTTTCATCTCTTCACTTCATTGATTTAGTATATCAAAATGACTTCAGTATGTGTTAGTCCAGTTGTTAGATAAAGATGTAATACATTGTTTTGGAAGGAACTGAAAGGCTGGGCAGCACTTCTGCGTGGTGCAAGGTTCGGGCAGGCAAACTTTTCCACATAAAATACTAAAGTAGCAACAGATCTATCGTTAGTGCCAGAACGCAGCGTTCAGTTCATACTGTTGTGTGAAGGGTAATTATGAGTGTAGATTGTACAAGCTCTTGCACTGCTCTTGCACTGTATCAAATTATTTTCACACAGTAGCTCTCATAATTTCAATAAATGTCTTCGTAGTTTTTCACATCTTTTTCTTTGTAGAAAGCACCAAAGATTAAAGAATATGGTTTCATTAAAGGCATTGCAAAAATCTATGTTACCTTCAAGTTTGATAAGAGCAGACTATGTAACTTTACAACCTCTTTTTTTTTGCATTATTTCATCACATGAATTTCTAATACATTTTCATAATTTAGCCTCTTTCTGTCCTGGGTTGTGCAACAGAGGACAAGCTTCTAATGCTTGGGAGAACTCCACTTTTGGAAGACTCTAGTGTCTGAATTTGTGAAAATATTTACTTTATAGCCAGCTCTGGGGTGCAGGTTTCAAAGTCTCAGTGTTTTCGAGCTCCCTACGTGCAGGGATGAGGAGGAGAGAGCCGAGCACTTGACCCACACTGCCAACAGGGTTGTTTCATACCATGATCACCACATTCAATATAAATTAGAAAGTTTGCTGAGGAGTTTTCTCTCTCTCTCTTCCTTGATGGCTGCCATCCTGAGAACTCCTTGCCCCGGTGCTGGACCCATGAGACCTTCCCTTCCTCCCAAAGCCACAGCGCTCACGGTGTCCCACATCGGCTGTCCCTGCTGGGAGTGCATGGCTTCCTGTTGAGAGAATGAGCTGGGTATAGTCCTTGTATATCTTACATTAGTATCAGGATTATTACTGGTTCTTTAGCATTATTGTTATTTATTTAGTGTTAACCTATTAAATCTATTTATATTTTGACCCTCGTGTTTCCTTCCTTTCCTCAATTCTCCTTCCCATGTGGGGAGGGGTCATCATGTGCGAGAATAATTGCCTAAACGACAATAAATTGATGTGGGTTTTCTCAAACCATAACACTTTCTCTCCATTCAGAAAACAAAGCCTTCCATGGGATCTATCAGGAACGCTAGAGAGGGTGCCTTTACATGTCAGAAAAGAATCATGCTTAAGTGTTAGAATAGCACTCTCACAGGTATCATAGAATCATAGAATGGTTCAGGTTGGAAGGGACCTTAAAGCCCATCCAGTTCCATCCCCCTGCCATGGGCAGGGACACCTCCCACCACACCAGGTTGCTCAAAGCCCCATCCAGCCTGGCCTTGAACCCCTCCAGGGATGGGGCAGCCACAGCTTCTCTGGGCAACCTGGGCCAGGGTCTCACCACCCTCACAGCAAAGAATTTCTTCCTGAGATCTCATCTCCATCTCCCCTCTTTCAGTTTAAAACTGTTACCCCCTCGTCCCATCGCTCCACTCCCTGATCAAGAGTCCCTCCCCATCTCTTCTGTAGCCCCTTTAGGTATTGGAAAGCTACTATAAGGTCTCCCCGGAGCCTTCTCTTCTCCAGGTAGGTAGGCTCATTTTGTACTCGCCAGTGAACCAGGATATTGTGTTTATCACCTTGAATGCTTACTTCTGGTTTCAAGCTTCACTTGCACTGGTACACATCTGGCATAGTCAACATGCTGACACTTTGAAGCTTGACTTAACTGCTTGAATTTTATGGAAAAAAACCTTTGAGTTTCTTGTCATTTTCTTCGCTTGAAGTTTTCCTTGAAGGAACAGACTAAATAGAACAAAACCAAACCTGTTTGTAAAGCTCTCTCTCCAGTCTCAGAAAGCCTAGAAAATCTGGCAAGTGTAGAATGCTAAATGTAGTGCCTACCAATTATTTTTAAAATTATGAGGAAAAAAAAAACCTACAGATTTTTTATTTTTATTTCCTTGCCTCATTCAATTCATTTGAGACTCATCAGTGCGCATGTAGAATGGAAGATAGGAATATGCATCACCTGAAGAAGAAATAACTTTCTGCAGAACAGTCTGGCATGAAAATCCTTTTGTTTTACACTCTTGCTGGAAGCATGTACACATTTCAGGACGTGCCATGAGAACTACCTCTCTGCCTTTAAAACCTTTACTTGTCTAAAACGTAGGGAAAAAAAAAAAAAAAAAAAAAAGAGAGATTTTCACAAAGGTGAATGCTTCGAGAAAGAATGTGAATCAATATGAGAGCTGGTGCAGGGTTGCTGTAACAGCACGTTTTCCTAACATTTGGGAGAATGGCTGCGTGTGTGTGAATGAACTTTGGATAACGGGCTTCAAACCAGTAACCGCTGGCTGCCCACACGGCAATCAAAAGAACACGTTACACTTGCCTTGACTTTTGCCCTGATCTTTGGGTAACTGGTACCATAGTTCTGTGACTGCAGTGACAAATAGCATCCGGTTAATTTGCAAGTACAAAATTCATGCGGTACTTGGGAACGTGATATCGTGCCTGCCAATTATGCAGCAAAAAATATGCATACCTTCAGCATGCCTCAGGTTTTTTTTAAATATACTATTACCAACATAGTAGGCACAGGTAAATTCAAACAGTGAGAGTGAAAATGTTAATTCTCACCATTTCCAATATGATAAATAACTGGCCATGTTTATGGTTATTTTAACCATTTTAAGTGTATCTATTGCATACACACTTATCTATGATATTTTCATAGAATCATAGAATCACAGAACGGTTTGGGTTGGAAGGGACCTTAAAGACCATCCAGTTCCATCCCCCTGCCCTGGGCAGGGACACCTCCCACCAGACCGGGTTGCTCAAAGCCCCATCCAGCCTGGCCTTGAACCCCTCCAGGGATGGGGCAGCCACAGCTTCTCTGGGCAACCTGGGCCAGGGTCTCACCACCCTCACAGCAAAGAATTTCTTCCTGAGATCTCATCTCAATCTCCCCTCTTTCCGTTTAAAACTGTTACCCCCTCGTCCCATCGCTCCAGTCCCTGATCAAGAGTCCCTCCCTCTCTCTCTGTTTAGTTACTGGAAGGCTGCTATAATTAGGCACTCAAGGCTGCTATATTTTGTTGAATAGCAGGGATTTGACATTAATTTGTGTTAACAGTAGGAATAATACATAACTCCAAACATTTGAGGCAATAAGAAAAAAAAAAGTACAAAATAAAATCAGGTTCCAAATATTCGGATTACATTTGGCTTAATTCACATAAATATTTGGAGGTCACTCACACATGAAAGAACATACTTATTTGTGTGCAATACTACTCCATGAATCAATATGCAAAGAAAAAACTGTTCTTGGAGCTAAGGTTACAACTAGCCAGTTAGAAGAATAAACCTTTTGAATCTAGGTAACAATCAGTTAGGTTAAATAATGCATAATAAATATGCAATTACTCTTTGCACTGAATAGTTCCTGAGATCAGTCAGGAGTTGTGTCAGTTTAAGACTGACATTTGTCTCAATAAAATATTAGTAAATAATGATAAATATTGAACAAAGCTAAAAAAAGGTCCAACAGCTTATTCATTTTTGCAAAATGCCTGGGAACAAAAAGCTGAATTTGCATTGGAAGTGTTCCAACAGCTGTTTGATTGACGAGGAATCGATATTGGAAAAAGGAAATAATTTCTTTTACCCATTTATGAAAATTTCTTTGGGTTTAGAAACCAATTCATGTAAGTAAAATCCAAAATTTTTATTCTGAATAATTCTGAATGAAGTTATGTTATATTACATACACAGTTTTCTAAATCAATAATTGTTTACAGTGCTTCAAAGAAATTAATTGCTTTTTAAAAGTGGTTTTTTTTGTGGCATCACTTTGATCAGATCAACTGGCTTTTTTTTTTTTTCTCCTCTCGTTTTTGCTTACATCACCTGTATATTTCTAAATTATGGCTGAAGATCTGCAACATACTTTTGCCAAATCCTCATGTACAAAGTAAACTCAGATACTAATCTAATTGTATCTAAAGATGCAGACTCCATGACCTTTTTTTCTCTTTATTAGCATGATACAACTCTTATTGGATTTTGGATCCACTATAACTGTGCCCTTAGATACTTTCCTACTGAACTGTTACTTCCCATTTTGTACTCCAAAAATTTATTTTTTCTTTCTGAGAGAAGTTTAAGATACCTTTTTCTATTGAATTTAATTTTCTTCTTTCTGGCCATTTCACAAACTTATTAAGAAATATCTGAATTGAACGCTGCTCTCCAAACTGCTTAGCATCGCCTGTGGATGTTATAAATGCAGGCTTTAACTTCACTGTGATCCAATGTATTAAAAACACACTGAATACTACAAAACCAAGGCTAAAGTTTGTGATAGTCCCACTGATTTATCTATCCGGTTTGAGACACATTTAGTAATAATGTGTTTCCAGCTCTTGTGTAGTCATGCAACCTTTTAAAAGTGATTTGATCTAGATCATATTTTCATTCTTTCTTATGACAGTTCCGTGTTGGATTGTATTACACTATGATGTTAACAAAGCTGTTAATCAGATCCGTTATTTCTTTGCTTCCATAAGCCAATAACCTCATAAAAAGAGAAATTAGGTCAACACAATTTTAAAGTTCATGTTGACTGATTCTTGTCATCTCATTCTCCGCTAGATGCTTACAGATTGTTTAGAAATTTGCTACAGCACATTTGTGCGCATTAAGCCACTCTGATCATTTTCTGCAAGTCAAAGTTTTCTTTATGTCCTCCTCCAGACCTTTAGATTTCCCACACTCACCACACATTTTGGAAAATAATTGCAACTATTCAAAGCTGAGATATACGGCAATATAAAATCAACCTTGCCGCCTTCTTTCACCCGCTTCAAGCTGGGAATAGTCACCAGCAGTTTTCTGGACCCTCCACACCTACATCCTCCATGTAAAGTGTAAATATATTGAGAGTTGAAGCATTGTTAGAGAAGATTTACAGAGCTGCAGTTGTAAAATAAGCAGATTTGGAGGCTGTTTTTCCATTCTGTATGTGATACAGAAACACAGAGGGATCTATTATGTCTCATTTCAGAAGTACGGTTTATCAGAAATAAGATTCCTTTTGTGTTCAAATTTTAAGTAGAGAGCTCAGATACAGCAGTTATCTGTAGATCTGGTAAAAATAAATTTACTAACTGTATAGGAGTGATTGTGGGAAAGGTAAAGATATTGCATAAGTTAGCAAATAAGAAATTATTTGGGGTGAGTATCATTGACAGCCTCTGAATATATGTCTGGTGCAGCACCAGTTACACAAATCCCTATTTTACTCTGCCAAAGGGAAGTGTTGAACTTAATTTTACAAATTGTCTTGGACTCCTTCTCTTGAATAATATGAATTGCTTAAAAATTTATACTGGGTATGGCTGCATATTTAGAATGGGTTGGGGAGAAATGTTGACTCTGAAAAGCTTTGAGTTAAGAATATCTAGAGGTCTCTTGCTTTTACTGGAGAAATCCACAATGATATAGGTATAATGTAGGTTTGCAGTTAAGATACTAACAGTAAAGGTATAAGGGTAATGATAATATTTAACTTGTATGTAGCAGGTTTCATTGGTACTTCCAAGCATTCTATACCATTATCCCCAAGAAAATGATGACAAATCCAGTGATCTCACAGTGAGTTAAAAATCCCCAGGAAGAATAAGAAAGTAATCAGGATCTCAGTTGGGACTACAGAGCAGATAGCCTTGAATCCAGTATTTTCTCCACAGAAACAAACCACTGTTGTAAGATTATTGAATGTTCCTCCTCACTTCTGTAGCGTTCCGATAGAATGGAGAAAGCAGTCATGCTTTAACATCTCTGGAAAAATAGATGTTGATGCAGCCACCAAAAAATGTCTCAGATCTATGTCCTAAAAACCTGTCAGTTTTATTTCTTGCTGGTTGTAGCAACTTCAAACATATAAAAGAGCACTTGATTTTCTGTTTTCTTTCCTTAGAAAATGTAGCTGCAACCAAGAAATACTTTTACATTAACCTCCATTCTCCATCACTTTAAATCATTAGTTGTAGAAATTATTAGTGTTTTTGCATACTGTCTGGCACCCTCTACTGTGCATAAATATTATATTATTGCTGATGTGCTGCTATAATTAAGGTATAAAGAGGTAAAAATATGAAAATGAAATATCATTAGGTGAATTTACAGAATGATCTTTTGTCTGGTAGCACGTGCATGTGTGCCTAATAATAACTACTTCTTAATATCAATGCCCCCTGTCACTTAAAGTGCTTTTTGTATTCCTTTTCAATAGGTAAGAGTATGGAAGACTTTCTTGGTTTGAGAGATTTATCATTCTGAAGCTCCGTTTGTAGCTTTGTGGTGTGGCTCTCAGTTCCCTCTCTTCATTTCAAAATACAAAAAATAAGATCACGTGCAGAGCTTCATATACCTCCCTGGCATCCTCTTAGAAGAAAAATATTTTATGGGAACAAGCCATGAAAAGGCACTAAACGTACATGCTGCCATAACCATTTTTTCTTGAAGGAAAAACAAGTGGTATTATGTTATTTTATGACATGACTATAATACAATGTGATAAAGAGTAGGCATTCCCCTATCTGGTTAATACAGCAACTCAAGGAATGTGTCCTGGGTTGAGAGACACAGGACTAACTTTTCTTCTAATGCTGGGGAAAATTGCACTTTTAGAAGACTCTCGGGTCTGAATTTGTGAAAATATTTACTTTATAGCCAGCCAGGCTCTGTGGGATTCAAGGTTAGTGTTTCCGAGCCTTGCCAGCTGCAGGGACAAGGAGGAGCGAGGCCTGGGCATTTGACCCAGGCTGGCCAACAGGAGTATTTCATACCATGAACGTCACATCCAATATAAATTAGAAAAGTTTGCTGTGTAGCTGGCTCTCTCCCTGATGGCGGCGGGTCCAGGCAACTCCTTGTCCCGGTGCCGGAGCCCTGAGGCCTTCCCTTCCTCCTGAAGCCATTGTGCTCCCAGTGTCCCATACTTGCTGTCCACTGCTGGGAGTGCACAGCTTCCTACTGAGAGAATTGGCTGAGTATAATTCCTGTATATCTTATATCAGTATCGGAATTAATACCGGTTCTTTAGTATTATTGTTAATTATCTAGTCTTAGTCTATTAAATCTATTTATACTTCAACCCTTGTGTTTCTTTGTGTTCCCCGATTCCCCTTTCCGGGTAGGGAGGGGTCATCGGGTGATAGAATAATTGTCTAACGACAATAGATTGTTGTGGGTTCTCTCAAACCATAAGAGAATGACAGATGTATATCTTGGAATATCACAGTACAGGTTTCAAATGGTTGTATGTAGCCAGCAGGTGCGTTTTCTACTGAAAGAACCCTATAGATCTGTGCCTCTGTCAGAGTCCGGTACTCTCTGACCAGCTTCTTTTAGCTATTCCACGTGTGGAGGGTGCGATATTTCATGTGGCATTTACCTATCTGGAGATAGATGCTGTTCACTCAACTGACACAGGTGTTTATCTAAAACGAAGGCCACCCTCCTGTTCCCTCTGTGTTGAGATAAAGTCAACATTCTTCACAGCAGCTGTGGCCAGTCGCACACTGCCTTATTCTCTGAATTCCGTAGGCACATCACCTCCCCAGCCCCACTGAGCCTTTTTAGGGGTTTACTGGTCAGTCACAGCCACCACAGAATTTTACAGGCACAACAGCAACGACATATTTTATAAAATCAGTACCATACAGTCATGAACCACAAGCATTTAAAATTAAAAAGTAAACAAATTTAATCAACTTAATTTTTTTGTAAAGATTTCAAAAAAGGCAATATAAAATCAGTACAAATTAAAACTAATAAACTTCAGGTTAAATCTGTTCCCTCCTATGTAGAGAGACCACGCGGAGGGCGACAGCGGCAGCGGTGAGTGCTGCGCCTTTACAGTTGATTTAGATCCAGACGCAGAGGGGGCTGCCCGGAGACGGAGAAGCCGAGGGAGAGCGGAGAGACCCGAAGCGAGTCGGGAATCTCGCGAGGGAGGCGCGAGGCTGACGCGGCTGGGGGCGGGCCGGGCGAGCCGCGGCAGATTTAAAAGCGGCTGCGGCCGCAGCACGTTCAGAGCGCGTGCCGGGCGCACGTGCGCGCAAGGGCGGGTACATTAGCGCGTGTGTGCAGAGCGCGTGGGGCTCGTGCGCAGGACAAGGAGGGAGAGTCTGAGGGGGAACGGTCCGTTCGGGCTCAGGAGAGGAAATGGCGACGAAACGCCCCAAAGCCCCCGTGAAGGAGAACGTGGGAACTCAGACCGAGCTCCCGCGCCAGGACGCGGCCGTACAGGGCCCCGGCTGCACCGAGTGCCTGAGCCTGGCTGTGGTACCACAGGGACCCAGAGACACCCATTGTGTGCGATGGGAGCAGAGAAACGACCTGCTCAGGCAGGGGGTGGAACTGAGAGAAGAGGTGGAAAGGTTAAGGAGCGTTAGAGAATGTGAAAGTGAAATAGACTGGTGGAGCCGTACCCTGAGGCAAAGGCAGCAAGAAGAGGCTCTAATAAAAGCAGATGATCCCCTCCCGCCCTGTCACCGGGCAGAGAGAGGGGACTTAATAGAAAGGGGGGAATGGAGGCCGGTCCTTCCTCGGAGAGGCAAGCGGAACCCCCAACAGCCTCCCTCACCTTCCCAGTTACATCTGCATAATAGGTTTGGAGTTCTGGATTTTGGGGACGAGGTAAGTGAGAACGAAGAGGACGATCTGCCCAGTGAGGCACCCAGGAACAGTCACCCACCCCCATGCCTCAGGACCTCATCAACCAAGAAAAAAAGAAAGGTGATTGTAATAGGTGACTCCCTTCTGAGTGGAACAGAGGGCCCAATCTGTAGACCAGACCCGTCCCACAGGGAAATCACCTGCCTCCCTGGGGCCAGGATTAAGGATATACAGAGGGAAATTCACTCCCTGGTTCAGCCCTCAGATTATTACCCGCTACTGATATTTCAAGTGGGCAATGATGAGGTGGCCACCAGGAGCCTAAAGGCAATGAAAAGGGACTTCAGAGTGCTGGGACGACTGGTCAAGGGATCAGGAGCACAAGTGGTGTTCTCTTCTATCCCACCAGTCACAGGGATGGATGGGGGGATAAATAGGAAGAATCAAAAGATCAACTCATGGCTGAAAGACTGGTGTAAACGGCAGGACGTTGGATCCTTTGATCACAGGCAGATCTACAGGTCACCAGGCATGCTGGCAGCAGGTGGGGGAAGCCTAACCCAAAGGGGAAAAAGGATATTGGGACAAGAATGAGCAGGGCTCATTGAGGGCGCTTTAAACTAGTTTTGAAGGGGGACGGGGTTGGAACCAGGGTTACTAAAGTGGTGCCCGGGAGTAGCATGCCAGTGCTAGTAGGTAAAGGTGCCAGCAAGGCCTTGCAGCCTGTTGTGGCAGCTGATGAGGGAGAGAAGGACACATGTGGCAGTGAAGACATGAGTAGTGATAAGATGGTAACTGCAGAAATGTCTGCACATGGACAGGTGGGAATTAGTGCTTGCCCTCCCAGAAAAATAGTGGGACGATTAGCCCAGCTGAAGTGCATCTACATGAATGCACGCAGCATGGGCAACAAACAGGAGGAGCTGGAGGCCATCGTACAGCAAGAAAACTATGATCTAGTTGCCATCACAGAAACGTGGTGGGAGGACTGGCATAACTGGAGTGCAGTGATTGATGGTTACCAACTTTTCAGAAGGGACAGGCAAGGAAAGAGAGGTGGTGGGGTGGCCCTTTATGTTAAGAGCAATATTGTATGCCTCGAACTTAGCAATACGCACGATGACAGCGTTGAGTGTCTATGGATAAGAATTAAGGGGAAGACCAATAAGGCAGACCTTGTGGTGGGAATTTGTTATAGACCCCCAAACCAGGATATAAAGGCAGATGAAATATTCTATAAGCAGCTGGCAGAGGCCTCACGATCACTCCCCCTTGTACTCATGGGGGACTTCAGCTTCCCAGATATCTGCTGGAAATATAACACAGCAGAGAGGCAACAGTCCTGGAGATTCTTAGAGTGCATGGAAGACAGCTTCCTAACACAGCTGGTGAGGGAACCGACTAGGGAAAGTGCCCTACTGGACCTGCTGATAATTAACTCAGAAGGTCTTGTGGGGGATGTAAACGTTGGAGGTCGTCTTGGACAGAGTGATCGTGAAATGATACACTTTTCAATTCTTGCTGAAGCAAGGAGGGGGGCCAGCAAAACTGCCACCTTGGGCTTCTGAAGGGCAGACTTTGGCCTCTTCAGGAGCATGGTTGAAAGTGTCCCTTGGGAGACAGTCCTGAAGGGCAAAGGTGCCCAGGAAGGCTGGTCGTACTTCAAGGAGGCACTCTGAAAAGCCCAGGAAAGAGCCATACCCAAATCCCAAAAAACAAGCAGGAAGGGAAGAAGACCAGCCTGGCTAAATAGAGAGCTTTGGCTGGAGCTCAGGAACTAAAAGAAGGTTTATGATCTTTGGGAAAGGGGCCTGGCAGGCAAGGAGAAATACCAGGAAGCGGTGAAGATATGCAGGGGGAAAATTAGAAGGGCCAAGGCTCAAGCCGAGCTCATCTTGGCCACTACAGTTAAGAATAACAAAAAGGGTTTTTTTCGGTATGTAAACAGTAAAAGGAAGATTGGGGATAATGTGGGCCCGCTGATGAATGAGATGGGCACCCTAGTGGTGGAAGACACAGAGAAAGCAGAGTTGCTGAATACTGCCTTTTCTTCAGTCTTCACTGCTAAGGCTGTCCCTCATGAATCTCTGGCCTTGGAGGCAAGGGGGAGGGTATGGAGAGAGGAAGTTTTTCCACCAGTAGAGGAGGACCAGGTTCGGGACCACTTGGCCAAACTGGACATTCGTAAGTCCATGGGCCCTGATGGGATGCACCCACGAGTGCTGAGAGAGTTGGCAGATGTTATCGCTGGGCCACTCTCTATCATCTTTGAAAGGTCATGGAGAACAGGAGAGGTGCCTGAAGACTGGAGGAAGGCCAACATCACTCCAGTCTTCCAAAAGGGCAAGAAGGAGGAGCCTGGGAACTACAGACCAGTTAGTCTCACCTCCATCCCTGGGAAGGTAATGGAGAGACTCATTCTAGATGTCATCTCCAAACAAGTTGAAGAGCGGGGGGTTATTGGAAGTGGGCAACATGGGTTTACCAAGGGTAAATCATGTTTGACCAATCTGATAGCTTTCTACGATGCTATAACTGGTTGGTTGGATGAGGGGAGGGCAGCGGATGTCATCTACCTTGACTTCAGCAAGGCTTTTGACACAGTCTCCCATAACATCCTCATTGGGAAACTAAGGAAGTGTGGGCTGGATGAGGGGACAGTGAGGTGGATTGAGAACTGGCTGTGTGACAGGACCCAAAGGGTAATGATTAATGGCGCAGGTTCAAGCTGGAGGCCTGTAACCAGTGGTGTCCCCCAGGGGTCAATACTTGGTCCAGTCCTGTTCGACATATTCATCAGCGACCTGGATGAGGGGACTGAGTGTATCCTCAGCAAGTTTGCTGATGATACCAAACTGGGAGGGGTGGCTGACACCCCGGCGGGCTGTGCTGCCATCCAGCGAGACCTGGACAGGCTGGAGAGCTGGGCAAGGAAGAACCTCATGAGGTTCAACGGGGAAAAGTGTAGGGTCCTGCACCTGGGCAAGAAGAATGTCAGGCACCGATACAGGTTAGGTGTGGACCTGCCGGAGTCAAGTTCTGAAGAGAAAGATCTGGGAGTCCTGGTAGACAGCAAAATGACAATGAGCAAGCAGTGTGCTCTTGTGGCCAGGAAGGCCAACGGAATCCTGGGCTGCATAGGGAAGAGTGTGGCCAGTAGATCGAGGGAAGTCATTCTCCCCCTCTACTCTGCACTGGTGAGGCCACAACTGGAATACTGCATCCAGTTCTGGGCTCCCCAGTTCAAGAGGGATAGGGAACTACTGGAAAGAGTCCAGTGAAGGGCAACGAGGATGATTCAAGGATTGGAGCATCTCCCTTATGAAGAAAGGCTGAGAGAGCTGGGACTCTTTAGCCTGGAGAAGAGAAGGCTGAGGGGAGACCTTATCAATGCTTATAAGTATCTGAAGGGTGGGTTGAAGGAGGAGGGAGCCAGGCTCTTTTCAGTGGTTGCCAGTGAGAGGACGAGGGGCAACGGGCACAAGCTGGAACATGGGAGGTTCCACTCAAATATGAGAAGAAACTTCTTTACGGTGAGGCTGACAGAGCCCTGGAACAGGCTGCCCAGGGAGGGTGTGGAGTCCCCTTCTTTGGGGATTTTCAAGACCCGCCTGGATGCAGTCCCGAGTAACATGCTCTGACATGCTCTGGGCAATCCTGCTTCGGCAGGGGAGTTGGACTGGATGATCTTTATGGTCCCTTCCAACTCTAAAAATTCAGTGAAATTCAGTAACAATAACAGCCTTTGTGGTGTGTAGCTTTCAATGTTGTTTTTAACAAGGCTTTTGACATGCAGAAACTCCTATTCTAGACAAATGAATTCAATTATACTGTTTTCAAGATCTGAAGTTACTTTTTTGCATGGTGCCCTCTGAGCTACTCATAGCCACGGGATCACATATTGTACAGTGAATTCTCTTCATGATTTAGAAATACAATGGTTTTCCATTCAATTCTCTACCATCTAGACTGGCCAAGGAAATTAATGGTGAAGCAGGTTTTCCTTCCCATGTCAAGCTTTTTAAAAAGATATTGAGTAGACTTTCATAGGTTTTAAGGAGATTTCAGCAAAACTTAGGTGAGAATCACCGGTACATAGCAATGCTATTAGCAGGTTTCCAAAATTCTTGCTTCCCTGACAGCCTGTGTGTTGTATGACTTTGGTTAGGATCAGAAAGAGTCTAGATGCCCTCAGATCCCTGCCTTCCCCAGGATCTTTGGGAGCTGCACAATTGCTGATCTGTGACAGGTGGGGCTCTGAAACAGGGAGTCAGAAATGGCTTTTACACTGTATTCCAGAAAGTTTGAATTTTGTGTATTGTTTGTTGTTCCTCCCTGACTACAAGCACCAATGAGTGATGAGTCTACTCAGGAAGCATAGATCACCTCTTTTTTCTGTTCCATATTAGAGATTTCAAAATAGGGTTGGGTTTTTTTTTTTGTTTGTTTCGTGGAGGTTTTTTGGTAAATATTATTTAAAATAAGTGAAGAAACAAAACCAGATTTTTCTAAATTTCATGGAGTGACTTTAAGCCATTTACTTCATCTTCTTAAATGAGAAATGAATGCTAGCGGGGTGCTCTCAGGAGGGGTCTTCACTGTGATGCGAGCCCTTATGGTCTGTCATCTCCTACATTTCTGAACTTCACAAAGCTTATTAGTACTTCAAAGCTCAATTCCTTGGGCTTCTTGAGAGGGGGCTGTCTGAGCTGGGCATAACAATTGTGTGTTACTGTATAATCCACTCTTGGAAAGAACATGCGTCACGCTGTTAGTTATATGTGGAAAGCCTTTTTTGATTGTTATTGTCACTTATTGTGTTTCTAAATGTCTAATTTCTGGACAGTCCCGAGCCTGCAGTGTGTTCTGAAGGAGAATATACAAAATGTGTTTATAGCAACAGTTAATTATTTCATGTCATTATGGAGTCTGAGCAGCAGCATGCAATGAAGTGAGGTAGAGTTGGCATCTTTGTACACTTTTTGATCCTCTGAGAGCAATGAACGTTGCAAAGAAATTTGTCAGGACTTTTAGTGAGAAAACAAGACCAAAGAAGTAGGAAATATGTGTATGTCTAGGTTGTAAATTTCCTGTTATGTCTTCTCTGTTAAGGCTGTTATGGTGTCCATCTCTTGTTCACTCCTCAAGCCGTCTTTCCCTCCAACTCTGCTTTGCTGACATAATTACCTCTGCGAAGAAAAATAGCAGGTATTACACCAAAAAGGGAATATACTCAGCTACACCATATATGACTAGGTATACTATGGTAGAGCAGGTTTTATCTGGTTGCAAGATAAAGGTTACAGGATTTTCAGTTCTTTTAATATACAGATGTGATAATTCTCTTCTGCCTAGAATCCATAGAATATTCCTCATAAATTCTAAGTCTAACTCTAATCGGGTATAACTGCATAGGATTTAACAAGAAATATGACCTAAATAAAATCTGAAAAAGTTATTTTTCGTTTTGACTAGAAAGCTTAGAATTAAATAACTAAAGGGACAGAAGTAGACTATGGCTACACTGACAAGTAGATGCCAAAGCCTTTTCCTTTTTTTTTTTTCTTTTTCTCAGTGTAATTCTGCAACTATTCTGTGCTTTAGAGTAATCTCACCCAGTTTCCTAATGATGACACGGTCTCCTCCCTCTTGTTTTACCTTCTCAGAAATAACACTAAATTCTGCTCTGTTAACCCCTTCCTGAATGCCAAAAAGATCTAAAGCTGTAGTCTCTGTATTTTAATTACTTTATTCTGGCTTGAACAGACAAGCAAACAGACAATTGTCCCATAATAATTTGAAAAGTGCTGTATAGGGATGAATAGATAGATAATTTTGTGGATGGATAGATAGATAGATAAGAGGGAGAAAATATTTCTTGGAAGACATCTACTTAGGACATAACATTGTAATCATCCTACTCTTTTGTCTGCTGAGATATCTAAGCGGGTATATTTAAAAGTATTTCTTTTCTGTTTCAAGCATCACTTCAGGCTTTCAGTCAGCAAGGGTTTTCCTTTTTGATTACACTAACTGCTTTATTTCTTCACTTCTCCAGCTCTGTTTTCACCTCTTCTTTCATCTTTTCTCTCTTTTCTTCATTCCCCAATGCCTTTTCTTATCTGCTGTGGTTATTTCTCTCTGTCTCTTTCATTCCAGTAGATAACCCGAGGGCATAAAAATTATCTTCCCTTATTTTTTGTGAATATTTTTTATTTTACAAATAATTCCTCATCTTTTCCTATATGAATAAAAACTGAAAAGTTTTAATAAATAGAAAGCATCTCTCTTTCCTTGTCAGCTATGTTGCAAAAAATAAGTGTGGTCCCGTAATGGTACAGACACAATTTTTGTCTCTGTACAGGAAAACTTTAAAATAAACCCTAAATATAACCCTAAATACCTTTCTTGTTTGGATTTCTCATGTTATACTGGAATTCTTTGTTGCAACCTCTAAATAACCTTACAAGAAGCTGTGTGTTGCTACTGGATGAATATTTCCATGACTTGGCACCTGCATCCTCATATTGCCATGAAATAGGAAGGACATCTAAAATTTGTGCTCACTTTAGGAAGAGGTGAATCTCTTCATCTTACATACGGTTTTAATTACAAATCCTTATCTCTTAAGAGAGTATATACAGAGATAATTATTACTGCTTTAGCATGGAAAGTGCTTAACTGATGAAATAAAAAATGTCATTTGTTCATGTATGTAAGTATAGTCCTCTTGAACTGTACTGAAATTACACTGGATTAAAGCTCCCGAGGATCTAGCAGATTTATTTCTTTTTAATGATTTAAATGTTAGGATTTAAATATATTTCTAATTTTAAGATTTAATTAAATTTTATTATTTAAATCTATTTTTCAATATAAAATTATTTATAAGTGTTTTTCCTTTTTGGATGGTTTTATATTGTGACAAAATACAGGTAAATGTAAATATTTATCAAAGACTTTTTACTCTTTTACTTACATGACAGTCATAGCTCTATGAGATTTCAGTTTTGCTTTTTTTTTTCCATCGACTATTGGTCCATAATAAAGCATACTAGGAAAAAAAACCCAGGGAAAAAAAAAAAAGGCATAGTTTCAAAAGAGAGTTGACCAAAACTGCTGCTATGGATCCTGTTTGCAGAGAATGTACAGCTCTGCTGAGATGTTCAGATCCTCCTGAACTCTGGTTCTCTATTCTTCTTATGAAGAAAGGAGAAGGTAAATGTCACCTATAGAGGAGCCTAGAGGTACCCGTCTATATCTATCCCATCTCTCTATATGCCCTAGCTAACAGCAAAAAAAGTGAGGAATCTGCTGTGACTCAGAATCTGGGAAGAAATGCTATTGTAAGACCTATTTGAAGAGCTGAGCGGAAAGAATATGAAGGAGGTGGAGGACAATTCCTCCACATTCCTTTCAAGAATGGGGAAAAAGGTTTTGCATTACAGATTTAGGAAACATCGACATTGACCCCGAGGTGCTTCTCTAGCAGCAGAAGCTTAGATATCCAGAGATGAGTGAAAGTCCTGTGAATACAATTCAGTGTGTTCTGTAGCTGCAGTAAAACTTGAACCCATTTAAAATGTTTTCTAAAACCTTGTGGAACACAGAGCCCCACGGCAGTACACGCGTGGAGATACATTTCCAAGCCAGACGGTTGTAATTACCTTTGTGCTGCCTGAGCGCCTGTGCTCACAGGACCAGCACTACCAGTTTGGATCAGGTGGGTTTCCTAATGCAGACTTTAAATTTGCTGGAAGGCCTAGAAGAAATTTCTGAATTCTAATAATCTGAGAGTTGTATTGAGTTTGTTGTGTTGGTGACATGGCCACTGTCTTTCCCATGCTTTCATCATTGCTTTGCCTCTGCTGGAGCAGGCAAGAGATGAAAATTTGTTTCCAACAGCAACAACAAAATGGGACAAAAACACCGGAGTTTCCTGAGCCAAACTCAGTGATGTGTTTGTTCACAGCGGTCACAGTGAAAAGCAGCGTGGGAAATAAGTCTTTAGAAAGAAACTAAATGTATCAGTTCAAGGGAAAAGTTTTGTTTTCTATAGTTTTCAAAGTTCCCTAATTAAATATAGCCCATTTATTAAGAGTTGTCTAAACTAATAAGGGCTTGATTAAAAAAAAATCCTACAAATTGGAGATGAATTTTCATCAAATGAGAAAGAAATCGACTGACCAGCAAGGAGTGATCAATTTTTACATGTATTGTTTGTGTTGCCTGATGGTTTCAGTTGTTCATGTTGGCTCCATGATGCTGCTTATATAGATTAAAAAAATAAACACCATATCTGAGTGGGCTTGTATCTAAACATATAGTGAGGGGTGAGAAAAGAAGGGGGAGAAATTGTGGGAGGATGAATGTAAAGTGAAGAAATCACTTCTCAGTAAGGCTCGATGTGCTTATCACTTCAGCATTGCAGAGTAGTGGATAGGTAACATTGCAGAAACAGGTTTTAAAGTGCACATTACAGTGGCCTTGAGACATTTAGAAAAGGAAACTGGCCTTATACAAAGTCTCCCAAAATTGTGAAGTGAACAAATTGGTCTACAGGTACATGGCCTGGCTCTCAATTTCATTTTTTCTTCTGTTAACTATTTTCAGGAAGAGTACTCCTGAATGCTTTTGTAATCTTAAATTGCTACTTCTGAAAAAAATCATAAAACAACGTAATAGGCATGTTCATATGACTGAGGGTTAGGTGTAAGGCAGTAGTCGGTGCAGATATTTCAGCAAAATGCAAAAATTTTAAAACTGATAGCATCTCTTCAATAAATCATAAATTATTGGGTACCTCTTCCTATGTGGTTGGACCGATATATGTTTGACTTGTATGAAAAAGTCATTGGGCAAAACAAAAAGAGCATCAGAAAAAACTGAATACTTCAAGAAGAAGATAGTCCTCATTGAAAATGTAATATTTGTTTTTAATTTTAAAAATGCATACAAAATGTAAGGAAACTACAAAGTTGATTCTGTTTCATTACAATTAATTAGAACTTTCCAGAAACTCACTGTGGGTATTTATACTTGAGAATCATACTAAGTCTGTGTAGCTGGATGCCAGTGTTTATTTCTCTTCAGCAAGAATCATACTGCAACATTTCCAGGAGCTCTACTACAGTAAAGACTGTTTAAGAACCTTCCTTCTCACTGCTGTAAAATAACTTTTAAAATTAAAACTGTTAACCATTAAATGTCTGTACCTTGTTTTGATCTTGCCTATATGACTATAGAAATATATAGTCAGTGATAACTGAAATATGTGAATTTTCAGACAGACTTATCTGTTTAAGTATTTTTTCCCGAGGCAAAGCCGACAGCTAAAACTTTGCTGTACAGTTGACAACTGGGACTGGAGAACAAATCTGTCCAGCCTGCACAGCTTTCAAAAAATGAAGAAACCAGTTATGATTGAGTTCTTTTCATAATTTATGTTTTTTTTCTTTGACTTTATTCAGTATACAAAGTGATAAGTTTGTAGTAGTAAACCACTCCAGTTTTTATGTATAGATTAATGCAGTCATAAACCCATTACTTAATAGCTATCTCTACTTTTTATTTGTTAAGGCTTACTGTATTTTTTTATTTTACTAGTAATATACTAGATATTAAAATCATGCTCGCATAGAATTAAGTTTCAGCTATAACCAGCACCATTAAAATAGCAAAAATAATGTGGATCTATTGTCAGACTGGAAACTTACTGCTATTCTACCTCCAGTGCAAATGTCTATTCAATAGAAGGCTCAAAAATATTGCAAGATAATTTGCTTATAGTGTGATTTATTGATATGTCGTTGGACTTTACCTAACAAGACTATAATGGCAAATGAATTTCATGTTTCATTCACAGAAAAGGTGGCAGAGTTTTGGTACAGTGAGATTGTGCTGCCACTGACTCATAATTCTCCGAAGAGTGATGATCCTCAACAAAAGCATGAGGATTCTTGATTTAGATAAGGCCTTGATATACAGTGCATTCCAAATTTTTATTCATCATAACAAAATCCTTCTCCACCTCTTGGCTCTGCAAAACCCCAGTCACATCAGAGTCAAATTTGCTGATGAAGTTATAGATAATATTTTAACATTTATGTTTCTTTGCTTTGTTTCACCCTGCCCTTCACTTCTTCTAAAATACAAAGTTGGCTTGTGTGAACATTAACAATGAACTTTTAAATAACTATATTTTCTGCAGGGCTTTGTTAATATTTCCAAGTGTAATAGGCATTTTGTAGCTTTGGAAGGTATTGTAAGTCTAGAAACACTGTTCTGAAATCTAACTTTATTCTACTTGCACCATTCCATTTCCTCATCAGCCTAATCGTGTGCTTTCTCCCAGTTCATCTGGAGAGGTTTCATCTGCATCCCTGACTAAGTGGGAATAGTCCCAAAAGCTAGAACATTTTGGCACATGCAGGCTGCACTCTCCATAGAAGAGTGTAATAATTTTGCAGGTCCAGATAGGTTTTTCCTCCCTTCTACAGGACTGAGAGTCCACGCTCAGAGACCTGAGGGATTTCAGGTAGAATATAATCGATATAACATCATGCTATTATTTAAGCCCAAATACAGACAAATTGTACACCACCTTTTTCATGGATCATACTCAGTTTCCACAAGGAATGCTACAGAAATGGGTAGATAAAGAAATGCCAAGTTTCAGGTCTTCAGTGGAATGCCATTGACAAGGAGCTACTTCTGTGGCTGCACTTGGGTGTGAGCTTTGGAAAACTGGAAAAATGTCTTGTGGGACTTCCATAGAAGTCCCCTGCCATCTGTTTAAAAAATGCTAATGATACAACCGGTATTGTACGTGTTTTCTTCATTTTTATGGTTGCTTTACTTGTGTTAGGAACAATATAAATTCTGAAACAAAGATAATATCCTTTCGGATTAGCTTCAGTATCCATAGGAATGCATCAGGGAAAAGAAAGGCAGTAAGTTAAACTTAGAGGTTTAAAATTAACTCTACAAAAGGATAGCGCTGGCATGATTTTTACTTCCAGAAAGAAGAAAGATTTCATAATACGGAGTATTAATTAAAAAAAAAAAGATCAAATTTTCTAGGTTTCTTTCAACATCTATGTGTTAGTAGCGTATTGTGAAAATTCCAAACATTATTTACTTTGGCATATTACATTTTTAAGGACATAATAATGCAATGTATATGTATATGTGCAAAATAATGCACATATTACATTTTTACAGTGCCTTGCATTTGAAGCAGAAGAGTATACTTCATTAGCAATATAAACCAGAGGGAAAGAAAGATCTGAACAAAAAGAGAAAAGAATAAAACTTCTCATGATTTTTTTCTAAAAAGTGGCAACCTTTGTTAGAAAGTATATAGTCAGATTTTTAGCAGCAATTGTGTTTAATTAAATGCTACAGTCAATACAGCAAAGCCCACTTCACAAGACGACAGGTTATATTTTCAACTCTCTCCCAGCTCCGTGCAATGAATTGTGTGGGTAAGTCCTCAGATCCATATGACACATTATCTGAAGAGCTTTGCTGACAGGATATATTTTGAAAACACGGTTTAACAGCTCCCTGAACAGCACACACAAACAATCTGTTTCAATGTAAAAAAGTATTCTTTTTAATCTAAACTATTTTCTTTCTTTTAATTCTCTGAATGACTGCTATTTGGCTGCTGTTCATATGAGAAACACTGAAAAAAGATGATGATACTTTACGCATCCTTAGAAGTAACTGATATTTGTGATGTTAGAAATCTATTAATTTTTTGAATTGCAATAAAAATTGAAATAAAAGTGATGGCTGATTTCTCTAAGGAGTCAGTTATTTCAATATTTTGTATATTATTAGGAAAATTACTGCTTTGAAAAAAATCTCTTCAGAAGTCTAGAACAGAAGAATTAATATTTAAGTGGTTAAATCAGTCCTAATGTAATAAGCTGTTATTTATTTCTTCATTATTTCAATATTACTTAAATAATCATGCCCTTCTGCAGCCAAATAGTGACTTTGAATAATTCAGAGAACACTTTAATTCATGTAGGCTTGAATTAGTGTTAGTAGAATCTTGATACCTGAGCTACAAATTATATGCCTTTTTTTTAATATTGTATTGAGGCTGGTCTTGAGCAAAAGTCTTTTTGCATTTATTTTGCACACTGCTCCACATGAGCTTAATTCAGGACTTTCTAAGTTGACTCAGATTGGTGATCTGTGAAGTTTGATGGTGGCTACAATAGATATTTCTGAAGAAGATGGAATGAATTCTTCTGAAAATATCTCGCTCGCTCATGGGAGAACTTTGCCCCTGCCCTCCATCATTAAGTTTTGACATGAAACATAGATCTGATGAAACAAAATATTCTCTGTAGTCAGCATCCCTTATTTTAAAATTTATCCTTTGAAGAGGCAATTCAAAGACTTGCTCAAAAAACTGGAGTCATATTCAAATATTTCTAATTTCTTTGCAAATCTTATGGGAAGGGTGAAGAAAGAGAATGTAAGCGTATTTGGAAAAAAAATGAAACTAGAGGATAAGAAGTGAAAAGGATAGAAACAGACACAAATTCTGGATGTCTTCTATCATAATAACTCTTTAAAGAAACATTTTTCTCTGCTGATTTTATAAGCTCTGAGTTGTGTTGCTGGTTTTTTTGACTAGACATGAATGTTCAGGTACGATTTCATGTAGAACAGCCCTAAATGCTCTTCACTGTTCTGTTCTTTCATTTTTTCCCAGAACAGTGTTCAATCTTTTAATTTATCCATGGCTGACAACAACTATTCTGGAGGGGATTGTATGTTTTTTTCCATTTTCTTTGTTTTTCTGAAGCAGCATCAAAACCAGAGATCTCCCAAATGTGCTTTCATTGCATAGTACGCTGCTCTCTGCAGTGACTCCCTGTAGTATAAGCAAGTTACTTTAAAAATTAAAAGATACATAGTTAACAAACATTTGTAGTTTAAGTTAAAAATTAATCATACATTTTTGTATTAATGTCATCATTCTTTGTATTTTCAGAGTCATCGGTTAAGAGAGCACAGACCTAAAGAAACATGATCATCTGCAAAAGGTAATATCCTAGAACTATTATCCTGTAAGACAGGTATTGAGTATATCTACCCTATTACGTCAGGCACAAAAAAATCCATATTTCTTTGTGTTTTTAACAACTTATCCATTTTTTATTGGCATTATTGTCAATTAGCTGGAGACACATGCTTATTTCAGTCAGCTGACAAGGTTGAAAAAGCTGAAAGGAGAAAGGTGTTTGAGAACATCACAATGGATATGATTTTGAAGATTACAGTCCTTTTCAATGAAAAGACTTCTTTTGTCTGAATGACTGTTTAACTATTTGTCTCTATCAGGAGTGACTTATATTCTTGCTTGGTCCCCTCCACTAAGTGCAATTTTAGTGTATTATTCAGCGAGGACTTATTTATGTTATTATCTATGCATGTTTAGGAGATGTCACTCAGGTTAATTTCTATATATATTTTTTTATATACATATAAAATACGACATGAATAAAGGATTCAAGCATATTTTAGTCCTTGCTGGAAGCCCAAAATAGGAAAAGACAAAGAAGGGAAAAAAGGCAACTCTGTGTTGGATTGAATCTTGAATTCTGTTACCTTGGATTTTGATCCTGAAAAATGCTGAACATTGAAGTCAGCAGAAGCAGAGCATGTGTTTAGCAGGATGGAGCTTGACTGTTACAGATACAAACTGAAAAGAAGTGGGTTGACTCAGCCAAGAAATAAAAATTCTATTTTTCAAATAACCTTCATACCAAGTGGGAATGATTCTGTCAACATCTTTTGGTACATGATTAATCTTTCTTTCCCCTTCCTATCAGCAGAATCAGCTTGTCATGCTACAGAGTCATATAAATCTGTGATGCTAGAATTGCTCATGTGATGGCGAGGAAAGTCAGCAACCTAGAAGTTAGCTCATTAGGACAATAAGGCAGGAACAGTTAGGAAAGCATTAGTGATATATTTTGGCTATCAACGTGCATTAATTCTACATGTTATACCAGTCAAAAATCTGTTTGTGCAAAGTTGTTGAAAAATAGTATATTGAAAATGCCTTGGCTCTTGGGCTTTCTCCACTGGCACTAATGAGGTAAACACTGTGTGAAATGTGGCATGTGGATGAGCTGTGTTCTGAGCTTTTATTGTGAATCAGTTGTAAAATATGCTGGATCTCTGCCACAGGAAAAAAAGTAATTTCACTTAAGCCTATAAACTTATTCTGAGTGAATGAAGTGTTTAAATTGTAAAAATCACAATCAGGGAACTATCAGTCAGGATGCTTTCAGCAAAAGAGGTAGCACCAAATACAGTTAACCTGACTTTTTTTTTTCTTTATAAATAAAAACTCTCCTCACTAGAATTTCAAGAAGTATGATGTTAGCTGTTCATTTGTTTGTCTAAAGCAATGGATTCTGCTTTAGCAGAATGGTGATTTCAGAGAAGTTCCAGGTAAGTTAAGGATTGACTTACATGAAATTACAGAAAGACTCTGCTGGTATTTAAACATCATGGGGCACAGTGACTCATGCCAGTAGGGCAAATGTAAGAGAGGGAGTAAGTTTCTTAAACAGACGAATTGGGAAAAAAGTGCCCCAAAAGAGTAATTTATAATGAATCAAAGGAGCTTTACAGATCAGGAGGAGGATCCTCAGAAATCCACAGTAATTCGGCAGCTATCTAGAAGTACAGGTGGCCTCCTGCCGCTCCCTGAAGGACAAACATCTGACTCAGAACTAAATAGTAGGCATCCCTGTTCACTCAGGTTAAAGGCTCCTGTAATCCAAATAACTAGTGATTAGAGCACCAAGCTGGGAAGGGAAAGACCTGGTTTTTGGGCTTATCTTATCCTGAAAGGAGTCAAACACATCTGGCTGACTTTCCAGGAGTGGTCGTGTATTCTGGTCTACCAAAACATTGAACAAGCCGAACAGGGGCAGCTTCTCACCCTCCTACTGATTCTCAAATTCATTGCAGCCTCTGATGAAAGTGCTCGTGTGACACTGAGCACGACAGAAACACTCACAAAGTATCCTCTCCTCCCCCTTATGATGCAAACACCAAAGCTGTGCTATGAGCGGCAAAAGAGGTAAGTATTTTTAAAATGACATCCGGGGTGTCTCACATTAGGACCCTGCTTCAATTTAAGAGACAACCTCAATACATGTATACTTTGAGGATGGGATAATTTTATATACTTAGCTCACAAGCAGGTGGGAAGTTTGAGAAATATTGGGTTCTTTGGCAATGGACATCATAAAAAAATATTAAAAGCAAATAATTAAGGAAATTAAATGAAAAAAAAAAATTAAGCTACCTGTTATTATGGTAAAGCTATACCTTGGAGATAAAGAAACAAAATTATGAAATCCTTGCTCATAAAATTAGTGCCAGCCATTCTATGCAATGGATGAAACAGTAAAAAGTCTGTCACTGTATAATTAAGCCCTAGACTGTGGTGGATATTTACAGTCATCTGTATCCATGTTAATGGTTGGCATTTGAATTCCAGGCTGCAAAGCTTTATAATCCTTTAATATTTTTGATAAGTACCCGTAATATTTTGAGCTCATATACAATTACTGTCCTGCTTTCAGTGTGTATGTGCAGTGCTAAGATGTGCTACGGCAGTGTTTTAATTCTCCTCAGTCCCATTTTATAGTTATCCTTAACAGCTAAGCACTATCTGTGATGAAATATGACATTGTTTGGGGATTTTTGTTCTGTTGGTCTTATAGCTATAACTCTTTGGTGTTTTCCTGACCAGTTCATCAATCAAAACTGCTTGAATATAGTAGGTACACAAAATAGAACAGCAATTGAACCAGTGTCCTTTTTGTGCTATAGCTGGGAGTGTCTTGTTCCTGCTCTATAAAACTCTGATATCCAGGAAAGGGTATTCTATATCTATTTCACAGTCTGTGAAAGAAATGATTTTTGGAAATTATTTGCTGAACATCTCCAAAGTAAGATATATGTCATTTTTACTGATGCCTGATAAGGGAGATGCCATCTACGAAGCCACAGCACAACTTTTTCAGTCTAGAGGACAATATTTTAACTTAACACATAATCATATCCAGCAATGACAGTGTCAAAACAATAGATGATCTTCACTACAGTGCTCTCTGCAGATACTGGACTACAAATATCAGAATATCCAAGAAGTTTTGTAGTTTTTTGATCACTATAGTACCCAGATAGGGAATAGCCTTGCACATTCAGCCATAAAAAACTTTGAAGAATGGACGTGTTTATTTGTATTGCTGTCTCTAGTTTTCTTCCTTGTTTCTTACTTTGTGGCTTTCCTGTAGAATGTACTTTGGAGAGAATGGAGTACTTTACGGTCTTCTTTTCTTTTCAACATGTAGAGTTGCAGACAATGTTTGTTTAAGTCCACATAAATACTGTATTGAACCCAAACACAACAACAGCACCAGGCAACACCGGGATGTGAAGATATTTTTCATAGAATCATGAAATAATTGAAGTTGGATGGAACCTCTGGAGATTGTCTAGCCCTAGCCCTACGTACCTGCTCAGACCTGGGCCAAGTGCAAATGGTTGCCCAGGACCACGTACAGTTGGCTTTTGACCACGTACACTTTGCTTTTGAATATCTTTTGAGGTGGAGACTCCCCGTACATTCTAGGCAAACTGTTCCAATGTTTCATAAAATCATAGAATGGTTTGGTTTGGAAGGGACCTTAAAGATGATCAAGTCCAGCCCCTCTGTGATTAGCAGGACATCTTCAACTGGATCAGGTTGCTCAGAGCCCCATCCAGCCTGACCTTGAACCCCTCCAGGGACGGGGCAGCCACAGCTTCTCTGGGCAATCTGTTTCACTGTCTGACCAACCTAACAGTAGAAAAGCTTTTTCTTATGTTTGAATTTCTTGTATTTCAGTTTGTGCCTGTTGCCTCTTGTCCTGTCATTGGACCAATGCCAGAGTCTGGCTCTGTCTCCTTTACTTCCCCCAGCAGGAATTTATACATGTTGACAAAGTCCTCCCAGAGCCTTCTCTTCTCCAGGCTGGACAGCCCCAGCTCTCAGCCTGTCCCCATGAGAGATTCTCCAATCCCTTAATTGTTTTTGTGGCCCTTCGCTGGGCTTGCTCCAATATGTCCATGCCTCTCCTGTACTGGGGAGCCCAACAGTGGACACAGCACTTCAGATTTGGGCTCACCGGGGCTGAGTAGAGGGGAAGGACCAACTTGTTGATGATTCTCTACCTAAGGCAGCCCAGGAGGCTGTTGGCTTTCTATGCTGCAAGAGCACATTTCTGTCTCATGTTCGATTTGGCGTCCACCAGGACCAGCAGGTCTTTTTCTACAAAGCTGCTTTCCAGCCAGGTGGCCTCCGGGTTTTACAGGCATATGGGATTATTACTACCCTGGTGCAAGGCTTCAGATTTCCTTTTGTTAAACTTTATGAGGTTCCTGGGGGCCAATCTCTCCAGCCTGTTGAGGTCCTTCCAAATGGCAGTGCAACCATGTGGTGTATCAACCACCCTTAGCAGCTTTGTATCATGTGCAGACTTTCTGAGGATGCACTTAGTCCCAACTAGATCATCAATAACTTTTTTTTTTTTATACCTTCAGTCTTTTCATCTCTCAGACAGGCAGAAGATTAGAACTGCAAAGTCATTCAAAAATAGCTGCTGAAGTGGCTCTTTTTCAGTTCAATGACTTGAAAGAAGGGGAAGATTCCCTCCAGCCTCATTTTTGCCAGAAAAATCCGCAATGTGTTATCAGCGTAGAAGGCTTTTACGTAGTCTACAAATACTCTCTTTAGCAGAAACTACCATCCTCCTTTCTAACCATTACAGGGAAAAATGGAAATTCTGTCAACCACAGAAAAGAGATTTTCTGTGTATCAGCACAATGTCCTTCAGCACAGGTGTTTTCGTAATGATGATATATTATGAAAATTCACGGTGTTCAATGGCTCTCACACTCATACTTCCACCTCATCAGTCACATGTCAGTGTAACTCCACCCTGTGCTCTCAGTAATCTTGGAATTATGTTGATAATGCAGAACAGTAGTCTGAATTCTAACTTCATTTTCATCACTAAATTTAACTTCATTATTACATGGAAAATATCTTTATTTGTTAGGTGTCTAGAAAACCGGAATTGTTTTCATCATTTCATGGATACCTTCAGTGAAATTCCTTCAGTGAGAGTTATGAAAGTACAGCAGACTCCTCTCTAAATGATCAGTATCTACAGTCACGTAGAAAACTTTCAAACAGTATTTTGAGGTAGTCAGTTGTACCCCAATAATCTAGATAAGAGTCAAGTGGGTCAATATCTTTTGCAACAGGCAAGATAAATTACCTTCAAATTATTCAAAATAACTCAACTCCTAGGAACTCAGTGCACCCTTTACAACAGAAATTTTTTATCTAGTATACATTTAGTACCCCTGGATTTAAAATTTAAAAGATATAAATTCCACTTCTGGATATGGGCTTTTGAACATCAGCTAAAATTATGTCAGTTAATACTAATTTTTGTGATCACCTTTTCAGAGAGGCAATATTTGTCAATGTTTAGCAGGTGCCAGAATAATTTATTCTTTTCTTTTTATATCTGCAAAATTTTTGATTCATAGTACTACAAGAGCTGATAACTGAGTATCAGCAGTGAATAATTTATAAAAGCATATCCATGCCGATTATTTAGCAAGATCATGTTGCAACAGTAATATGGCAGCAGAACTTAGGTTAGCAAATAAAGATGTTTGGTATTTTAAGCCCAAATTTTTCAAATTAAGCTCATAATTTGGCCACTGCTTTTGTACCATTTTATCTTTGCTTTCTAATGTTCTAGAGTCCTAGAATGGTTTGGGTTGGAAGGGACCTTAAAAACCATCCAGTTACAACCCCCCTGCCCTGGGCAGGGACACCTCCCACCAGACCAGGTTGCTCCAAGCCCCCTCCAACCTGGCCTTGAACCCCTCCAGGGATGGGGCAGCCACAGCTTCTCTGGGCAACCTGGGCCAGGCTCTCACCACCCTCACAGGAAAGAATTTCTTCATAAAAACTGTAATATAATATATGTAGTCTGTAACTTCTGCTCAGAACATGAAAATTATATTGAGGAATTGCAGTAAAAGATGAAGAACCAGAGCTGGTGTAACTCGGGTTGAAGTAAGTTCTTTTATAAGAGAAGTTTCCTCGTGGTTTGGTGGTTTCCACAAAACAGAATATGACAGATGCATGTATTTAAATTTTCTGGAAAAGTTATCGATATGCTACCTTAGGAGGTTAGATGGAATAACTGTTTCAGGACTTCCATTGCTGATATGTCGAATGTATTTTTCTGATGCAGATCTCATTGTCCAGAGCTACAATTAGTAGGGAATTATGAACATCAGTTTCACGAGAAAAATCAGGCAGCAGATGT
The DNA here is from genome assembly GCF_964106895.1 of Numenius arquata. Taxonomy (NCBI): domain Eukaryota; kingdom Metazoa; phylum Chordata; class Aves; order Charadriiformes; family Scolopacidae; genus Numenius; species Numenius arquata. The sequence continues at coordinate 53,610,907 of NC_133585.1, forward strand.
ATATATATGTGTATAGGAACAGAACCTGTTAATTTTCTTACTCTTTACACAACAGGATCAAAAATTTTTCAATGTGTAATCATGTAAACTTAAGGTATGATGCAAGCAATCACTTTGGTAATAACTGTAATGGCTTAAAATGAAGGTTTCTTTCTCAGCAGCTGAGTCACAGCAACCAATTGTGTGAACGATGTCCATCTATTTCCGTGCAAAATTTAACTGCACGTGGGCTTTCTCCAGGTCAACTCTAACAGTTGGGCTCCCTCCTTCTTAAGGTGCCCGATTTAAACCTGGAACAGACGTCTTTGTGTGCATCCTTATCAGAAAACAAGTCAAAACAGAGTAACTGAGTAAAACTGTAAGTTTTCCTTGATAAAATAGTATGTAATAGATTTAATGCGCTTTATAATTTAATAGGCTTATTACACCATATACCAGAACCTCCAAACTATGTGAATTCTGTGAAAAGAGCAGCCTAGGAAGTGTCATTCAACAGAAGTCCGATGAAGTAAAATTTTACTTAAATGTCTCACATAAACTTCACTATTTTAATCCACATGTCTCCAAACAAAACAGCAAAATGAGTAAAGGATTAACTACATGTGAGGCCTTGCATTTTACAGCTCAAAAGCTTTATCCAAAGAGAAAACAAAGGCAATAAAATATTTCTATATACTTCATTTTCTTTCTCTGATTACCCAAGTCCTTTGATTCATGTTATGATTTCTGTAAATGTGGGTAAAAGGAAAAGGGAAATGAGAAACTGAAAAGAAATAACAAACAGAAATCACAAAGCTTAATGTATAAAGTAGAGGCTAGAATAAAGTAACCAACTGGGACAATAGCAAATGAAAGATTAGTCCTATTTGTTAGGAATCAATTCTTGCAAAAAATGGAACTGGGCACCTTTGTGTTCCCAAGCGGTGGGGAAACGTATTGAACTGAGAGATTCCCGGCATTTCCTGGTGGCAAAGGAAGGTTTAGGTCTGGGAGCAGCCCCGTGTACAAAACATAAGCATGGTCCGTATGTTCCCTGGGCAGTCTCTAGCAACTGTACTCTCTTGTGGAGAAAGGAATTCAAGCCTATACATGAAACTCATTCCAATCGCTTTTCACTGGCAAAATTCCAGCAACTTTCATGCTTTCCTGCAGCTTCGCGGCATCACGGAGAATTTCAAAGCACAAAGGATGATTAATTTATAAAAGTATATCACCACCAATCTGAGCTTCTCCAGCTTTTACAAAAGGGTGGTCCAAGATACAGCTGTCTTATTTTGTGGCTGTGTTCTTCGGTGTACTCAACTGCTATTAGCTTTGCCTATTTGATTAGTGTATCGCACCTATCACTGCTGTGTATTGATGCCGAAATGCCCACCACATATATTCATGAATAGAAATGCCTCTAAAGTTGGTTGTTATTTCCCTACTTGCTTAATCTCAAGCTTCATAATATTATAGTACAACATAAACCATAAAAATTTACATAATACATATATACACATACATACATGCAATATGCATGAACATAAAAATTAAAATTAAAAATTTAAGGAGATCTACTTGTTCTAGAATATTAGTCAGTTGAACCTAGAACTGATTAGTCAGTTGAATATGACCAGAAGATCTCAATTCTTGAGAGTATAAATCTTTGACATAAGTTTTATGACCGAGTCATTGAAAACAGGATAAAGATTTGTAGGAATTTTCAGTGCACTGGCTACATCAGGATAGTTCTTTGTCCATATCCTCATCTTCTTCAGTAACGAAAAACAACACTTCACCTCTCCAGTGAGGAACTCACTGCCCCAAATACTGTCTCGTTTACCATGACATAAGAATGCACATGGAATCAGTGCTACTCGTAAATCCACCCACAGCCTGACTGTCTCATGGGAACTTCTCCACAGCACCATCGCCTCGATATTCCAGTCTGACTTCTCTGCTTTCCACAGACATAGCAGGATTTCTCTACAATCATTATTTCCACAGCGCAATTTCTCTAAAATATAAGCATTCAAGTATCCATTCATGATATGTACATCAAAAGTAAGCATTTGGTAGTCTCATTTATTCAAGAAAAAAAGCCCCTTCTTGTTAATAAAGTGGTCAGAAATCTTTATAAAGCACCTAAAGGAGGAAATAATTCTTACAACAGAAAAACTTCCAGGTTTTTATTTAAAAACATGAGTCTTCTAGCAAGCCCATGTATATTCCACATTCAAGATTACATACTTGTCACCCCTTTTTTCAAACTTAATATCTAGAAGTAAATAAAGACAACTAAATATTGCAATGATACAAGAATTATAACAGATTAAGATTAAGGATGACCAGTAGAAGCACACTAGCTTTATAAGGGAAATGAAAAGCCGTGTAATTCTTCTTCCTTTGAAGTTCATGGCAAAACCTATTGAGTTTAGCAAGAACAATATTAGACGTTAATAAATGCTTTTAATATTAAACTTTAAGAATGTGCTATAGCCCACCAAAGTTCACGGAACTTATGAATATGTTTCTAGTTAAACATACACTGAAGTGTTTCGCTGACTGGGAATGGCTTCCTAAATCAGAACCTGATGTAATAAATTCTCACTTTTTCTGTAAACTAATTAATTTCCTGCTGTTATCTTTTCATTGTTGTTTCTCAAGTGCATGGTGACATTTTGTCATATTCACCTATTTTAGATGAAAAGATGGTTTCATTTTTAAAATCAATATTGGCTTTTGGGACTTATCTTTGCTTTCATTAATACCTCGCTGTGCAGAATATATGAAGATGGTCACCGCAGAACTCTCTTTAATCCTCACACTGGGTTATGTCTTTGATCATCTATTAACTGAGACTATAGTATATTAACTTTCAGCTGAGTCAAGATAAAAGGTTTCTGTGAGTGGAAAGTTTCCTTCTTTGCTATTCAGCACTCTTAGATATTAATAACAAGCAATATATGAGCTGTCTTTCCTTATAAACAATGTAGACCAGAGAGAACTAACGCTCAAACACATTTTTCTGCATAGACTTACTGTGTTTGATACGTTGACAGAACTTCATATCATATATCTCTTAAAAGAAGAAAGCCCTTGAGAAGGGCAAAAAAAAGAAAACGGAGGCTCAGGCTTTGAAGTTGTAAGTAAACTGACGTCATTGTAGATTAATATGAAAGAGTAATTCTCCACACAATTTTGTAAAGTTTAGTTTGAGTCAGTAGTTTAAAAGGCTTTTTCCATTAGTTCTTTTGAATCCTGCACCATCTTTAAGTCAATGAGACAAAAGAACATAAGTAGTGCCTTGCTTGAACAGACTGCAAGCCTGTCCAGTCCCATATCTCTAATCATGACCAAAACCTGATATTTCAGAGAATAGTTTAGGTAAAATTGGAAGGCAGAATTAAATGTTCATACGTTAATCTTCCAATTACGTTTGTAGTTTAATATCTGTTTAAAAAAATTATAGGAATTGTCATAGCTCTGATTATTCTGGATATGCTAAATACTTAATCCTAAAATTTTTAAATATTTTTTTCAGATTTCTTTGCCTCAACAGCTTTCAATGCCAATAAATGACATGGATTAATTCCAAATTATTAGCACAAAGCTCTAATTTCTTTGGAGTTATTCACTCGAATGTTTCATTATTGATATATTTTGAGACAGGGAGGATTTCTGTTCTTGAGGAGGTTGTATGGGTGACTGCCTGGTGCCTGGCTGTTAGTATGGAGTGTTTAGCTGCGATGCTGGAGCAGCGCTACTTATTAAGTGAAACGAGGAATGATTGCTTTCCTTTTTTTTTTTTTTTTTCTCCTGTTAATTGAACTTGATATTTGTTCAAAGTTCTGCTGTTAGACATTTTCTGGACTTCTCTTTCTTTTTTCTTACGGCTGTAATAATTCCTTTAGCATCTTCTGATTGTGATATTGAATTTGAAAAAAAAATCTGTTGGAAGCAGAATGTTCAGAAAGTGGACACCTGGAAAAATACTTCAACAGCATAAAGCTGTTGAAAATGTGTTTCTCATACTTTTAAGGACATGGTTTTTTATCGTTAGATGCCTCTTCACTTGTCATTGACTAAAATTACTGTAGCTGATGATGATCATTAGCAATACATTTGAAAATTAGTGCCATGACAGTGCTTGTATGTTCTTTAGAGTTGAGCAGCACTTTTAAAATATTATTTATTTTGTTTTTAAATAAGTGATGTGTTGACTGAATACCACACGGTAGTTCTTTCTAGCAGGGGAAAAAGTTGAAACATCTATATACATTTATTTGGTGTGTTGTACATTTCTATCAAACAGTTTTCAAGGTGTAGGAGTGTTTTTTCTTTTCAATTTTCTGCAACAAAAAAATCCTATGAAGAGTTACACTAGGAAGTAGGAGCTATTATCCTGTTCCTGGTCTCACTGTATATGGTATCGTGTTTTCTCTTTATTTGATGAGCAGAGAAGAATAATCCAGGAAGTCAAATACAATGTTTTATCAATACATCTGTCCTGACCATAGGGATAGTAGGGATAATGCAGTGGGATAAGCAGTTCAGAATCAGGAGTGTGCTGGGTTATATAATAACAGCAACGGACGTGAAAGGTAAAGTGTCATACCCTGAAAGTCCAAGATGCCTCACAAGAACCAGTTAGGGATCAAGGGAGAAAAATCTTCATGCCAGGAAGGAAGCTCCTTTTTTGCTTGATACAGGAAAAGAGATTTGCTCTCTGACCTTTTGCTCTTACAAAAGGTGGGAAGAGGAAAGACAACGACCATTTTGGCCAGTAGAATCAGTGCAGGAAGATATTTCTTAAGTTGCTGGAGAAAGATTCCAACTTAATCTAAAAGAAAGAAGTAGAGGCTAGTTGACATACTGAAGAAGGTGAAGATCTTTATTGTTATATATAATCCTTATGTCCTTTGCTTTTTATTTTTGTAACAGTTCTGTTATCATGAAGCTGGGCTTTTTGCTAAACATGTTCTGATCTTTAACTGATTCTCTGACTTCTTTCCAGGATAACAGCATTTTCACAGCTGTGGCTGTGGAGATCATTAAAAGAAGACCAGGGGTCATTAACAGGTGCTTGGTTCCCTTGTTGTCTGTATTTAAAGAATAATGCCATGTGCCTCTGTAGAATGCACAAAGCAGCTGGAAAGCAAAGAACACATGGGTCAGGAGAGACACATTTCTATTTTGAGGACATGTGATAACCAGCAAAACTATTTTGATGGGCTGCATGTTAAAGGTCTCGGGTACCATCTACTAGCATTTTGAGGAATGTCATAGGATACAGATGACCTCTCCTGCTCCTTGCTTCAGCCCTTTTTGCATCACTGTAGCTCTACAAATGGTGTGTGGAGGTTTTTTGGCCCCAAACATAATAACTGTGCATTGGAGGGGTCTCTTTTGTGCTCCGGCAATCTCTCCTCTAGTACAGGTACCATTCCAAGGATCTTCTTTATGGTCAGGGATATTTGTGTCCTCCCCCTCATTCTTCCCTGTGAATCATGCAGTCCGCTTTGGACCCAAGACTCTTCCCTATACTAACCAGTTAACACAAACCTTTCCATGCCAAGGAATATGGGAATGTTACATGACGTAACAGGATTTTCAATAATAAAAATAAAATAAACAGTCACAACCTAACCCTCACCCATTTACCACAATATGGTTATACTGTATCTTGTGAAACAGTCGCCTTAGGGACCTCCAGTAATGCAGAGGAAGCACTTTGTTAGCACAAACGATTTTGCTAAGTAAGAACATGAGGTCATTTTGACAGTAATTTGAATTTCGAATGCAAACCAAAAGACAAACCTGAGAACAGACGTCAAGGCAAACTGCAGGTTTTTTTATGATGAATATATTTCAATTCTTCTCAACCAAACCCCCCTACTTTTCCTGTTGGAAATCATCTGAGAACAGAAATTTAAAAAGTATATGGAAACATTATAAAAACAGAATGTTAGAGAAAACTAACACTGAGCAGAGACAAATCTGTATTATAAAAAAGAATAGTTTTATGTAACGTTTCCCATGCAAGCCATTTTCCAGGGCAGATTCTCAGTTAAATACTGGAGTAATTTTCTTAAAATATAAAGATATCTTGTTTGAAAGATAATGGGAAAAAATAGTAATATAGATTTTTAATGAGTTTTATATTACTTCAATCAATTTTATAAATGTCCCATGACCACAATATTGCATATTTTTCAACTCTTATGAAGAGGGGAAGTGTCATTATACCCATTCTACAAGTTAGGGAAGGAGACGTAGAAAGCATAAGTGATTTTTTTGCATGCTGGAAAGAGAAATGGGAATGTATAGTCACTAGTTGCATCTATAGAATTGGAAATTGGTTCTGTTTTTAAGAGCACCACTAATTCTGCAGATCTTCAGGAGCTAAATTACTCTCACAGTGCTATAACTGTATATTTATCATGTAGGCTGTCTATTTGGAAAATAAATATCTCATGGTAGTCATTCATTCTTCTGATTTGTTTTTTCATCTTTGAAAATTCTCATGATTCAGAACTTTCTATGTCTATGACTCTCTATTTGATGCTTGACTTTTAGAAGCAGATAAATGAGATAAATTCAGCTGTGAGTCTCTAATACAACCTCGCTCCAACAGTAATGTTAACTTTGGGGAACAGATAGACTTGATTACCTCCTAATAAAAGGTTGTATATAGTATTTGAACAGTTTTCTGTTTGGATTTGTGTTTCACACGCTGACTCTGTTTTCTCTTGAGATTTTAGAAGCGTAAAGGATTTTAATTTCACACATTGATAAGAGAATTTCTGAAGTGTATTTTGATACAGGTAGTTTATGAGGAAGTTATTGATTCAAGGAAGTCAGTTGTGAATTTTAAGGAATACAGTTGCCCATTGTCTGTCACTTTGTGCTTTGTATAACTTTACATGTTAGACTCTGGTGACGCAGTCATTAAAAAAAACACTACTGTGGTTATTAATCTTAATGATACATATTTTTATGTACTAAATGCATTTGAGCCCAGTCTACCATGAAAAAATATTGAGAAAAAAATGCTCGCAGAAACTCAAAGCCAACTTCTGCAATGTATAGCGAGAACCTGAAATCTCAGGTCAATAAACAAATTTCTGAAGCTGACAGAAATGTACGTTGTAGCAAGAATGTACAGTCTTTTCCAAATCCTCTATTGAGTCATAAAGCTTGAGGCTTATTAATGAACATTCCCCATATGTTTGGGGGCCACATGATACTATAGATAATCCAATTCCTCTCATTATCTTGAGAAGCACTGACTTAAATAGGATATATTCTCGTGGTGTTGCCAAGCCTCTTCAAGAACTGCAGAAAGAAAACTTTTTATGATAAGCTGAAAAGGGACTGATTTTCTTTGATTCCTTTCTGCGGTGATCTTTTCTTTGATGGAGTTCCCACATACCTTGTCCTTCTGAAAGACCCAGTTTATCCTTGGCCTTACTGGTTTATGAAGTCTATTGTTAGAAAATCTATTGGGAGAAGGCTTTTTTTAAAAAAACACTAGACTCCTAAGAATAGCAAAATAACCGTGCAATGTGTATCTCAAAGACTGGAACTAAAGGGATCTGATGGAATCTTGCATTGGTGGTGATAAGAACTATTTGCAATTTAAAACAGATAGGTTCTTCATAGGTTTCCCCCAACTTCTGTGATAAAAAGGTGAAAGAGTGATGGAGGACAGCAGAGACAGGATTGTGATGCGTCCACAGTTCTGCTGGTTGCCTTTGTATCTCAGGTTGTTGTCCTGAAGCATGGTCCTAAACGCTAGAGTAGGCTTCTGGTAAAAGTGGCAGTAAGCAGCCTGGAATATGTTCTTGCAAGTTGTTGGTGCCTTCTAGTTTTACTAGAATCTGTTCCCCCCAAAAGGAAGACGTGGATGTGGAATTTTTTTTTTCTATTGAAGGAGTGTTTCGGTTGTTACTAGGATGGAGCCCTTCCATTAAATCAAGAAAGAGTAAGACATTTTACTCTAAAGTAACTGTGACACTGGCAGAAGATACGACCAGACATCTTTCCCAATTTTCTTTCACTTTCTTTCTTTTAAATTAATTGTTTATACAGTGGTTAGTGGTCTTATACATGCTTTTCTTCTCCGAAGACAATGCAAGATCTCAGCAAAAGGTTCTGCTTAAACAACAAATGAAATCGCTTTGACAATCAGAAGTCAAATGTAGCTGAAGTTTCCACAGGTCATGTTCATAAGGAATGGAACTTACCTGTGAAATCTATGAAATAACACGTTCTCAGCAGAACCCTGGAGCAATGAATGTAACGCAACACAACAGTCTGAGGTGTGACCAGTCTAAGTGGCCTCCAAATCAATAAAAGATACTGTATTAGCAACTGCCAGACTTACAACAGTTGTTCTTAAACTAATTTTTTTACAGGTAATTTACTGTCATTTTCAGTAAAACCATTTTCAAAATGGGCATGTTTACAGATGCTCAAGCACTATAGAATTCATGATGAAATATTTCACTTAAGAGCACAAATCATTTTATTCAGAAGTAGCTCAAATGCCATTTTAGAATGAGATGGACCTTAGTAAAAGAGATTTTGAAAACTGGAACTCTGTAATTCAGATGCTTCTCAACAACCAAAAATCCATCTCAAGATGACTTAAAATGGATACCTGAAAATGAAGTGTTTGCATTTGTAAGCAACTTACTCATGTGTAGCTCACTAGCAGTTATAAGTTGTATTTCTTGGTCTAATTATGCCTAATATGGTTTTCCTCTTAAACAAAAGTACCTATTTAAAAGCTAGCCCAGGCTGGCCCAAAAATTTCGAAGTATTTAAATGGTTTTGAATCAGTACCTTCATGATACAGACTAATAGCCCATACATTTTATTCAGAACCGAACTCCTGCGTATTTTGTATTGAGAATGAAAACTATTTAAAAATTTTAACAATTCTTAATTTATTTATCATGGTAATTCTTATGACAGTAAGATAAGGACTTACGGTAAACCTGAAACAGATCTTGCTTTTAAAAGTCTAGATAACACAGTAGTTTATTTATCCCTTTCAGTCACAGGATTTGTGTAATTGAATAGCACACAAACAGTATTTCAAAGTCAAAGATTACAGCTAGGGAATATGATTTCCTCAAGAACAATTGAAAGCAATTAAACTACTCCTATCACGTTACAATATCTATATACCTAATTTTATTCAGGACCATGATTTAGCTTGAAGGTTGTGCAAGTGTGCAAGTAAATAAGACAGAATCCGCTCTCTATTTACTGAATACTATATTGTTATTTATCATTAAATTCAATGTTCAATACATTTCAAAAACTGGTGACTGAAAACTTTCTAATTATATTTTTCGAAAGGAATGAGATACTGTTATAAAAGATAGAAAACCTATTACTGAACTTCTTAATACATACAAGTCAGTATTAGGAAATAACAAATGTCTTAAAAATGTTAAAAAACCCCCAATATTTTCAATCTAGAGAGTCTCAAAACTGGGTAAAAACTCAGATGTTAACAGACATGGAATTGTTGGAGGGGGCACTGCTTCAATAGACACACAGCTGGTTCCATAAATGATTTTTCAATCACATCTCCAGGGATCATGACATTAGATGAAAAATGAATAAATTTTATTTTATTCATTTTAAAAACTGAAGCAAAGACGTGAATGCTTCTAACATGGGTTGGGGAAGTTTTAGAAAGCGATCAGAATTAAGCTGAACATGTCAAGAAGGAGAAGACTGTACAAATTCCAAACCAGAGCCGAAACGAAGAATAAATAACTTCTTTATCCTATGGTTGTGTCTCATGGGTTTTAAAGATAATCTCATGATTCTTTGGGAGAAAATAACCCTGTTTGAGTATGAAATTGTAAATAAAAATAAGCAAAATATATATGTTCTATTAGCAGGCACATATATCAATAAATGCTTCACTTGAAAGATTACATTAATTGTACCATCCCAAAATATTTCTTTTTTAACACAGTAGCTTGAAAAAAGTCATCAGTCACTGAGGTTTATGAAATTCTGCACATTTATTTTCACTTTTAGACATAAATTTATCAAACAGAGCGAGCTCGGTTAATTTAAGCTGAGACACACTAGACAGCAGGAAAAATGCATTTTTAGAAGAAACGTTCTTGAGTTAACAACATGTTCCGACAAAATTATAGATTAAGATAAATAATCAGGTATTTAATCATTCATTTAAACTGTCCACTGCTTTTCTTTGGGTTAGCCATCTCTGTCTGTAAGAACACAAGTGTCCAGGATTTGAAGTAAGCCTTTTGAGCTTTCCTCGTTCTTCCTATTACGCATAACAATTCTAATTCAAAAGAAACTTACGTAGAAACTAGAGATATTATTTTCAGAGCATATGGATTTTTAAGCAAATAGCTCAATAAACATAACTTCAAATGAATGTCCTTAATTACATTAGAAAGGGCAGAAACAGTAAAAGCCAAAGTGAACATTTCCATGAATAAAAGCTTCTGGTTTACACAGTCATATGACATTGTAAATTAATCAAATTGCTTTTTAGTCTTTTCCTTCTGCTCTCATCCATGTATGTTTTTTAGCCTTTCTTTCATTTTTTTACCATGACATACTTAATTAAAATATCCCAAATTCTCTCCACATATTAAAAGTGTCTCTCCAGTTTAAGCAAAAATTTTACATGAAAGGTTGGCCTAGAGTGGAGGTTTTGGCGTTGGTATTGGACTTTTTTCTCCTTATGGCACCTTTGTGGAATAAACACAAAATAGTAAACCATGATAAAGATAATTGGATGCAAACCTAAAGCAACTGAGAAATTCTCCTTTTGCTACAGCAGCCTATTGAGTTACTGCAGTGTTTTCCGGTGGTAGTTTTGTTTTATGTCAGAGTGACAAGAATAACAGGAAAGAAGGCAAAATGGAAAAGTTGTGAGTGCAAGAAACACATTTCAAAAATTTAAAAATTTATTGGTTTTTAATTTGGTTATCTCACCTAGATATTGCAAAAATTTCAGGAAACAAAATCCTTGCCCAGCTCCGATGATGTTGGATCTTTAGAAATAGCCTGTAGGAACATTGCACACTTTTTTCATAGCATATAGAGTAAGAAAAATGTGAATGATTTTATACAGTAAAAATAAAACTCTACTAAAAGCTGCAGCTTGCATCAGTGCTTAGTCTTCCCTGGTGAGCTGCAGTGGCATAAGAAACTGTACTGTACCGAACTCTTTTCCACTTTGGGTCCATAATGCTCTGGAACATAAATAATCTGTGCTAAATCCTCAACGTTTTCAGGTAATTGCAGTAATTGGAGTAAGAGTCGTATTCAGCATTCTTCTTGCAGAATTTCACTAAATTTGTAGCGATTTTAAACTCAACTCTTGAGGTACTTAATTAAATTTAAAGTAGAAAATGCTTATGTCAAAAACTTTGAAACCCGAATCAGGTTTTACCATTTTGGGGAATAATTTAAAATACTAAAAGAAGAAAAATGCTTCCTTCCTTTACTAATTCTCCTGTTGCTCAAATACATACTTGTTCTATTTGTAGGAATAAATATAGTTATTTCTAATTTTAGAGAATACTATCAAAACCTAAAAAAATATTTAAACTGTTTAGCCTCATTTTAAATGTTGAGATGAAGTATTCCTTTAATTTTATTCCACTAACACTTAGACAATTAATTAGTCTTGTCAAGGTTAATGGAGTCAAATGCTAAACTAGTGTCCTGTGGATTAAGTATTTGACCTTTTTTAGAACTAGTTTCCATTTTTCTCCTTTTTGTTCTTTCAGATTTCTTTATAGCATCCTATAGGTCTGTAGTTTCTTTTCCAGAATTAATTATTTTCCTTTTTGTGTATTCTCTACATATTACAAGAAAACATATGAAAAGATTGGGTCCAAATATTCTAGTCTAATCAGAGGTGGTGGAATCACAATTATATGCATCCTTACGAAATTTGACTTCTCCTACTACATTGAAAAATAGCAAAATGTTCTCACATTGGTTTCTGTGAGCGTAGGATTGCATAGAAACAAAATTTTCAAGGCAAAACCCCTTCTGCATCTGTAGTTCAGCTTGTAAAACTTAAAACAAAATGACTTGTTTTTTTAAAACAACTAACTTGAATATTATTTGTAAAATATTTTTGAAATTTCTTCCTAATATACAAACTGTAGTGTAAACTGAATTGGAACTGATTTATTTACCATCAACAGGTTGGTTCCAAGGCCTACAGCGTCTTCCAGAGGGGGACCTGCTCTTCAAGCTTTAGTTACTTCCTATGAAGAGAATATTCGGTAGGGGTTTTTATGACACTAGAAATTGTTCTAAGTGTTGTGTTTTCATAAAAAATCAGGTAAAAAAACCCACCTGCCTGATTTAATGGGCGATTTTGTTTCTGCTAAAGAAATCAGAGACAGAATTGAATAAAATGAAGAGGTAGTGTTTGGGTACGGTGAGTGCTGTATGGAGATCCTCAGAGTGGATTTATTTTTCTTTTTTAAATACTGACCCCAACAGTTGAATCACTTTGCACAGAAGTTTTGGGTCGCTTTTTCACAAGTAACTGTGAGCTCTGGAGTATGTTCCTGTTTTTCTGACAGTTCGAAGACGCTAAATGACACACTGTTTTGAAGTGCAACATCATAAAGGTTGAGCTCCTATCTCTAAACAAAAATTGCTGGAGGTGAGCAAGAGGGGAAGTATCTATGCGAGCATTGAAGTTCAAAGGTGTTTTATGTTATAACTGGGTGTTTCATGTTATAACTCCGTGTGCTTTGTGAGCATTAAGTAGCAGCAATAAAGTGGGAAGTTCCAGTGTCACCATCAGCAGACTTTCAGATTAAGGGCTTTTCTTTTTACACTCTTCCTTGGAGAATGTCAAGCAGTACTTTGCAGTGTTTTATATGTATTAAATAATATTTTTCTGATGATAAGCCGTGCTGCAGTCTCTTTCCAAAAAATTATGAGAAACTCTCAGTCCATTTTATTTGGACATTGCAAACAATGGACCTTGTGTTTATATAAGGAGTTTTTTGAAATGCAAAATTCTTCTATGTATATTAGTAAAAACTTAAGCTGAGATTCTAGGAAAAAGAAAATGTAATAGTTTATCATATTGCATCAGCATCCCTTTATTAGGTTTGCAGCATGGAAAGCTCTTCATTTCAGATAATATATGGAAGTATCTTTTTATCTGGAAGGACCACATATGCCTAAGGACTGTATCACATAGAATGTACTTTGCATTGTGGTGTCGTACATCTTTGCCATCATTTTGGAGATACAAGGAAAATAATCTGTACAGAGGGTTGGGAGGGTGATTTGTTTCCCATCCTCACTAAGATGTATAGATTTCTCTTTTCTCTCTACACTAGTTGTCTGCCTAAAGGTGTCTGACAGTTTTCCTAACATTCTAGTGATAAGATTTATTATTATTATTTTTCTTATTTCAAATACAAAAGTTTTGATTTACTTATCAAAAAACACTGTCATCTGAAAAGAGGAATATTTCAGGCCAGCACTGGTCTTCACTTAAGATCGCTTAGAGTAATCTTTAATTTCACTGAAACTGCTGTTTTGTATTTGAATGAATGCAGATGACTTGATTTATTACTTTTTTTTTTTAAGTAACCAAAGCAACCCATTCTATAGTACGGCTGTTTTTAATAATAGTAAGCCAAAAAAAATGTACACTGTAGGCTGACAACCTGTAAATGTATTGAATGACTTTAGTCACAAATAAAAGGCAAAAGATTCATTAGAGGCCTAGACTCAAAGCTAATTAGAGAAGGGCTGCAACTTGCAAACCTGTTTCACTTCCTCTAAGAGAATATTGATTACTCGCTTAATAAGACACATACTCAGCGCCTGGAAGTTTGGATTCCAGTTATGTTTTGTGCAAGACTTGATTTAATGGGCAGGATCAGAGAATGATCAGAGGAACCTATATAATGTTAGTTGGTACCTAACCCAGAACTGAAAATAGCCTTTGGATCCCAGGCAGAAGGTACCTAAATCTGCAGATGTCAACAGATCGTTGCAGAACTTAGACCTCTTCAGAGGCACACTTTAGAAAGTCGTTCCTCTTTCCGTAGAAAGTGGCAGCATTTTCTGTTCCTGGATGCGTGGAGTTAGTTCCACTTTAAATCTTCTTGGTGCTTTGAGGATCTTCCCCTCAATATGCCCCCGAGTGCATTAGGTATAGTGTGGCCAGGAACTTTGGATCTCGCCTCTAACCCAACTATCTTGCCTTTATGGCACTCTCAAAGCACACCCACTGGGTAGAACGCATTTTGTGGACTTTGTGGACACATTAAAATTGTCTGAAGCAGAAGAAAATATGGAATCTGAATTTATCCACTGAAAATTAATGCATTCTGGATGACTGATGGAAGGTAAAGGACTGGCAGCTCCTACTTTGGCACTGATTTGTAAGAAAGGACTGCATTAACTACAGGATCTACTGAAGGTTTATGAATGTTGATTGAAGGCCTTCCTTGGAATGTCACGTAAGGGAACTAAGTCATGCACAGCAATAGATTTGGTGACTCAAGACTGTCTTTGATAGCTCCTGATAGATAATTTACCCAGCATTTTGACATCCTTTCAGCATACTCTTCTTGTGTGCCCTTATCTTAAATATTTCAACTCCTAAACTGTGGATGGGAAAAACTTGATGGGAAAGACACTGTCTTTATAAAACCTGTCCTTGCACTAAAGAAGGATGAATGGAAAATACCCCGGAACAGAATATTAAGTGATTTGACTTAAGCGATTTTAATGAATCTGGAGAATTTGCTAAAAAACAAATTAAAAAAAAGAAACTTAGGAAGAACAAATTCAAAATGCTGCATCCAGCAAAAAAAAAATAATGAAAATCACAGATATAAAATGGGTAACAACTAAAAAGGCAGCAGACTAGGTAATATAACAAGCCCTTTAATTTGAGTAATTATTATTTTGTGGTTACGAGAGAGACATTTCACTCTGTTAAGAGTTAGTTGGGCCTTAACTGAAATGCTGCCTGGTTTGGAGGTGAGAGGCAGACAAACTGCAGGGAGGCCATCAGAGAAATTTGACACTGGTTTTAACACCTCAAAATATGAGGTGAGAAGAAAAAACAGGGTTTTTTTTTTCCTCTTTAAAGGTTAGGTCTGGGACAGATATGCAATAACCCTTCCAGCGCACTGGGAAGGCTGATTAACAGTTTTTACTACAAATGAAATAAGAGGAAATCAGTTCGTTACGTGGTTTGGGTTTGTTGGGTTTTTTTACTTAAAAAATGGTTGGGTTTGATAAGAAAAGAAAATAATTCATGATGGCTTTTAAAGGAGGTGGAAAAATGTCTTTAAACAATGATTTTTTACACAAATTTAGCAAGCATCTTTGACAGATATATTTGATCCTGCATAATAGGTGGAATAGATAATCTCCTGCAGTTAGCTTCCAGACAATTTTCTGTTGGTCTCCTTTTTTGCAAAAGAACAGTAGATTAACAATCAATTTGTCGGTAATCTTCATGGCAAAACTCATCCCAAGGCAACGGTTTTTATCGATCACAAGTCCCAGTCTAAGCAGTGAGGAAAGATTTTAGATATTTCATTGTTTTTTGTTTAGGAAAGGACTGATTAATCTACTTGTGTCATTTCATAATTTAACAAATTAAGAAAAAAATCACAATATATCTTTTGTGTAACACATGGGATTTTAATGGCAGTGGAAATCGTATTTTGAGGGACCTCGAAAGCAATATTCTTACGCAAAGTAATATATGAACTGGGGTAGCTTTCAGGAAAATGGTTTTCTTTTCAGAATTTTGAAACACAACAGAATTTCAACGTGAGGTATTTCAATGCCATCTGTGTGCCTTTTGGATCATGTTAGCTATGCAATTCTGTGAATATTGGGCAAGGATATAATCTCACTGAATATGTCAAGTGACAGTTCAAGAAGCCAAGTATATCCTCATCAGAGATGGACCATCAATTCTGATTGCCCATGACAGGATATACAGCAAAATGCAGTTTGCTTGCAAACAAGACGTAGTTTGGATGGAAGCCTGGAAATTGTTTGTCCTTGAATCCATGATCAAATACATGTCACATAACTCAGCATTTCTTCAAGCAATTTTTTGGGCTGAAACCCAAAGGAAACAGCTACCTTGATGCCCCATGTTACCAAATTTTACTGATATAGCCGTTGGATGAATGGAAAGCTATGCATAAAAAGGCTACCAGAAACACAGGACTCAGAAAAGGGTGGGGGAGAAGTTGTGTGGATGGGAAGGATGTTGTCACTGAGGGAACTTTTGAACAAGAAGATTAAAGAATGAAACGCTGGAGGAGGAAACAGCCTTAAATAAAAAAAAAATTGTTTTTCTCATCTTAGGAGGGAAGTGCAACCACAGCAGATCTCAGTATAATTCAGTGGCTGAATAAACACTCAAATGAGATGATTGTCAATTAGTTACTTCACACAGCATTGAAGGATTTGTTTTAGTGTTGCTACTCTTCTTCAGAGCCCTTGAGTGCTGGGATATTCCCACTTGTTGCTGGCCATTAGTGCTGCAGCACTTACTTAGACCTGTATTTTACTTAAAGATCCATAATACAATAGGAGGCAAAGTTCACCATTCTAAATAATAGAGGTATCTTAGCTGACTAAGCTGCTTGCACTTAAAAAAATATGAATTTACCTCCTCTCTTGCTGAGAAGAGCAACCAACATCTGACTGTTTCAGGCAGCTTCAAATAAACCTTTAGATGACAATCCGTCACACAGATATTCAATAAGGAGGGGTTTTTTGTGTTTTTGTAATGGTGATTTCTCCCCCCTCCACTTAGGATCCAGACTTTTATTTTTATTATTCAGCATTCAGAAGTCACAGTTATAGCTTTTAGGTATGCCAATAACAAACTAAATCTTTCTTCAGAATCATAATCCTGGTAATCACAGAGAACAAACATCCCAATGGGAAAACAGACTAACTTTGTCTGTATTATTTTTTTCCTTAACTCTCCTTTACCAGACTTCCACCAATGACATCAATAACTGGTGTCACAGAACCTTTTTTACTGCCTTTTTTTTTTTTCTGAACTAAATGCTGGGCAGCAAAAAGACTGTACCTAGGGCCTTCCTCATGCTCTTGCTGCTGACAGTGGTCTAAGCCTTTAAAAAAAGGGTGAGGGGACAAAAACAATACAGGTGTGTTCAAAACATCAGCCTGTTTTGCATCCAGCTGTATCTAAACATAAACGAGCAATATCCTTGCAATAAGAATTGTGGGAGAAAGCCAGGAGCAAGTGAAGAGGAGAGAAGAAATATAATAAATAGCTATATACCTCCATATTAGTATCTGCAGTGTACAAAGTTTGGGACAGGTTATGCCAACTTGAAAGCAGAGTTGAAAAATGTATGATGTTTGGCACCCTTTTTTTTCTTCTTTCTACTTATGATTTCACATTTGGTAGACAATTCTAGTAGCAGTGTAACTGTAAATAATTACAGTATTTTCTATTTGTCTTAACATAAATTGGTAAATATTTACAAAAATGTAGACATGTAGGAACAGTATTTACTGACTGTAAAATAGTTCTCTCTTACAGTACAATAAGAAAAAAATAGATGGGCTAACATTCAGGTTAAGGAACATTATTCTGTTGATTCTATTACAAAATAGAAAGACTTAAATGCTGGACTGCCCAGACAATATGGGAAGAAATTGAGGAAAGAAAAAAAAGAAATGCAGCAGGAGAAAAAAAAAAAAAAAAATCCTAAAAGCTCATTCAGTGTTCAGTTTTGCAGGAAATTCTTTCTGTACTGCTTCCAGGAGCCTTTCCTTTCCAAGAATTGATACCTGCAAAGCTTTATAATCATCAGGCGGAGAGAGCCCGGAAAGGCAGTCAGAGTACATACAGCTGGATTGTTTCCTGTGTCCCACATCCGTATTTTTATACATCCTATGGGAATTTGCACGGTGGAGGTTCGGAGATTTCTGGTAATCACCTGGACTAGCAAGGGTTGCACAGGGCCTTCTGTGAACTCATTATCTCCTGCTGAAATTATTGCAGGGTAAAACCTGTGTTCAGGACTACCTGACGAGCCCGCTACGCTCCCAGTTTCAGGGGACTTTTAAGAAGGTTAGTATTAAAAACATGGAAAAGTTTGGGTTTAAGATAATGCACAGGAAAAAATCTAAATAGCTTAACTTTTAAGACCCTGCATAGTTCTATCAATTTTTAGAGGTATGGCTCATGCTTAAGTTACTGATATGATTTACAAATGCTTTGGTGGAACAAGGGACTGTCGAGTGTCAAAATTCCAGTTCTGCTGATCCTGCCCTCTGGCTTCATGGATGCTGCCTTTATATTGTTCTTGCCTTCTTCTAAACCCACTTAATCTTGCGTAAGGCCAAAATGTATATGCAATTGCATAATTTATGCACAATTATAGAATTAGGTACTTAAAGAATCCAAGCAATGCTGATACCTTGTAAACGTTGGATGGAATTCAGCTGTAAGATGCAAAAGTCAGTGTTTTGTTCTCTTACAGAATTAAGTTGACAACATTTATTTCTGTCATAACTTTAGGGTTTCCACGGGTACTCCTACTTCTGTAGATAGTCTATAGAGCTGGCTTTCTTTTCTTTCCGTTTTGCAATTATATAGTGTTTCTACTTGTCTTAGCATTTTTAAATATATGGTTCATCCTTTTGTTTCATAATATAATGGATTTTTCAGCACTAAGTTAACATCTTTCGTCTGCCATAACGGAATTCATCATGTACTAAGTTTGCTGTGATCAACTACAAGGAAATGTTTTACCTTTTCACTGCTCGCATATCTTTCTAAAAGTTAGTATATTCATATTGTTTATTTTGAATCTTTAAGAATCTATTTGGTTTTAAACATAAACACGAATCTTTTTTTCAATGAAGTTATTTGCTGGTATGTAAAAAAGCCTTTTCTGGTTCTGCTGTATTCGGGAGTGGGGAGGTAATGTCTATTCTTTTTAAGAGTGCCAACAACATATTGGAAGCTAGTTCATATATCAATCAGCATCCAAAGTCTTGGAAAAAAAACATTATCTAGCAAACCCCAGACACCTCAGGAGAAAGTTTCAGATAAAGTAGCTAAAGGACAACCTAAAACATTAGAGCAGAAAGGCTTTGGAGAGTTGGTTAAAATGAAGTTGTATCTACATCAGAGCATAGAGTAGAGTAATAGGATGAGATCTATGGAGAGAGAAATGTGGTGGTGAGAACCTCCCACTCACAATATCTATGTTTTGGAGAGGAGAAGGGAAGCTATGCTTTGGACTAGTTCTATTTTAGTTCTGCAGGCTAAATTGTATTTTAGTCCCACAAGTTGAAGCATATTAAGGCGCTCCTGGAGTGCACCCTTCAGTGTACTCACCTAGAAGAGTGTAGTTCCAAAAGGAGCTCAGTTTCTGTGCTCCAAAATTACAGCCAATATGGCATGTGGTCATGATCAAAAGCAAAATCTTGACTTAGTTACATCCAGAAATGAAGCAACCAAGTTTCATATAGAGTTCACTGAAGATTTTCATGATATCAGGAACTCCATAACCAGAAATTGCAATGGCATTACAGGTGTCTTGAGCCTAACATGAATTAAGATCATTCTTTTATCAGCACCAGTCTCAACTGGGCTAATTGACACAGCCCCAGTATACAGTGTAAGAACTGCAAACAGACAAGTGAACACTGGTGTTTGTCAGTCTAGATTTTCCTGGCCAATGTTATTCATTCCGGTCACACACGCTTTACACGAGTAATGCATATCCTTTTTTATAAGCTGCTTTACAAAATGAAAAGTGAACATAGAGTTCATCGCAGTCGTGCTGCACCGATAGGACTAGAGGACAAGAACTTCCCTGTCTGTAGATTTAGCACAAAAAGGGCAATATTAGCAATATCACACACAGTCTGGGTCAGAAAAGCTACGTGTTCTACCCCCACTCCCCCAAAAAGGGGACGTTATTTTGCTGATGTTTCCAGCAAAAGTAGGATTTGTGAAGGTGTTTTGTTCTGGGATTACTGATAAACTATATCGGGAGTTTATTCAGTGACAAACAGCACCACATGTCTGACCCTGCACTGTTTGATACTCTTTCTATCTCCCTACCTATGTATTTATCTATCTATTAAGGGATTTCTCTCTATTTGCTAGTCTTGATAGAAAAGATTTTTAATAAATATAGGCAAGTTAGGATGGCAGAATGCAGGCTGGAAGAAAGCTGAGCTTTCCCCTTTTTCTTTATGTCGGAGGCAAATACCACACTGCAGACTGGGAAGCAGGGGCTTTGCTTTCAGAAGCTTTTTGGTGTGGGTTTTTTCTGATTCAGTCTTTTTACAGAAGGCAAAAATGATCCATATCTAGTGCTCTGGACATGGAGAGTACATGCTTTCCCTGTGGTATCTTATGGACACAAGAGGTGTCCTGAAGTCCAACTAGTCGATTTAAACGATGTTGAAGCTTCTTGCTGGCATCATTTACCAAGTGACAATTCTGTGTTATCCTCCTTACTTTTCATCTTCCCATTGTCAGCAGTGTCCTGGCTTTCCATCTTCTGAGTTTTTCATTTGTCCGCTGACAATTTGCCAAGTAATGATGTTCTCGCGAAGAACAATCTTTGCGCCCTCATGGAGGATTTTTACCTACTCTTACAAACGCTTGCTTTGAAGTGGGGAAGCTGTGATTTGAAACATCACTGATGTCGCTGCAGCCTGAAATGGTGCCGAAAAGCTCAAAACAGATTTATAATGAGATCCAAAGAAGTAAATGATGATTAGTTTTAGCACTTTGGTTAATAAGATTGCATGTGAAGATAAATATACCGTACTCTTAAACATCATGAAAATTATTGGCTAAAAGGAAATAAGGAAGAAAAATTGGATTGGACAACAATTATCAATAGTGCATTACTGCAACCTAAGTCTGAATACACTGCTCTTAGTGAAAAAAAAAACAACTCAAAGGCTGACATGCTGTGTCCATTTCTAACAATCGATATAGTGACTAATCATGTCGAGCACAGAATGGTGTCCACAGCTAGAATCTATATTTGCTTTTAAGCAGATTAAAATGTGAAGTTTCCTTAAATGTAAACAGAACCATATTTGAAAACATAGATACTCTCATAAAATATATTTTGAAGCTGAGAATTTAGTGGTGTGTTATCAACACTTGTGTGTATTTGATATTCAAGTGGGCTCTTGTTTTACTGAATTGTTTTCATCTACAGATTGTTCTTGATATAATTTAAAAGCAAATGACAGAGATGTTCCTATATACAGCATAGTCTTGGCTGATACTTTTCTTGACATAATATTTTCTTATAGTAAGATTTTTGCGTATTTCTGGTGTAGAAAATGTTTTTATCCTTTTCTCAATTAATAATCCCCAAACTATTTGGAGATGGAGGAAGCATTTAAGAACTCAGAGGAATAACATCTTGAAATATCCTGATATTTTGTTTTCAGTACCTGTTGAAGGAGACAAAGATTGATTTAGGGACCACTTAAGCAAACTGGATATACACAAGACAATAGATGGAACGGGACTGGCTGGCGCTGGTGAAGGAGGTGGCTGATGGCATTTCAAGGCTGTTCTCTATTAACTTGGAAAGATCATGGGCATCTGCAATGTCACTGATGACAGAAAAAAGGCATAAATGCTCTCCCATCTTGAAGATGGGAAAGAAGGAGCATGTAGGGAGCTACAGGCTTATCGGCTTCATTTCCATCCCCAGGATGGAAACTGTAAACTAAGGGAGAGCAACGGACGTTGCTTACTTTCAGTTTAGCCAGAGAGCTAATAACATTCCAGTGGCCAAACTGGGGAGACGGCTTGGATCGGTGGTCTATATGGGTGTGGAAAACTGACTACACCACTGGGCTTGTGTACTGATCAACAATTTGATGTCTAACTGGCGGTTAGATGTTCATTAGGGATATTAAATAGATCAATAAAAACTTGAGGGTAGAGAAAGAAGGTGGGGAAAAGAGGCTTTTTTCTTCCAAGGCAACCATTGCTCAGAGACTGGGTGGCCATTGGCTTGTGGGAGGTGATTCCTTTTGTGTCACTAAATTTTATTGTTGTTTGTCTTGTTGGTAATTTTTGTTTCTTTTGTTTTGGTTTGGTTTTTTGCTCTTTGCTTCACTTATTAAACTGTCATTCTCTTCACCCATGAGTTTTCTCACTTTTGCTCTTCTTGTTCTCTACCCTGTCCCACTGGGGCTGGGGGTGTGAATGAACAGCTGTGGGGTTGCTGAGCTGCTGGCTGGAGTCAACTCACAACAAGAACCTTGGTGAGCTGAAGGAATGGGAGTAGGAAGTTCATCAAAAACAAATGCCACCTTGAGTTTTCTGACATATGAAGTAAAATTGAAGGAGGTACAAATAACATATTGAAAAGTAAAGTTTGTCTTGTACCTTTATCACAAATTAACAGGGATAAACTGACAGGAAGATGACCAGTGACACCATTTGGGTGGTAACTTTTGTAATAGACTTTAGAATTGACTTTTAGAGTATACTGGCTCTACATAGCTAATACTGTTGAATCGTATTCAAACTGTATTTTTGTGTCACTTCCTTCTAGACTCTTGGCTTGCTCATGCTTTAAGGACTGTGTACTATTCTTTCCCTTTTTCTTTGGGAATATATGACAGAGCTGGAAAAGGTGATCCAAGAGAGGTTCCAGAGTAATGGAATGGTTTTCATACCGATAGAGTAAACTAAGACTATGCAATGTGGAACAAATGTGATTTACTGGGGATCATGGCTGTCTCCAAAACTGGACTGTCATGAAGACAGAGGCTACAGAGCATCCAGTCACTACGGCTTTCAGTCCAAGAACTAGGTGCCAAAATATTAATATACAAAATTAGCAAAAGGAGGTGGTTTGTCACTAAGTAGGTGATAGTCCTACTTGCTTCTTGCCTAAAGGTGCCGAGGTTGCAAAATGTTTAACTGGGTTCAAGCAAGATCCATCAGGAATTAATAGACAAACAGCATCCAACTCAAAATCTGAGCTGGAAATCACTGGTAGCAGTATTGGGAAAGAGGTACAAGATATATAAAAGGAAGAAGTACATTTATGAAATATATAAAGAAGAGTTTTTTTAATCTCCCCTATGACTGCTGTTAGACAGCCCTGAAATCCTGTTGAGTTTAAGAAAACTCTGGTTAATTGTCTTAAAGACCATCTGTGATAATGTTTGCACCCGTTTTCATAAAGACTTGAATGCAAACTGTTTAAACCATTGCAGAAGTTAGGCCTGAAGTAGCACTATTCTAGTTTGATATAAATTCACAGGAACAGATTTAAGTCACCTTGAAGGAGGAGCTTAGGAGCTACAACGATAACTAAATTCCCATAAGAAATATATTTGTTATATCTATTTAGCTAGTTGAGTTTTTAGATATATGTAACTTAAGCTCAAAGTAGACAGAGTGTTAAGAAAGGTGTACTTTCAGAGGCTTGGTTAATCAGCTACTGCCTGAATAATTGGAAGGGAACAAAGGCAGGCACAGCACTCCAGAGGTTAGTGTTGCTGGAGAAGGTGGAAACCTAAATAATGACATGTAAAATAAAGGCAAAATGAATTCCTACTAATTCTAACTCAAATTCTAGTAGAAAACAATAGGTCACAAAAGGGAGTCCTCATTAAATTTTGACACTTTGCTCTTAATTAGTTTAAATTTAAAAAAAAAAAAAATAGTACCTTAGTGTATGTATAAAAGTAGCCATTTGATACAGAAACTGCAAACTATAAATACCACTGAAAAGAGAGATAAAGTTTTCTCGTAACTTCATTTACTCACAACAACCCCATCATCAGAAGGAACATGGAGAAAGGTAGTAAAAGCCAATTTTAAACTTAACAGAAGCAATAGAAATGACAAATGATAGCCAGCAGGACTCTGTGCTGTTGCAGTTTGCTGAACCAGATGTCCAAGAGATTTCCAAAACTCTGAGTAAAGAAACATAATTTCTTACCTGAAAGTTACCATGGATCATCTAGATAGCTATTTTACATTCAAAAACACAACGATATTCAAGTAGCTCTATTTTTTTGTAGACAAAACAGTTGGAATCAAAATCCATATATTGTTTCATAAAAAACTCAGCTGTGGCACACTCAGAAACGCTACCGTGTTATGGCACTTTTGCAAAATGAGGTTGTCAAAACTTACCCTATTGACAATTGTGGGAACAGCAGAGTTGGGGAATATTGACATAGACCAAGCTTGACATTTGATAAACTGCTGGTCGCTGCTCCAGCAAGAAAGCATTCCTTGGTGCCAGGCATGAAACATAAATAAAACTGTTCCAGTAGCACCGCAGTGAATTCTATCAGCACAAAGGTGGCAAAGTTAGTGAATGTGGTGGTAGTTCTAGGGGCTGTCTGAAGAAGATCTCATCACATTGCTGATGAGATCCAGCCAGGTCACTCTTTCTGGGAGGTTACTCCCTAGGAAACAGAATATCTGGCTGGATACAAGTCTGCCTTCTCTAAAACATAGGAAGAAAACACTCTTACATGGAGGCATCAAAAATGCTGCTATGCAAAGTAAAGATAAAGACCATGTATGATGAGGAGGAATTAGAAAAATTAATTAAAAGTATCAGTAATTTTCAGCGAGAGTTAGATTCCTAAATCTCTCCAGGCTTCATTTACCGTACTCTTTTAAAGACATTAACAAAGAACTGTCATAGACTGTAATGTTTGAAATTTCATAGCATGTAATATGTCCATTGCAGAGGTCACCACCAGTAATATAAAAATGGTTTCCTATATAGGAAAGAAGTCAAATAACTTGTCGCTATTATTCATATCTGCATGATAGTAAAAGTTGAGATGTTAATAGAGGACTGCTGCTTTGTTATTCCAGGCTTTGCATATCTGATTGCTGCAATCTAGGGTCAAGCTTTTCTTCTACTACTTTTCTAAAATAATATTTTTTTTAATTATTTAGTGTCTGAGACACTATACTGCTGTCATTAATAGACCACCTTCATCAGCCACATCTAGGTCAAAAAGAAAGGATGGAGTTAGGAAAAAAAATATTTTTATTCTCAAAATAATCAATGTACTGCACTGTGAAATATACCAAGTGACCTCAGTCTTCAGGATGTTCTTCCCTTCCTTCAGCTAGGTCTGAACTGGCCTTTTCGCCCCTCATGCTTGGAAAACAGGCCAAAAAATCCACCCTACCTTATGTTACCTCTATTGCCTTTAAATGAAACACAATGTTCATTTTCTAGTCTCCTCGCCAGCTCGGTTTGCTCCATTGCCCACTCTTGACTTTTTCCACAATCCTTGGTTCAGGCATTGATAAAGCCTTGGCCATACTATAATACCTATAGTTGAACCTACAGGGGTTTGTCACCATTTTTTAATTCCTTACATAGTGAGTGTACGTAGAATTATCCCATTTATAGTGATGTGTCCACAGCCAGGAAAGAAAACAAAGCAATGATAAAAATGAGCAAGCCAGCCAGGGCTTGGCCAAGGGGATAAAGATAGGAGCAGATAATAATAAAGAAATTACAATGGCGCTTGTACAGCTTGAAGGTCAAGGAAAAAATAGGAAACTAAGTCTATGACTAATGCTGTTATAAGAGAATATAGGGCATGAAGAGTCAACAACAGTAATAGTTGTGTTGCAGAACTGTGCATATAAGAAGAAATCCATCACTTAGGTTGTATTATTTCTTGTGTTTTGTAATTTCCTTTTGTGTCAGACAATCTAGAATAGCTGAGCTTAATTAAGCTGCATAGTTTTATGTCATTCTCTTCTCAATTATTTGTTTCAATTAAATAACTTAATTAGTATTTTATTTATTTATTGTATTTTGAAACCTTGTTATTCTTTAAATATCCGATCACATCTTCTAAAAAATGCTTTTCAAGTTAAAAAATAGAAACAAAAAAAAACCCCATTTATTGCATTAGGAAAAACCTTGTATTTTTTGTGTGTTGGCTAGAAACAACAGGATGGAAAATACCAGTTGATATTTGTATTTAAAATTATTGGTAAAATATTTATTTGCATCATCATATATTTATGATTCTAACATATATCTATGATTCTATTTCGAAATGATTCCATTTTGAAATGTTCCATTTCAGGAACGTGTTAAAGGTAGTAAATGGTGATTTAATTTCAATTACTTGTTTAGGTATAAGCTAAATAAAGTTTAACCAAGTCTTAAAATTTGAAGACAAAGGAGAAGTCAGTGACCTCTTGATCATCATTAGCATTTTGAGTCCTGCCTTTCAGCACTGCCCTGAGCTCTGGTTAAGCTCGACACCTCTACACTGGATGAAGAACGGGGTTCCAAGGAGCAGAGTAGTTGGAGCACAAGTGAAGAGGAGGAATGAAAGACAGTACATGCCCCAGTTAGGACGATAAATAAATAAGTATATTTTTGCCTATATATTTTCCCTTTGAGTTTAATAACTTGGTATAAAATATAGACATTGTTATTTATATATGTAGACATAGTTAGGTCTACATATGTAAGGCACTGAGCAAACCAAGGCTGAGAAAGACCACATTTGTTTATTAATGTTTTGCAGCATGGATTTTTATTTTTTTTTAAGAAACTGCTTATCATTCTTTCCACTGTAGTGAAGAGTCTCTTAGGTCCTGATTCATTACATTCAGTTTTAGGGCTCTGATGTAGCTAACCTAAATTAAGAGCCTACTTGTTGTATAATTAATGGAAAGAGGCTGGAACATATATATATATAAACAATGAGGCCCATTTAAGATCTCTATTAACCATTAGAGGTATTTATCTATTTCCAATAAAGAGGGAGAGGGAGCTGATGATGTCTTTTCTTCCTAATTTAGATGCCTTGGATAATTGTCTAGGCAGGATGACTGAGTCACTCTTTTACTTTCAAGACAAGCAAAAAGATCAGCCTGAACTGAAGGCATCTCCTCTTAGTGGATATGCTCCCTGAATAGCTACCACATCAAGCAGAAATGCAGTTATTGAAATCCATGGACAAATATTATTTAAGTTCATGGACATATTTTCTAATACTTTTGCTGGCTGAGGTTTGATACTTGTTTGAAGTGTCTCTGTTTGAAAGGGCAATATAAATGAATTTTTTTATTATGAATACAGGCTCACAGTCTCCCCACCTACAGGTAACCTAGTTAAAAAAGTCAAAGTGTCTTAATATTAAGGGCTATGGAAATTAGATATTTAGTATGTGTGCAATTAGTGATAAGTCTGTGGGTCTGCGCTAAACAAGATCTTGTTTTCTGAGAACGAATTCTCACCACCAGTAAGGACAATTACACAGCTCTGATAAGGAAAAGATGTTTTAAATATGGATCAAACTTAATTTATAAGCATTTTCATGTATGCTTTAAATAGCCAAAATAATTGAAGTGACATTTGTATAAATAAGAATAAGGATGATGAGGTAGAAGGAAGTATTTAACATGCAGCTGAGAGTAGTGAGGTTTATATATATATATATACACATATATATATATATATCATCCAAGGATCAGGTTATCCAGTTAGTTGGGTTTTTTTACCTGAGAAACATTAAAATGTTAGTTTTAACTCTACATTAGAATGAAAACTTTCCTATCTTTAAGAAACTTCCTAATCCATACCTTTGTTTTCTTCTACCAAAACTCCCATGTTCAGAAGAGCCAATAGTTTCAGAGTTAGGTCTCATCCGGGATATGAAGAAGCACAGATTCAAATCCTTATTTTTGCGTGTAAACACTCTTGTCTGACTCGTTTCACCCTGTATAAATATCAGTTGGGTCAGAGGAAATAAGCTTGTAACTAACAATGTTACTACAGTTTGATTCAGCTATTTAAGCATTTGAATACTTCAAGAGAACAACAATTAAAAGAAGATATACAGTGATTTTTCCTGGTAAATATCCCTACTTTATAGATAAAATACATTCTTGATAAAATAAGGGAAAAAAAAAGGAAGGTATGTGTGATGGAGACCTCTAATTTAAGAACTCTGTACTTTCAAGTCATCTAGCTTGTAGGAACTCTTAGTCTGATAAAACACTTCATATTTGTGCATGTATAGATGCACAAATTTTTTAATTCCTTACATAATGAGTGTACATAAAAATTATCCCATTTATAGTGATGTATCCACAGCCAGGAAAGAAAACAAAGCAATGATAAAAATGAGCAAGCATTTTTATCAGTTATGCACCTACAATTATGCACACGTGTGCATTCACATGCGCACGCACACGCAAACATATGGATACATACGTACTGAAATGGTCTTGTGACCTTCCTGGAGTTCTACCCTTGCAAAGAGGCATTAAGCAGCTGCCTAATGTTAGCTTATTTTTCTGCCATAAGGTGGAATAAAATAAGCAGACTATTATAGCTTTCAGTCAGGAGTTTTAATTGGCATTAATTAAACTGGCTTCCAAAGGGCACATTATGTAGGGGACTTCCCCATTTAAATAATTAGTCCATGTTTATCAAACACATTAGTTCTGGTAGAAAGCCAAATTCAAAAAGAGGAGATACAGACCAGGTAAGTGTTCAACTTAAGTGCCTCCTAACTGTTTTGCACTAATTATTGGGAGCTTTTATTATGCAACTGTTAATAGCATTGCAGCTTTCTTCAGTAAGAAGCGCTATCAACATGCTTCTGGACTGAATATGTCTTCTACATTAACAAATCTCCAAAAGAAAGTATGAAAAATATGTCAGTGTCCAGAAATTGTCTGGAGTCAATAAGTCTTCCTCTTCCTATACAACTCCGAAGTAAATGAATTCTCATTTGGAAAAGCCAGAAAGTAATTTTGTTAAAGCCTTTTTTTGTTTAGCACAGAAACAATACTTTTGTGTATATTTTTACTTCACTAGTTAGTAAAACATGTTGTGGAAACTGTAAAATATTGAGGGTCTGTGTATTCTACTTGACAGAATTACATTTCCATAATAACGGAACACCCTTTTTTTCCAGTTTGAGACTCAAGAAAATAAAAAAGCCTCTTGCTATTTTAATTTTAGTTCTCAAACTTCACTTCCTACTCAAAAATTTTAGAGATTACAAAGTACATCCAACTGCCTTTTGTTACTAAGAACATTACTTCTACCTTGGTGTCAGATATGGCAATATCTGCATTCGAACAGCTTGTAAATGTGCTGAAAAAATATGCCTTAAATTATTTCTTTCTGTCCAGGATTCCTGCATAAAGAGCACTTGTACTCTCAGCATTAAGAAGTTAGAACTGGAATTGTCAGATGGATGGAGATCTTTCTTTCTCACACAGAGATAACCAGTGAAAACATTAATCAATGTTATCTGATTGTTAAGACCTGGTGGGGTTTGGGGAATCATTGAGCTTAGTCATATTTCTATGACTAAGACTTGTTATTATTTTTTTCTTTAAATTAAGTGTGTGTACCAGTATTTCAGAAGTGATTAGACATTTAAAAAACAGTAGAAGTTCTTTTGCTGAAGGTGTTGAAAGCATCAAAACAAGGCTATGGCTCAGCTAAGAGTGTGGTACAAAGAACAGAATACAATATTGCAAGATAATCTCTATTAGGAGTGAAGAGAATGGCTATAAATCAAATTCAGTAATTTTTAAGCATAATTTGAATGAAGGATACCTAAGTTAGAGAAGGATTAGTGTTCGGTGATTTTCCATATTTAATCCAAGAGAAGAAAATGTGGCAGCCTAATGACTTGTCAGCATCTAAAGGGACTCGCTTGCGTGTGTGCAATAAAGGATGTTCGAAATTCAAGAATTTAAATCATGCTTAAGTCAACACAGGATGATTATACTATTTTTCCTTTCTAGCAAAACTCCTTATAGCATCTAGCAGACATGTTTTAATCTGCTTAGCTTGTATTT
The DNA here is from genome assembly GCF_964106895.1 of Numenius arquata. NCBI lineage: Eukaryota > Metazoa > Chordata > Aves > Charadriiformes > Scolopacidae > Numenius > Numenius arquata. The sequence goes on from NC_133585.1 coordinate 53,640,818, forward strand.
ACATTGATTTTTTTTTTTTCTCTTTATATCCTTTCTCCAATAAGTCTTGATTTAAGACAATAGGGATTGGTAATTTCACCGAGGAAAATCGCTGTATAATACTGCACAAGAGCAGGAAGGCTGCCAAAACATTAAGTTCCTTAAAGTTGCATTATTCTACTTCTGAAGCGCCCAGCTTTCAGCCCAAAGAACCTGGGCTGTATCCCTGGGCTGAGGGGTCTGGAGCACAAGTCTTGTGAGGAGCGGCTGAGGGAGCTGGGGGTGTTCAGCCTGGAGAAAAGGAGGCTGAGGGGAGACCTTCTCACTCTCTACAGCTCCCTGAAAGGAGGGTGTAGACAGGGGGGGTCGGTCTCTTCTCCCAAGGAACAGGCACTGGGACAAGAGGAAACGGCCTCAAGTTGCGTCAAGGGAGGTTCAGATTGGATATTAGGAAAAATTTCTTCACAGAAAGGGTTATGAAACATTGGAACAGGCTGCCCAAGGAAGTGGTGGAGTCACCATCCCTGGAGGTATTTAAAAGACGAGTAGACGTGGTGCTGAGGACCATGGATTAGTGATCGACTTGGCAGTGTTAGGTTAATGGTGGGACTTGATGATCTTAAAGGTCCCTTCCAACTTCTATGATTCTACCAGTTTAAGCATTAATGTACTTATCAGCTCCTGAATAATCTCTGCTGGCCAGTGAGGGGTCAGTCAGTCAGGTGTGGGGTGTCACCTCCCATAATCCTGGAAATGTCAGACCTTTGATCATGCTGATTTGTCGTGTTTGAGTTGCCTGCTTTTTCCTGAAGTTGTTATATCTTCCATGTCTGTGTTTTTTCCTTGCAATTCCCTGAGCTGCCAACTATTGTCATTGCAGCAATTTCTCTTCTGCCTGTGTTATTTCACGTGGCTCCCACTCAAGTACTCTCAGAGCTTCACAACCACCTTCCCAGTCAGACCGAGCCAAGGTCACGAGCTGTGGGGCACCAAGGGATCCCTGGGGCCAGAGAGCTCAGCTCAGGGGCTGTGGGTCACACACCGTCTATAGTGTAAGTCACCTAACTGCTGGCATTATGTAGCTTATAAATTAGCAGTCAGATATTAAAACTTCTGTAAATATTTCGTCCTGTGGCCTTTATGAGATGGCATAAAGAATTTTATTTACAGGATATAGTACTGCGTGATTATTCCATCCCCAAAAAAAAGGTAGAGGGAAACCCTTATGATGTCTGGAATACGAATATACGTGTATTTATTTATTTCTACAAATCTTTCTTTGAAAGCATGCAGCTTCAGAGTTTGGAGGAGGGATTCAGATACCTTCCAGTGTTTTCTCCTGGCACCCACAGCAACAGAAAATGACATTCTAGTGACACAGCTCAAATGTGAACATGTTTGATGATTAGGGAGTGGATGTTAAGAGTACAGCACAATTGCTGCATTTCCTGAGCATTTTGAGCTTACTCAGGGGGGTGGGAAGGCAAAAGGAGCGTGTTGCAGTTCTTAACAACACCTGCTTTTCCTAACGGTGATTACCAGACCCAATGGCAAATCACTTTCTCATAGGAGGAGGGGAACCAAGTGTTTTATACCCTTCGGGTCAGTGGATATGTGTAAACAGCAGGTGCCTAAGAGAAAAGATAGAGAGAAGAGAACTAGGTTTTGCAATACATGGGAACAGAGAGAGATATTTGTCAAGGGCTGTAGCATGTGCTGGAGGGTGAAAAGAAAAATGCAGAGAGAGATATCAAAATTAAAATGGAGAAAGAGATCAAAAATAAAATGGAGAGATCAGCTTTAGCCAGAATGGGAAAGGCAGCACTAGAACAGTAAGAGTTTATGCAATGAGAGCATGCTACATTCCAGTACCAGAAAAGCTGTATTTATATCACTTCAAACCATTCGACCTAAACCATTGTCTCGAGACCTTTTTTCCCTGTGGTCAAAAGACAGTTCTATGTCCGAGCTCTTCAGTGGGATTTAGCACGTGTCAGGCAGTGATTGCATATGCTTGTTTGTTTTCAGCGAGCACCAAACTTCCAGCCAAAGTTTTTGTTTTAAGCTGAAAATAAACCAGAGTCTCGGTGACATTGGTGTGACTCTGGCACTTGTATCCACCCTGTCATAACAGTCTGCACAGATTTCCATTTCAGCCCTTGGCAAAAGGATCTGCGTGCCCAGTTCTCACTGATCTGAATGCGCGTCAGGCATCTGGGGACGTTTCATGGGCAGAGAAAGTTGGAAAATAACTCCACAAATTATTATGAAAAATGAGAATGCCAGATTTTTTTCTTTCCTTTTTGAATTGCGTTTCCCTTTTGTTTCTGTGATGAGATTAGTGTTGGTTTTAGGCAGTTGGCAATGAGAACTGTGGGTTGGTACTTATTAACTCATTCTAATTATATCACATAAAGCTAGATACAACAAAGAAATGTCTTCGTGAGCGAGGAGGAGGGATGTCTGCATTAAGTGGGAAAGATGCATCTCCTTTAGAATCATAGAATTGTTGAGGTTGGAAGGGACATTTAAGATCATCAAGTCCCACCATTAACCCAACACTGACAAAACCACCACTAACCCATGTCCCTCAGCACCATGTCTGCCTGGATTTTAAATACCTCCAGGGATGGTGACTCCACCACTGCCCTGGGCAGCCTGTTCCAAGGCTTAATAACCTTTTCTGTGAAGAAATTTTCCCTAATATCCATCCTAAACATCCTCTGGAGCAACTTGAGGCCGTTTCCTCTGGTCCCATCACCTGTTCTTTGGGAGAAGAGACCGACCCCCCCGGCTACACCCTCCTTTCAGGGAGCTGTAGAGAGCGAGAAGGTCTCCCCTCAGCCTCCTTTTCTCTAGGATAAACAATCAGAGAACACTTTTCAAGTAGATTTCCTGACTTTTCTCACTTTCCATGCCTTGATTCACATTATGGCAGGATCTTTAAGCGTATGAACTGGATTTGTCTTGGATGAAACTGAACTGGACCATGGCCCAGAGGTGCATTGCACACTGGTTGCAGCTGGGCAGGCAGTCAGTGACTGTAGCCAGTTTAAAACAGACGAAGCCCAACGACAACCAAACAGAATCCTTAAATGTGCCCAGTGTTTGTCTCTTTGTCTCAGTCAAAACACTTTATTTCAATTCAGCCCAGGCCTCTAAAGGGCCCGTTGCCTTGGGCAGCTGACATTGTTATCTGGGTTAAGAAAACAGCAGGAATGAAATCCTCTATCTGTCTTTTGTGTTTGTCTTCAAGAAGACCAACGGAACATCCTTTTGTCATGGATGATGAGCTGAACCATGCTGGCTGTGGTGCCAGAAGAAACACTGATCCATAACGTCGTGCCTCCTCGTGGCAAGGTCACAAGTCCTGACTTCAACCCAAAAGAGCAAACCATGAACTCAATCCTGGTAGCTCATAACCAACATGACCATAAACATACATCAGATTTTGTGATCCTGTTATTTCAGATATATTCTTATCAGATCTCCCTATACAATTCCAGTTTACAACTGTCTGTTCATTTGTCAGACACCCAAGTTCACTTGTTCATAAATACTGTAAAGATTAATTCTGTTAACAATACTCACACTGCACTTCCTGACTGCTGTAATCATTCAATAACTTCTTTCTGAGCATCTAATGAAAAGATTAGGACACCTTCGCCTCTATCTCTTTGAGTCACAGATTGCACTCTTTTTTTTTTTTTTCCTTTTTTTTTGGGGGTACTGTAGATTTTAATAAATCATTTTGAGTAAAAGTCCTTGTAAAACTAATAAAATAAAAATCCTATGCTGATATTGTTTCTATAATGAAACCGTATACAAAGAAGAGCAGCACATTTCACCAGAGTATTTTTAAACCATTTTCTTAATGAAAAGAAGAACCTCAATTTATAATCTTTGCATTCAGGAGCAGTTTTCATTACTCACTTAAGAGGCCAGCATTAGATTGAGGAATGTCTCCAAAAAGAGTGACAATAACCTTTCCGTGTTTACTCTTCTCAGATTCTGCCCAGCTCAAGTAATAAATTTTTTATGACCAAAAAAAAAAAAAAAAAATTAAAATAAGACTTTTGAAACTTTACACAGAAGTGCAGAGTGAATGAAAGAGAAGAGTAAGGAAGGGCTGGGTTTTTTTTCCATGAAAAAGAAATAACTCCAGTGTCTAAAATTTTGAGCGAAAAACAGAGTATTATCCCATGAATCATATTTATATTAATCTATTTTTTCTTCAGGTAGTGGGATCTTGTACAAGGGGAAAAATAAAATTAATATATGATAAGATGCATATGTATAAAATAGAAATTTACAACCACCTGACACCTTTTGAATCCTTTGTCTGTAAGTAGTAATATAAGAATGATTTTATGGGTGGCTGTGGAGCTGGGTTTCAGGTCTGTGACTTCAGCTTGTGACTAATCATTCATGAATGAATATATTTATTAATCCAATTATAGATCATGGAGAGCTGCAGCTCAGCAACTCAAAAAAAAAATTTATTTGCTCCTTGCAGATATGTAGGTATGAGATAAATACATAATGTTCATATGGATCTATAGAGGATTACACAGAATTATTGCTCTGTTACAGAAACTTGATAGCAGTAGATTTTTCATATTCAGAATATTACAGGTTTCTTTTTCCCTCCAATTTTTTTCCTGTCATTCAAGTCCCAATGGAATGTGTTTGTACTTTGCCCAAAGCTTCCCCCTGTCCATGCCTACCTGTTGTTTATTCCTTGTTTTTTTGTTTATGGGACATGGGGTAGGGAAATGCTTTTGTTCTGAATTACACAAAATGCAGTAATTGCCGTGTAAGGAAATCATTCTAGTTAATGCGGGAAGTTTTTACCGTGGTAATTTCAATCCTTTGTAATAAGTATTCATTATTTTAAAAGAACTATTTCTTGACATCACTGAATACTGCCCATGTTTATTACATATTCTGACCTTGGGAAATCAGTTATGCCCACTAAGCAGGTATTAAATGCTTATTCCTCTGAAAGTTCAAATATAACACTACCTTGGAAGTCTGATTTAAAATAAATAAACAAACAAACCTCACTGTAAGTCGACACTGAAAATTTTTAAAAACTGTTTCTTAGTTTTGCAAAATCCGAAGAGGGTTAAGAATCCTGATGACATGTGAATTATCTGTTTTCTCAAAAATTTAGTTTTGGGCATTAGGATCCTGTTCCCCTAGAATACCAAACTGTAAATGGTGCTTTCAGTATTACCAGACTGACATCCTTTTGATTTATTGCAGTTAGACGTTCTTTGATCGTGAAGGCTCTTCTTTCATTATTAAACAAAAGTATTGGAGCCATGAGGTAGGCAGATGGGAAATTCAACTCCAAGCAGTTTCCATAACCTCTTACTTGATTACATGATTTCTGAACAATTTGTTAAAACCCATTCTATGGAAACATTTGAGCATCACATACTTGTGTGATGTCTGACTTGGATGATTGTGTGTTCAGGCCACAAAGGCTTATCTCAGTGCATGCCTGGTGTGCCACTGGTGAACAAGTCTGCATCCAGCTCTGGGGCCACCAACACCAGGACGTGGACTTGTTGGAGTAGGTCCAGAGGAGGCCACAGAGATGCTGCGAGGGCTGAAGCCCCTCTGCTGTGAGGACAGCCTGAGAGAGTTGGGGGGGTTCAGCCTGGAGAAGAGAAGGCTCCGGGGAGACCTTAGAGCCCCTTCCAGTCCCTAAAGGGGCTCCAGGAGAGATGGGGAGGGACTCTTGATCAGGGAGGGGAGCCATAGGATGAGGGGGAATGGTTTTAAACTGAAAGAGAGGAGATTTTGACTATGTATTAGGAAGAAATTCTTTGCTGTGAGGGCGGTGGGACACCAGCCCAGGTTGCCCAGAGAAGCTGTGGCTGCCCCATCCCTGGAGGGGTTCAAGGCCAGGCTGGATGGGGTTTTGAGCAACCTGGTCTGGTGGGAGGTGTCCCTGCCCAGAGCAGGGTGTTGGAACTGGATGATCTTTAAGGTCTCTTCCAACCTGAACCATTCTATGATTCTCTGAAAAAGGCATTTGGACTCCTCTTCCTGCTGTGCCATGTCCTGTGTTCCCAGAATTCTTGAGCCAGGGACAAGCTGCCTCTCTGCATCTGAGAAGTCTCAGTCAGCACTTCGGGATGAATGCACTTGTCAGGTTGATGCTCACAGTCATCTTATTAAAAACAGTTGTGCGCGGATAAACCAAATGCAGAATGATGGCATTAGTTTGAATTCACAACAAGAAGTCATAGGCTTTCCTTGCAGTAAAAGAAAAAAAAAAAAAAGTAAAATATTTCATGGCTATTTGACTTCAATATTAATTAGGGAAATACAGACACCAAAGATCACAGAATGTGTAGGTTTGTGTGTGTATTTGATATTGGCTAAAATGTTCTATCTGTAAAAACCAAAGCAGCGGCAGCATAGTCTTAATACATGCAATTTAAAAAAAAAAAAAGTCGTTATCTTTATGAGAGGATGATATATTTTCATGAAATTGAACAAACCTCATACTTTTAGTTGGTTTTGCAACAGACACCTCAGCACTGACAAACAGGCAGGCTTAAGAGGGAATTGAAAACACCCAGGCTGAGGTGTCAGAAAATAATTACTTCATCGAAATAATGTTTATCTCTCAGAGGTCACAGCTTTTCTTAAAAAGGGAACTCTCCGTGCTTGTTACAGGGGGCTTCAGCTCTTGAGTTTTGCTTTATGCACAAATGGTGGTGTTCTTTAGATTATACCTTCCACCTGTGAGAGAGTAGCAAAAAAGTGAGGAAAAAATAAAGGTATTGTATTTGTCCTGAAGAATTCACAGGCAAGATCCCTTGAAATCTTTACATTGAATGAATGTGAGAGATTGACTTACAATTATATGTGGCTTTCTGCTTTGTATTACAGTTATGTATAGTTTTGATAAAAGTCATGAGGAAAATAAATGAAAAGAGATGCACTAGATGCTGTAATATTTAAGCTGTTAAGAAACACTGGGAACACTAAGGCCAGTTACCAGTTAAACGTCTTAGAGTGTTGATTCTCCAAATACATTAGAAGGTACCAGGATTTGGTATTTTGTTTCTAGGGTTTTTTTGGTTGAGATTTTCTTGTTGGCTTTTGGTGGTTGCTTTTTGGTTTGGGGGTTGGGGATTTGTTTGGTTTTTTGGTGGGTTTTTTGAGTGGGTTTTTTTTTTTTGTTTGTTTGTTTGTTTGTTTTTGTTTTTGTTTTTTGTTGGACTTATTTCTACATATGGAATGCGATTCCTGCCTCTTTATAGATAGCAATTCATATCAGAATATTATTGTAGCCAGTTAGGTTTTGAGAACTTTCACTAGTGAAAAATGCAGCTGAAACCGACTGGAGGAGGGACAATTCTTATGGTTTAAAAGGGACAGGATAATATCATCTGAATAGTTTGACGGCAACCTCTAAATGAATATTGTACATGGATCTGAACTTTCCCAAATCAGCAAACTTGAAATAAACATTTATTTTTAAAGGATCTTTTCAGAATCTAATTTAGGCTTTCAAAATCCTCAACAACTAATTTCACTGAAGTTAAAACAGTGTGACACTGCTCAAAACATTCCTGAGCTGTGCATCAAAATGAAATTAAGTATAACAGAACCAGTAGATGAGTAGCTCTACAGGAAAATGGGTTTAACTCAGCAGTGAGAAGAGTGACACTGGCAAAAAACCAAGTTAAAACTCCTCAAACTCATTTTTATCCTATATTTTGAAGCAGAAGCAGATAGAACAAGAAGCTTGACTACAGGTTTATTGGTCAGAGGCTTGATCCTGTTCTGTATCAAACAATACAATGAAATTATAATGACACTAAATAATTAAATTGAAGCAAAATCTCTGGGAGATTAATTTAAAAGTAGCAAAGGCTAAAACACCTGGTTGATATAAGGTAAAAATGTGATTAGATTTATATCTAGGAGTGTGCTACAGGTAACTGTCTCTAATTAACACCTCTCATCAAACCTGGACAAGATGGCAAACATGCAACCATTTGGGACTGATGTTAGATCCACAGAAAAACCTTTCTATCCTGGCAAGTAATTATAGAGGTGAAGGGAGTGGGAAAACTACTTATACTGAAATTGGCCACACCAGTGAAGCCTTTACAATTGAATCAGCAATTGGGGAAAAAAAAAAGTAGATGGACCACAAAAACGAACACATTTGTTTTCTAGTCATAAAGCAGATATTCAGAGTACTAGATGATCTGCAGAGTATTTAATTGCTGTTGTGGTGAGCATCTATCACCCATTAGTGCTGTTAGGGATGTTGCTAAAGGTTTCATTTTAGTCAAATTGTATGGCTCTACTTGTCTGAAATAGATGACATTACTCACCTGACTAAGCTTAGCAATATTTGACCCATTAGCTCTTAATTTGTGGGTTAAATTTCTTTTCATAAATACTTTATAGGCATCATGTTGCTTATTGCACATTCATTTCCTTTTTCAGAAACTCATCTTTGAGTCTTGGTTTATACTGAAAGCAAATGGCCATTATTATTATTATTATTATTATTTTACCTTCGTGAAAAAATAACTAAGTAGCACTAATTCTGGTTTCCATGGTTAGAGGTTGTCAATAAATTATTAACATGAGAACAACTGACCTTGGGGAAAAATGATGGCTGTAGAGTTAATGAAAAATTATAGGCTTTTTGAAAATCATTTTGAGCCATTTATGATTAACATTCCTGTAGATAGCTTGAAAGACTTAAGTTGGTTTTTCAGTTTAGATGAATTTTTTATCTCAAATGCATGTGTTTTCTTTAATAGTCAAATTTCATTGCTAGCATTGGGAACCAAGCTCCACTAACTGACTTTTTCCTCTATGCCTCTGTGGGTTATTTTTGCTCTTGATAGTTTGTATATTCACCTAAAATAAAATAGAGAACAATTCTTTGTTCTCTAAAATACATAAATTAAATATTTTTATGTGTCTTGGTTATGTACACAGACATGTTCTATATAATTCTTTTTAGTATGTTTCTGCTTATGACCTGCAAAATGGCAGAATGTTGACTTTGTCTGAATTATATAGTATCCTATAGCACCAAAAATGTATTTTCTTCCTTAAAAATAGGTGTTTGGATAAATATTTTCAAAAATTCCATAATGTATACAATGTAGGTACTCAAGAGTCATTGTCCTTTGCTTCAAACTCTGTTCCTTTATGGAGACCTGTGGTCTAAATCATGGATTTAGTCCTATTTATTGATTTAAGTGGAATTGCGGTGCAAGCGCACGTGCAGGTTGTGTCTGAGTTTTGCTCTGTTCTGCATTTACCAGGTACTCGAGGTAACAGGGTGCCAAATGACTCAAACTGACATTTCTTCACGAAGAAAGAAGATACTCCAGGTAAGCAGAATGTTGAATTTTGTATCTGATTGCAAAACAAGTTTAGAACACCTGATAACAGACCCTGTATCTTAGTGCTGGTCTTTTTGATCAAATGTTTTTTCAGGTTGCTAAATAAAAGCTATACTGCTTTCCAAAGGCTTTCACATCATTTAAATCTTGCAAAGATTCTTCCTTTCATTCATTGCTTACTTTCATTTACCAGCCATTTTAGCAGTCTGGTTCTTTGAGCTTGTGTGACGGCACTTGTTTATCCATGACAACTCATGTTATTAATTTCACATATAAAACGTATCATTATGAAAAAAACCTGCCAAAAAGCAGGAGCTGTAATCAAATACTTCATACCAAAATGAGTTATGTCTCTGAATACTATAAAAAGGATCCATTTTCAGCACCCAAAACACTTCAGAATTCATAATTCATTCTGTTTTCTTATGTACTGTTGATACTAAATTGTTATCTAACAGATCTTTTACAAATGAGATGTAAGTTCTGACTGGTAAGGTTTTTTTAACCACACTATTTGAAAACAAACAAACAATCAGAAGAACCAAGAAACCCAAGCAACAGTTATTTTCATGTGTTGGTAGACTATAGGAAAGTCATATTTTACACCTTGACAACTGCTTATTCCTTTATGGACAAATTCCGTTGCTTTTCCTCAGAAAGAACATATGAGATAAATATGATAGTTTTGCCAAAGGACAATCCTCTGTGTTTGTGGGACTGACCTTTTTGCAGTACGCGAGGTGCCCCACTTGACATCTTCCTTCTCAAAGCTTTCATCCAGGTTTCACAAAGTTCACCTAGTACGTTCAATTAGAGCCATTTGCTTATCGCTGAAGTAGTGGAACATGTGCACAACTGGTAACAATATACCTTCCAATGGACACACTTTTTCAACTAAGACCTTTATTTCAAATTCTTTTTGGTTTTAAGCACCCTCTGGTTTTCCTCATTTTGTTAATACAACATAAGGATGATTCTTTTTTCCTTCTTAGCATAACCCACCTTATGTACACATGTGTATATGAGTCTACATACGTATATACATGCAAAGCAGAGCTCTAGGTATTTTTAAATTACTTGGAGCTCCACCTGCCCATGAAGGCAAAAGCTGTAACTGAATTCAAGGTAGAGGGAGAAGAAGGGGAATGGGACTGGTGGAGAAAAAAACATCCAGCTACCCGTGCTGCAAGGCTATAGCTTCCACAGCAATGGTTTAGAGAGTAGAAGTAAGGACATTAAGAAGGACTGATTTTAAAATAAAAAGACCTGCCTATACCCTTTAAAAACAAGCAAAAACCTCACTAATTCATCATACTTTCCTAGGACCTAGGAACTATTACCCTCTGCAACAGCAGTATAACTCCTGGTACTGCCCTTCAGGCAGAGCAATTCCTGCTCATCTCCTTACCTAGAGTAGACACGCCACAGGTCTTTCGAGTTGTTAGTCTGTTTTATAAAATCCAAAGAGGCAATTACTCTATAAATTCTCACAATACACTTCATCCTCTGTGCTTGCAAGATAGCAGATATTAGAGACAAGAATGCCTCCGAGTTCCTGCTGATATAATTGTGCATTAGAAAATATGTTCATGAAATCATACAATAGCGAACACTGATTTAGTTAAAAAAACCCAATAAATTAAGGCATCCTGTTTGGCTATAGTCAGAGAAAGCTTCATTTATACTCATGTGAATGAATTTTTTTTCAGAACTAGAACTGTATTTAGTTCAACCTTTATATTGGGGTTTTTTTTAGCCTTTAACTGTTATTTTGAAAATTACCTTGGATTATGTTTGTATTTTTAAATTATTATTGCTGCTGTTCTTTAACTTGGGTCTACCCTCACTTTAACCAACACTCTGGTCTTGCAATCAACAAAACTTTGAGTTTTGAGGAAAATTGGTTGCCACCAGAAATGTCACCATTTTATGATTAAACTGTTGGCAGCTCTGACAAGGCAACGTCGTTACTGTGGCTGTGGCAGAAACTCCATGTTATTTAGTGCTATAGGTCTTTGTTGCTCTGGTGTTTCTTGCTTTTATGTATTGCTTGAGCCCTGTGTACACAGAGATAACATTCATATGTATTGCATCGCAACTCTGGCTTTACTTTGGATTTATAAATGCTTCACGGCAAATTCCATCACCCTGTACGTCTTTGAAGGTATGGTATTGTAAGAATAATCAAGTTCTTAAGGTAGGAGGAAAGTTATTGGACATACATTTGAAATCACTTTGGACGATCAGTATTATACAGTCGAGGGTGATGACAGCATTGTGTGTTCTAGAGTATGACAATATGATAATATCATACAGTTGTTTGAATAAATGATATATGTTTCCACTGTCTTAATAAATGAAGCAATTTAAAATGTAAGTTCGACAACAGAAAGGAATCAGGAGGTTTAAGCTGAAGCAGAAAATAAAACAGACAACAGTAAAAGACAGATAGAAAAGCAATGACCTGCACAAGTAAAAGATGGAAAAAGCCCTTATGTGTCATTTCCCAGCGTGGCCTTGTCTGGTGCTTATGAACACTGAGCAGTGTTCACAGGTATCCAGAGCATCCAAGCATCGTCCAGCAGCTCTGACATGAGGAATGGGACAATGCCGGGCGCACGGGAAGTTGCCAGCACCCAGACACCTCTGCAGAATACGACTGACGAGGTCTGGAGAGTGTGCTTTTACTTCAGAGTATTTCGGAAATGAGCACTCCCAATCATCCGAAAAACGGTTGGAGTGAAAGGAAACTTAGATGGTGATTTTAACATTTCTTTGCAAAGATGTCTAATTTTCTAGAAAGCACTGAAAGGAGCTACATTTATCTAATGTTAGGATTAAAGTTTCAAGGAACGGTGTTCGTTCTTAGAAAAGAAATCAACCCCTAGGAGGAGGTAGTTGTTGAGGTGACTAAAGGAAAGAGTGTTCAGAATGGAACAAACACTAAGTGTAGATGTGGGAAATCCTTCTTCTAGGAACAGAAGGGTCAGTTTTGAAATTCTCAGACAAAATAAACAAACATCTTGAGGAGTAAATATACAAAAAGGTTAATATTCTTTAGATGATGTAATAATACTCTCAAAGGCAAATAAATTTTTGTAAGAATAAGATTATAATACCGTCTTTGCCATTAGACAAATTATCTCAAGAGTTCACAAAACTCAACCAGTTTCTAAGAATTGAACCGTTTCCGGCTAAATCCTTCCGATGTGCCTTTGTAATGCTTTATTCCCTACCACTGCAAAGTTTTGATCCACTTTTCATTTGAGCAGGTCTTAAATTACTTCAACTGAAAAGTCAGTTTTGTAGGTTTACTGTGATGGTATCTTAAAGACCATCATATTAATTTCAGGCATATATATGAAGTAGCAACATTATTATCCACCATTCATTGCATATAATTGTGTCTATGTGCCAGTGCTTTTATTTTAAAAAATATTTTCTATTGGTTTATAGGTTTTTCTGGCCTAAGAAACAACTTTATTAGAATTATTCTTTTTTTTTTTTTTTTTTTTCTGAAATACATTTCTTCACGTTTGGTTGCCGTCACATTTCTGAGTGTGACAATATGGTGAGACTTTGAGTACTGAGAGCCAGTTCCTGAGGAGAGCACGCTGCTGGTGTTTCTCTTCTTGTTCCTGTTCTCTCCTTCACCATTAGTGACCTTTGCTATTTGACAAGTGCGTGAGCATCACCTTGTAACCCAGGGGATATTGAGGTACCGTTGTAACAGGCTTACAGGATGTGTGTGGAGCTCACAACACAGGCTTCACACGCATCAGGACTTGCTTTCAGCAGCTTGGAGCTGTGTTTTAGCTGGTAATAGCAATGATCTAACGACCAAGTGATTATTACAGACTTCCCATCCCTGGAGGTGTTCAAGGCCAGGCTGGATGGGGTTTTGAGCAACCTGGTCTGGTGGGAGGTGTCCCTGCCCATGGTAGTGGGTTGGAACTGGATGATCTTTAAGGTCCTTTCTAACTGGAACCATTCTATGATTCTATGATTTGTTTGCTTTTGCTTGCTTTGGTATAACTTTGCGGTGTAATGCCTTGTTACATATATTTTGTAACTGTGGTGGTGCAACCTCCACCCCTGTTTTCTTTGGCCACTCGGTGTTTGGTGCGATTCCCCATCCCTGGGCCACATCCCAACCTAGGAGATGTTAGGCATGAACTGGGAAAGATAAAGGACCAGAACATTAGGGCACTCCCTTAATGTGCCTGGCTCATTGGAATCTCCCATTGTGAAGGGATCATTAGTCCTAAGAGTTAAAAACTCAGGTGTAAGAGTGTGTGTGACCCCGTAAATTCTGTGTGTTTGTATGTCCGCGCTTATATGTGTATGTATTGATTTAGGATACCTTATAGCAAGTTAGTGTGAATCTTGCCCTCTTCAAATTTGTAATTAAGTCGCTATTCAATTATTTTGTTCAATCGCCTTGTAAATCCTTAAATCGGTTAACGATCATGAGTTCAATCATTAACCTAACACTGCCAAAACCACCACTAACCCATGTGCCTCAGCACCATGTCTACATGTCTTTTGCATGCCTCCAGGGATGGCGACTCCACCACTTCCCTGGGCAGCCTGTTCCAATGCCTGTTCCAAAGATACTAAGTCCACCCAGGAATTTAATATCTTTTTTATGTATTCTGAAATATCTTCTAGATTAAAATGAATTAGCTCATTCCATTAAATGGTTGTGTTTCCCAGTATTTCCAGACTAAGTTTTCTTAAGTCTGAAGGTTTCTGTTTACCATTCTGTCGATGCTTCTCTTCACTGAGTTTTGAGATATGATTTTTCTGTATATGTTCAACTTCTGTTTGAGCTTCTGTTAAAATAGCATAGTCTCATTTGCTTTCCCATTCAGACTAGTTTCTGAAGCTTAAATAGCTGTCATTCTGTCCTGAAAACCATCAGATTTTTAGAGAATTTCTTTCAGAACTTTCACCAACTTTTTTCCTCTTTGATTTAATACTTGCAAAGGCTTGCCTGGGATTACTGCCACCTCTACAAATCATTGACTGTAGAAAAAAATGATTTCTGTGGGTTTGTGTTTAGACTTTGGTATATTTTGGTATGGTTTTCTATCAAAATGGCTGTGTAAATTGCTTCTTTTGTGTAGAAGGCATTCAAACATGGGACGAGTAAAACAATTAAGGAATTTAAAGCCTTTCTGTCTCTCTCTATTTATAAAATATCTTATTGTGTATCATGATACTATGTATCTGTCTATATGTCCTACATGCTGTGGGAATTTAAATATTTTTTTAAGAACAAAATATGTTTTAGAAAGCATCCTGTCATTGCACGGCAGCCTTTCCCGTTCCCATCACATCGCTATGCTCAGTGGCATAGCAAGCACTTGTCTTGCAAAATGTACCCTCCAACGCAGAACGAATGATGGGGAAAGATGTAAAACAGGCAAACAAGACTGACATAAAGTTGGCATTTTTGGTGGCCTGAAATCACATACTTTCCAGTTTGTTCCAGGCATCCCTCTCCCAGTTGGGTTACACACCTCTCCGGGATAGTCCAGTCACCCTCCATGTTCTATACATTCTCTTCTCCACATTTGCCAAAAGAGCGGTCACAGGCTTCTGTTTTGGTGATGACAGACGTAGGCGCTGAAAACAAAAATGCCTTTTTCCTGGGAATTCCACTCTATTCTTGATGCATCATTTTATAAAATTTTACCATCTTGAACTTCTTTTGAATCCTAATACTTCAGACTCAAAATTGCTCACTAAGTTGTACTCTGCTCTGTTGTATGGATCTTATTTATGTAACCTTTGCATCTTTTTACCTGTTCTCACCTTCCTGTGATCTTCTACAGAGACCTCTAACAGTGAACCTTGTAATTAAATTGCCCTTTACCTCCTGAAGTCTGTCATTTAAACTCACCATAAACTCACTTTTTTTCATGAATTCTTTTACTTGTGCAATTATACATATACTAGCCTGCATTGAAAGATAAAGGAGAATTTAAGTGAGACAGTAAGTGACATATACATCTTAAATATGCTATTTAATTATGTCCCCTCCCACTTTTCTCTGCTTATTTCTATTCATTTTGTAAACTGTACAAGAAAATGGGATTACAGGCTTAGCTTACTTGTGCAATATGAGAACAATTAGTTGCTTGTGCTACACTCATTAACAGAGTATTATTTTTTAGTATGAACAAGGCACGTTTTGACACTATGGCAGTTGTGGTATGGCAGGTATGGCAGTTACCCTGGACAAAAATGTTCATACTTTAACTACACTTAGGTTTTTTTTCAGAGTATCATCATTAAACTTCTGGTAATTTATTGTGATTCAATACTGGATGAAATAAACTCTTAGAATGATACATATTATGCCAGGCTACATCCTATTTCAAAGAATTCTTTGCATTTCTTTCATTGCCATCACAGGAAAAACAAGCAAAATGCAAGAATTTTAATTAGAGGAAAAACTGAAATTACTTCTGTCTTGAAGAATTAAGGGACTGGCAAACTGTTAAACCAGATGCACAGTCCATTAAAAGTAAAGTAAGCTTTTATTATCAGCATTTTTCAAAACCAGCTGCAGTTAAAGACAAGTATTATTTCCAACTAAAACTCATGAAGGATACTGAAAGCTGCCTTTACATGTACTTTCAAGAGGAAGAAGCATTTTCTAAATATCAGCAGCGTTTGAAATACTGTGAAAGTTTTGCCAACAGAACAGGCTGTACTGAAAACTGGAAGAATGCATATCTACTGGCATAAATATTGTTAATATGTTTAGACTACTGAGTTCTACTAAGTTTGAACACTCACAATACTTGTATTTCCAAGACATTTCCTTGAGCTAAGCAAATTGAGTTGTTGGTAGACTAAAACATAAGTCTATTATCCAGAAAAGTTATTATCTTTTCTGCTGACTGGAAATGAAACACGGGATATTTTTCTGAGATGGGAATTTTGCCTTGTTAGATTTTTGATTAGTAAAATATCACAAAGTTAAGTTGCAATACCGTGAATTGGATGATGTATTGAGAGTGGAACAAATTAATTCAAGTGGATATTTCATTTTGTAATAAAAATGGAAACTAATTAAATAGATAAAAGTCATAATTAGTTCTTAAGAAATAGAGCCAAGGAAAAATTTTGGAATATCAGCAGTCTGTCAGAATCTTGGGATGCAGTATATATAGTTTTATATGTTCTATCTATTACAACTGAAGCATTAATAACAGATCTTTCAAGGAAATTTGGAGAAGTAGTAGAGCAAAACTGTGCTAGCTGCCATAATCAGCGCTACTTCCTCGAAGTTGCCATGTTACATATTGACTTCTGCTTCCTCATCAGGTTTGTTTAGGTGGAAGATATTCAGCAAATTTCTGCTTCTCTCACAATGGAATTCCCAAATAGCTTAAGCTCATGAAATTCTCCATAGCTCCCACTCTAGATTTGCAGCCTCTCTTACCTAATTAACTAATAGGCTTTTTCTCCTGCGAAGTTGTAACGAGGTTACTGCCTAACCATATTGCAAAATGGTGTGTGCAGGATGAGTCATTTTCATCAAATATCACGAATGGCATTAAAATCACCAAGGTCTTTTGAATTTAATGGAAAAATCTTTCAGATTTTTACCATCATTCAGAATGTATATTTTAAAACTGTATTGGCACTTATTGCAGAGCCCTTATTGTTTTGTTATTATAAAAACAGTCATATAAACATCAGCAATAATGGTTTCCTGATACTTGTCTCTAATTTGCATTTCTTTATTCTAATATTTCTTTGTTCCAATATTCTGAAATCTTAACATAACTTTCCTCTGATAAAATCATTCAGCCTTCAAGCCAAACGTCAATATAATGCTTTTGTTTCTTTCTTTCTTTTTCTTTTTTTTTTTATTTCCCCTCAGAAGAAACAGGAATCTAAACATATTTCCAGGTTTCTCTTCTGTCTTTTCACAAAGCTACATCCATATTTGCTGATGTGGTACTCAGAAGCTCATTTCTAAAACTTCAATAATAAAATGTGACAAATCGCAAAATTTTACATTTCACTGGTGCTTTTTTTCTCTCGCCTTGAAAGTGCATTTTCATACATTTCCTTCCTGGCCCTTCTTCTGTTCTGGACTTTTCCACCAAGCTTTCTCACTTTCTCAAGCATAATACTACTTCTTTTGAAAAAAAAAAAAAGATATACTGTATGCTCTCAAATTACTGGTAATGCAATGTTTTCTGGTTCTTGACAGTCTGTTGGCAATTAAAATTATTTTTATATTTTAAAATATTTTTCTTTTTCTCAAGAGTATGGCCATAATAAAATAATAAATTTTCTAATGAGTTTGGTACTATATTTGCCATGGAGGGAGTTCATTTTGAGTAGGTCCTCCTTTAAGAAAGGCCAGTCCTCATAGAATAGAGAATTTATTCCCATCAATCAGCAAGAATAATGTTGTGGTGAATTTTATCTCCCACATGCAACTAACATTTTGTTCATTTCATTAAAACTGTTTCATTTGATAAGGTTTTCTCAAAAATTCTTTGCAACCTACTTATAATTACTCCACCAATGAAAAATGTGATTTATTTCATTGTGTTGATTCCAGGTGGTTGCCAGTGAAACATACGTAGCTATGAATCTTGTCCAATCTTTTATATTGCTGTAGTCAGCACCCTCCTGTGTGCATCTTCTTTAAAGGTATGAAATCCAAGGGATATTTCAAACATCTTGAATGTTATGATCCGCTAGTGATTTGCTGGAGGGTAGGAAGGCTCTACAGAGGGATCTGGACAGGCTGGATGGCTGTCCAGGCTGAGGCCAGTGGTGTGAGGTTCAAAGGCCAAGTGCCAGCTCCTGCACTTGGGTCACACCAACGCCATAAACGCTACCGGCTTGGGGAAGGGTGGCCAGAGCTGCCCAGTGTAAAAGGACCTGAGGGTGCTGGTTGACAGTCAACTGAATAAGAGCCTGCAGTGTGCCCAGGTGGCCAAGAAGGCCAAAAGCATCCTGGTCTGTATCAGGAACAGTGTGGCCAGCAGGACCATCCCCAGTGACCATCGCCCTGTACTGGGCACTGGTGAGGTCCCACCTCGAGTGCTGTGTCCAGTTTTGGGTCCCTCACTCCAAGAAAGACATTGAGGAGTGTGTCCAGAGAAGGGCAGCGGAGCTGGTGAAGGGTCTGGAGCACAAGTCTTGTGAGGAGCGGCTGAGGGAGCTGGGGGTGTTCAGCCTGGAGAAGAGGAGGCTGAGGGGAGACCTTCTCGCTCTCTACAACTCCCTGAAAGGAGGGTGTAGCCAGGGGGGTCGGTCTCTTCTCCCAAGTCACAGGTGATAGGAGAAGAGGAAATGGCCTCAAGTTGTACCAGGGGAGATTAGCTTGTGCTAATAAAATAATAATAATAATAAAGTACTTATGCTGTTAGAAAACTACAACTTGAAAGCTGTTGAAGAAAAACAGATTGTAAGTAGAATCTCCAAAAGCACAAACACGAAATGATGGCACAAAATGGAAGTGCAAGCACAGGGTGGTGTCAGAGGCCCCAGGGATATAAATAACTAAAAAAAAATGGTCAGTACTATGTCATTAAAGAAATGCAACCTTGGGAGATGGTTGGGTTTGGGGTTAACTCTATGGTTAGACTGTTTAGATTTAGACTAACAGTAAATTCCTGACTTCGTTTAAATTTGCCCAGGTGTTTGATCCGGTTTTGGTGGCCTGGAGGGAAAGCTGTTAACGTGGATGCAACGTTGCTTTCTTGACAGGAATAGTATTTCTAGCAGGCAGCTCATATATTTGTAAGGAAAATGGTCAGGTGTGACCTTCTGGAAGCAGATAGCATAATTTTACAACAAAAATGGTGATTTCCAGGGTCAAGCTTCTCTCAAAGATTTTATTAGCAAGAAATTATTCCTTTATTAATAACAAATAAATTTTGCTAAAAACTGATTAATACCAGGGCCTACAGAGAAATAACACGTTTACAGATGAAGATGATACTTTTCTAATCTACACCTTTTTCTCATTCAATCCCTAAAATTTTAATCAACCAATTATAAAGATTCTAGTTCTTTGTGATACGCAATAGAATATTTCTTCTCTGAAAAACCTACAATGTTAGTGATTTATTTAAAATTTTCATTTATTTATCTTAATTCAAAATATTGTAAAGAACATCTTTTGGGTTGGTTGGAGGTTTTTCTTTTGTTTTTATAATCCAGAATTTGTAAGCAGCGGTCACCCAAATCCCTGACAAATTAGGAAAAAGTTAAGAAGTAACTCTGCAGTGGAATGCTGGGAGTATGGCGTTCCTCCTCCTGTTTTGAAGTAGGTGGTGATAACCAGGACTCCCAGGTGCTACATATTATTAAAACAATAATAATAATGTAGTGCCTACTGCTCCAGAACCACCAAGAGGGAGCTCGGTGCTTGCTGCTTGTGTTTCAGCTCCACAGGGAACGTGACAGATGAAGTGAGGAACACAATCTTATGAAAAATCTCAATAGAATTAGACCAGCTGTTTTCTATAAATATTCAATAGCATCCAATAAAAATAACTTCAGAATTTTTACATTGAGAGACATGTAGAATTAAAGAGCAGATTGTACCTCTAGCAGGCAATATATTCCCGTACTGTTGTAAGGGAGCACTAACAGCTACCTCAGGAGGACACAGTGGGTAGGGTTCCTCTTAACTATCTCTTGACCTCTGCAGTTAGTGATTTATCTCAGGCTTCCATTATAGTTAATTGAACAAAACAGATATCTTAAGTGACTTATCTGATTCCAAAATTGGTTTTTAAAATCGCTTGTACTACAGACATAATTATCTCCTCTCCTGACTGAAAAAGGATGAGGAGCAGAAAAACAGCACTCCGTGATTTTTGTCTCTCTCAGTTGTGCAAAGCGTCAAGAAATTCAGTATTCCTTTAAAAGGTCTGTGTATTTTCCTGTGGGCATCAAAATGTTATCTGGAAAAGTAATTTCCTTTATGTATAACTTAATCCTGGTGAGGGTAACTTCATAGCAGCCCTACAATGTACTCTGCGTGTACTACAGCCAGAGGTTGCAATTCTTGCCAGTCCTTTGAGAGAACATACGAAAATAAAAGCTTTCCAATACTTCAGAAAAGGTTTAGAAAACATTAATCAGCCACATTCTAGATCAGTTTGTTGTTTTCTTTCTTTGTTTTTGTTTATGTTTTGTTTAACATTCAGAAATTCAAAATTCTAACATACGTTTCTACTAGAAAGTTGTGCATTTCCTACTCCTGCATATCAATTTAATCAGAGGTGCTTATCCCATTAATGAGCAGACAGCGAGGCCAGGTTTCTAGACCATTTTGTCACATCTCTTGCACTTACAGGGACCTAAATGTCACAATTCCCTTTTTATTAAAGGTGTACGTCTGAAAAAAAGTTCAGCGTGTATATGTCTAAAACCAAACTTTCAGAGAGGAACTCTGTTTTAGTGTCGAAAGGGGAAGAAATTCCCCATTTAGGCTGACAGGTTATATTTCTTAATTAAGAATAATGTTAAAAATATTTGGCTGTATTTCCAGCTTCCATTTCTGTGAACTCGTATCATGGTCAATTTTTCTTTTTAGACCTTGTCTTAAGATTAAGGGAATACAAACCCCAAATATTCATACCAAATCCACAAAAATGCATTTCAGAAATACAGTCTTGAGTACCATAACACTAAACTGTTAGCGTCATGCTCGTTCTTTGACTTTTCATGTTGAAATTTGAAATGGTTGTGTTAAAACTGGGACTATCATTAAAACTAGAAGAAGATGAAAAACAGCAATATAAATTTCCTTCTATGCAAAAATCCCTAAGTCACATTTATTTACATGACATTAACTGAAAAAAAAAATGTTTTTATTGTAGGGAACCTTAAGTTGAGAAATTTGTGCCTCTGAATTTTCTTGTTAAAGCTGGGAAAGTGCTGATGAGCCATAATGGATGAAATTTCTACTTTTTTACTACTGAGGGAGAGTTGGTACTTGGACACGACAGACATCATTTTCTAGATCAAAGCATGTTTGTAATGGAATGAAATAACTTGATATTCTGTCATAAAGTTTATCAAAGCTTCTTTGCTTCTTGCAGGACAAGCAGAGCCGCTTAGATCTCTAAAACAGGTTGCAATATGTATTAATTGTCAATTACTTTAAAAAAGAGAATTATAAAAATAAAAACTATAAAGGGAAATAAAGTTCTGAAATACAATTTTTGAAATCTCAAACGCTTAAGAACAATCCCCAAAACTAAAAATTAAATTCTTAAAAATATTTGTCTTTGTTCAGTTCAAAATAAAGTACATTGTGGGTTCTTTTATGAAAAAACTTTCATTTTTTTAGTTAGCTCAGGTCATTTCTATTTTATTTTAAAAAATTTAGGATATTAATTCATTGAGATAATAATAACTTTTAAGGTTTGTCAGTTAGCAACTCTTAATGAATTTCATGTTTTAACGTTGTGGAAATGCAATACAGTGCTTATTTTTAAATCAGAATGCTGTTAAGTGCATTGTGGAATTCCCAGTATATTATATATTTGTTTCATATCAGCTATTTAAAAAACCAACTTTGTTGAATAAGTTTAAGTATGTTGCTATTTTAAAATCTTTTTAAATTGAATCTCAGATCCACTTTTCATCATTTTACCTCAGACTTGATGGAACAGCAACAGCCTGCAGTTATTGGGTCATTTTCCTTCTTTTTGAGTTGTTGTATAATACCATCAGTCTTCAGTCTGCTGGAAATTCCGTGATATTCCAAGATTTATTAAAAATTTATATCGTCATTAAATGTTTACAACATGTAGATATTGTTTTATACCTCTTTGCTTACTAATGGACTGGAAAGCACTTTATCTTCCTTGTGTGATAAGAGGATTTATCATGCTGTTTCCTTCTGAGTAAAGAATAGAAATATATATTGAACTCTTCTATTTTCTTCCATCATTAACTGCATTACCATCGTATTCTAGTAATTAGTCTTTGTTAGTATGTTTTTGCCGTCATATTCTTCACACACTTATCTGTGTTTTCCCTGGTCCTACAGTCCGTGGGTTTCTCTTTGGCAGTATGTGCTCCCTTTATCAATTTTCTGAAGTGATAACCGCACTCCCTTTTGTAATTCCTGTGTATTTCTTAATTAGTTGTACCATTTACCTTCTATAGAAACAGATTGAGTATTTAGATAATGGCAGGAGGAGCAAGATGTCTTGTTTAGGTGTATTTTTATTACACATGGTAAAATACCTGATGTTCCACAGCTTGTAATATGGTTTGATTTTCCAGGGCAATTGGGTACAGGAACAGGGCGAATATTCAAGGGATCTGTTATTTTCAGTTGAAAATACACCTAGTTTCCATTTAAAATTTATTGTCTCCATTTAAAATACCATTTGAATTTTCTCTCTTGGAGCTGCAAAAGCTTAAGCATATATTAAGGACATGAAGGATATATTAAGGATATGAAACTGTAGCTCTCAGTCTTCTGTTCTTGCAAAAGTCTAGATTAATTTAGAGTGAAAGGGAGAAGATTGACTCTTCCGTGTTATAGGCCAATTGCAAATTTGTCTTTGCCAATTGCAAACAACGCAGTCTCCTTTTCCCACTTTCTTTGCAAAGTCCCCGAACGTGGGGAATACACAACAAAAGTGGCAATCTTCTTTCCTGCTTTATCGAGTGAGGTTCTGCTATTGTATGCAGGATAAAAGGAACCACTCCTAATTAAATCATGGGCAGTTAAAATTCTATTTAGTATTGATCATGCATTTAACAGCAAAGACTCCAAGATACCAGATCACTATCTATTGACATCCGAGCCCCTTGAGAGGTAATTAACGATGAAGCCAGCGGTATCGGATTAAACATTTTGCCTGTGGTTTATTCTCTGTGTGGGATTTTCTTCTGGCCTTCTTTGCAGTGATCACACTTGGGAATAAACCAACAATTTTAAGTTAAGGTGCCATAACTGTCATATCAAATAAAAAAGACTGTCATTTCTCTTTGCAATGATTAAATAATTTTGAAAATTTAAAGGGCTTTTTAAAAGTATTTTCAACTAAGTTTGTACAAAGTACCTTCAATAAATAACCATCTGTGTAACTTCTAAACATTTATGTCTGAGAATAACCCTAAAGAGAAGAAATTAATTTTGCATTTAGTAAATCTATTCACATGATTTTTTTATTAATCTAAATGTATAATTTTAAAGTAGCACTGTCAGCTAAGTACTATGTATTCAATCATTTATTTACTTTTTTTAAGTGAGGGATGTTCTCTGATAACAAGAGAGAATAGAGTCTTGTGATTTCCTTTAGCTAAATTTTGACCTGTGTTGTTTTGCGATTAATTACAATATACTATGGAGAAAGAGGCGCAAATATTAGAAAAGTGAGACAATATTAAATACTTGCTTCATGACAGCGAATGATATAGAATTCAAAGCTTCTAATAGTTCTTTAATATATTTAAAATAAACAGTTTATTAAGAAGATATACTTTAACTTTTGCAATCGTACCTCACAGAATACTTTGCCAGTCAAGAACTGGAGCTTCAAAACCTAGGCTTGGCTTTTAATAGTAGCCAAAAAACCGACGTAATGCTAAGGACTGAAGGAAATGGAGAGCAGAACAGGAAACAGGATTATGTCACTGAATAAATTCATAGTACACTTGCAGCTTGACTAATGTGTGCCATACTGAAAGATGAAGCAGAAATAATAATTAAAAAAAAATGTACAGAAAAAGATAAAAATGATGTTAAAATGTAAAGAGCTTCCTGTAAGGAGTGAATAAATTAGTTTATACTCTTCTATATGGAGAAAGAGAGGATTCATGGGAGGGCATGAGAGAAAGCCATGGAGAAAGAGAAGCAGACTGTACTGTTCATTGACTCTTCAATCCAGGAACGAGGTGGCACTTCATGCAATTAGTGAGGGAGAAGTTAAAAATAAACAACAGGAGGGAGCTCTTCACACACCATGGGATTGAACTGTAAAGCTGCTCTGTGTGGATGCTACCAGTCTACACAGCTTAACATTATGGAAGAAAAATCTATCAAGATTTAAACAAAAAAGGATGACATGTTGCTCAGAATCACTGAACTGCAAATTTCTGGAGGCTGAGAAAATATTCTGGGGAAATATCATTACATGCTTGTCCTGTTATACTTCTTCTTACGCTTTACCCACTGGTTAGTGTAATATTATGGGCCTTGAAAACTTCTAGTCTGATGTGGGCATTCCTGTCTTTTTATATTTAAAGGATCTACTGAACAGAGATGTAATTATCACTCACTGAAATGTTTGCACAACAGTAGGTATCGGTGTGTGATAAAAAATCTGCCAAAGTCTTTAAAAAGAAGTCAGCCAATGAGCTTATATCTGAGTTCCTGCAGGATCTTACCTCTTTGTAAAATTTATCTAAACTGACTTCAATAGACTCCATATATTCTTCCAAAAAACCCATAAGCCCACCCATTCCCCAAATAATCTCACAAAATTTTAAAAGACACCAACTCCTTGTCAAATTTATTTAAAGACAGTCGACCAAAACTGTATAAACCTCTTGAAGCGTTGCATTGCCTTCCCAAATACATTCCATTTACATGATTAGATGGCCTCTAAAGGTCCCTTCCAACCCAAACTATTCTATGATTCTACTCAGTTGCCTTGGTTTTTTTCTTCCACCATTTCTATCATTGATGCTTTCCATTTTCCACCAAATGTTTGGGGAAATGGGAGGCCAGAAACACCAGTCCAGATCTACCCTGATTAAAATCCAGAGAAGATCTTTGACTTCAGTCGAGTTTCTGTATTTACAGCAGAGTATGCAACAACAATGAATATTATTATTTTTTTAATCAAAAACATACTTCTTTGCAAACTAAGGTGACCATAGAAAAAGGAATCAATTAATTATGCCATACGTTGCATTTCACATTCATATCTGAGAAGTTTCATTGAATTCCAGAGGAACAAGTCTCCTTGTGAATATATTAAATAGGTTTTGGCCCAATCTAGCACATTTTTTTTTCTTTGTAGAGAAACATTTAAATAACATTCCTAAGACATTCACACAAAAGGGAGGATGTTCTAAATAAAGACTTCCTATTGCGATTTAATTCTATTGTTCCGAGACATTGCAGCACATATTATCTCTTCCTACTGAGATTCCACTTTCCCTCCTACTGCATTTTCTAATTGAAATCTTTTTTTTGTGGAAAAAATGACAATTGTGTATTATGCTTGTAATTTTGAATGTCAGCGAATTATATCAGTAAGCAACCTTCAGGAGGGAGTTTGCATTAATAATTGTGAGTTTCCTATGAATTGAGTGACGTGTAAGTATTTGTAACTCCTTCGGATTATCAGCTGTGGCATTTCAGGGATTAACACTCTGTTCTCACAATTTGAGGAGATTGGTCAGGAAACAGTTTATGAATTTTTTTAGTTTGACATTTTTGGGCTGTGGCTGCCTGTTGACCAAGGTACCATTCACAACGATGTCAGTGGCCATCTCGTGAGGCAGATTTGGTTAAAAAACCAAAAGTGCGTGCACTTCTAGAAGTATTCAAAATTATGTCCCATGCACGGAAATGGTGGTCCTACTTTCAGAGAGGAAGACAATGTATATATATTTAAACTAGGTGTCAGTGAGGACATCACACACTTTGTGTGTCACATCTCATAGGCATGGCCTAATGCAATCCCTGGCTGTATAAACAGGGGATAGCACCAGGAAGGCAATTACCTGGTTTTATCTCTAAATATTTATACATAAATATTGACTATATATTGGCTTACTATTCATATATAGTATAGATCAGGCCAGTATTGCAATCTATTTGAGATGATTACCATTAAAAGAACGAATAAGTTAAATAAGGAGACATACGGATATTAGTTTGATAGATTCGGAGAGACTAAAGCACCCCAACTATTTATCTTGTCAAAATGAAGAGGTGATTTGATTACAGTCCATAAATATTTTCACAGGGTGAAAATAAAAGATTCATTAATTTAGCAGGAAAGGGCATAATGAAGACAGCTGGAAGGAAGATGAATCCACACAAATTTGAATAGAAAGCTAGAATTTAATTGAGAGTATAGTTGATTCTCTGTTAGAGTAGGTGGAGAAGCAGTACCTTCTATAGCTCCCATGTTTTTAAATTTTTTTTTCAGGCTAAACCAAGGCTAAACCAAAGTCTTTTTTTGTTTGTTTGTTTGTTTGGGTTTGTTTTGGTTTGGTTTGGTTTGGTTGTTTGTTTGTTTCTTGAGTAAAACAATCTATTTGCAACTGAAGGAAATATTTTATAGAGCCCACTTAGTTTTTTTATATTTAGGAATATGTCCTCATTTTGGTTGGAATAGTTAATTTTCTTCCTAGTAGCTGGTAAAGTGCTGTGTTTTGGATTTAGGATGAGAACAATGTTGATAACCCGCTGATGTTTTAGTTGTTGCTAAGCAGTGTTTACACTAATCAAGCTCTTTTCAGCTTCTCATACTGCCCTGCTATCGAGGAGGCTGGGGCTGGTCAAGAAGTTGGAAGGGAACACAGCCAGGACAGCTGACCCAGCTGCTGCTGCTGCTGCTGCTGCTTCTGCTTCTTCTTCTTCTTCTTCTTCTTCTTCTTCTTCTTCTTCTTCTTCTTCTTCTTCTTCTTCTTCTTCTTCTATTTTATTTATTAAACTGGTCTTATCTCAACCCCAAGTTTTGTCACTTCTGCCCTTCCCATTCTCTCCTCCATCCCACCAGGGTCCAGGAATGAGCAAGCTGGGGTTAAACCACAGCAGATCATTACATAATTTTGACTTTTAAATTTTAATGTCATTATTTTCATTTTGTATTTTATTGTTCTTATTGTATTTTATTATTTCATTTTACATTTTCATTTTATTATTCATTTTATATTTTCATCTTATTATTATTTTGATAATAATCTCAAAATATATTATTTTTCCATTTAAAGATTTTTTGAAAAATAAAAAAAAAGTAACAGTGCTAAGACAATTTCTTTTTCTCTTTTTTATTTCCTCTTCCTTAATCACTCCAATATCAAACATAACTGAAAATCAGAACAAAATAAAGATAATTTGACAGCATTGAAATATTTTCCTTTCTTTTGAAAAAGAGATTTGACCAAAACATTTTTCATAGTCTGAATTCATTAAAGTTAGCATTTAGTTTGCAAGTTGTTAAGTGCAAACTGGATGGAAATTTAATAGCAAGAAGTCAAGCTAGTCAAGCTTTAAGAGTCTCATTTGGAAAGTGGAAGAGTTTGTACCGGAGGTGTTATTAAAACCTAAAGAGTTGGTGATCCCATTTCTGGAAATGTTTTGTAGGATGATCTAGTCTGATCCTCTTTGGTTAGAGTCAAGCTTGGGAA